>NW_024070199.1:11171317-11190323 GCF_014754425.2 Oryx dammah
TCTTGCTTTTTCCATGATCCAGCGGATGTTGGCAATTTGATCTCTGGTTCCTCTGCCTTTTCTAAAACCAGCTTGTACATCAGGAAGTTCACGGTTCACGTATTGCTGAAGCCTGGCTTGGAGAATTTTGAGCATTACTTTACTAGCATGTGAGATGAGTGCAAGTTGAGGACACTGAAAGCAACATCTAGAGCCTCTGAAGCTTCCCCTGAGGGCAGGGACTGTGTGTTAGCATCTCTTCATCCCACTGATCAACATAGAATGTGGCTCCTGGGCAAAGGTACTGAATGAATCAAAGACTCATCCTTGCCCACTTGTCCAAAGGTGCTGAGACTCCTAGGGCTCTTCTCAGTTGTATTCATCTGAACCCTTGGCCCCAAGAACCCCTTCTGTCCTGAAGACTCAGAATATCTTAATTCTTTTAGACAGATTCTTTCCTACTTGACTGATATGAACTCCCATAGATCAGACAAATATTAAATAAACCTTCTATTTCATACTAAATGCTATCATGGGTGCATGCTCAGTCGCTCAGTCATGTCTGACTCTTTGTGACCCTATGGACTATAGCCAACCAAGCTCCTCTATCTGTGGAATATTCCAGACAAAAATACTGGAGTACATAGCCCTTCCCTTCTCCAGGGGATCTTTCTGACCCAAGGATAGAACCCAGGTCTCCTGTGTCTGCGGCATTGTATTGCAGCAAATACTATCATAATATTTGTTTTAAAATATGCTTGTAAAATATACTCTTCTTCCAAAAAGCTATTAAGTGATAAAGAGCCCTGCTTAGGTGATGCAAGCCTCAAAGGGTGAAGCAACACTTGATCCTGAGCCTTCTTCACATATACGTTGAAAATGCCCTATCACAGCTGACCCCCGATAAAGAGGAACACTTGGGGAGACCTCTCAAGTTGAAAGGAAGGGTGATCCTCAACTGAAAGACTAAGTTTTAGCTCCAATTTGTTTTTGCCTCCAACCCCTGGACCACAGATAGGTATTGGTCCCTGGCCTGTTAGGAACCAGGATGTACAACAGGAGTGAGCAGCTGGCACTGAGTGAAGATCTGTTATTTACAGCCACTGCCCCCCCACCCCCCACTGCTCACATTACTACATGATGACAACGTAATAATAATAATAGAAAAAAGAGCACAATAGATGTAATATGCTCTAATCGTCCCAAAACCACCCTTCCCCCGTCTGTGGAATAATTGTCTTCCACAAAACCGGTCCCTGCTGCCAAAAAATTCGGGGACCTCTGCTCTATTTTGCTAGCTGAGCCCTCATATCCTTTGTATTGGCATCACCATTTTTATGTACCAAGTTCCTTCCTATGGACATTATCACATCCGATTCTCATAGCACCCCTTCAGGATAGGTGGGAGGGTAGGCACGTTAGCAGTTCATACAGGAGGAAACTGAAGACTTCCATGGTTTCCAACTTGAGACCAGTTAGATGCCAGGCATGGGTCTCCTGTAACAACCAGCTTCCTTGCCTGTGATGCTAACTACTCTAGGACTGTGCCTGCCAGGAGTGCCATACTGGATTTACCAGCCAGAGTTCCAGACAACAGACATCTGAGTGACTTAAATGGAAAATGAATTTATTAGGGAAAGAACAGATAACTCACTGAACCCTAGGAAGACTGGGGAACCAAGCTCAGAAGCCAGGAAGGAAATTCTGCTGAAGGTCAGTCTGTTAAGGATGCTGTTCTTGACGTCATTATCACAGGTCACTGACAGGCTGGCCACACTCCTGAGGGTGCTTGAAAGCCTCTCACTCTCTCTCCGTGTAGCTTACACCTTAGTGTGGTGGTTCCAAGTTCCTGGCAGGCATATCTGCCTGGGCACCCTACTCTAGCTGCGCACCCGCACCTTTCTAGGGGGGACAAGACTGTACCTCCCCCAGTCTTGGATTGCCCCCAAGGAAGGATATTTGGACACAGCAGCTAAATGATAAATGTCCATTAGGAATCATGTGGCTCACTGAATTCTGTATGAGGAATCGTTTGGATCTAAGATCTTTAGATTTATAATAGTTTCTTAAACAGAAGAAATGATTCCTGAAGAGAGGCCTCCTTTGGGAAGGGCCTGGGCCAGCATTTGGGCAGCTGGCAGTGCCCTCCTAGCTCTGCTCATCTGAGCATGCCAACAGGCGATTCAAGCAAGGACAGGATATGGACTCTGCCAATGTCTGTGGACCGTGAATAATATTTCTAGTGGCAATTTTCTGTTTCCAGCTCATTGTGTCCCACAGTAATTAAAAATGTCTTCCTGAGATTAAGGGGTTTACAAACCAGTGTACCTTGTCTGAGAAGTCTGTGTTGTTCTGTGAAACAGTTACAAACACTTTCTAATAAATGAAGAATTAATAACCAGTTCTTTTGTATTGAATCCACATTTTGGTCTTTGAGAAAGATGAGGATCAAATCCAATGGAGCATGGCCTCCAGTTCTACTATTGGTTGGGACAGGAAAAATAAGGAAAATATATGTAGAAAAATATATTGTCTTACCCTCAATAAGACAGTACCATGAATTAGAGATATAGTGGTGAATATGATGGGTTTCCCAGGTGGCTCAGTGGTAAAGAATCCGCCTGCCAATGCAAGAGCCGCAGGAAATGCAGGTTCAATCCCTGGGTCAGAAAGATCCCCTGGAGAATGAAATGGCAACCCACTCCAGGATACTTACCTGGGAAATCCCATGGACAGAGAAGTCTGGTGGGCTATGGTCCATGGAGTTGCAAAGAGTGATACACGACTGAGCAACTGAGCACACACACGATGAATATGATGGGTGTCATCTTTACCCTCATGGAGTTTGCAAATTTGAGTTCTGAATGTGCTACCAAAGGGGAGCACACCCAGGGGACCTGACCTAGACCAGGGGACCAGGAATATGTCTCTAAAGAAATGGTATCTTACCTTGGCCTTGAAAGATGTAGAAAAGACAGCCAGACCAAGGGGCTGGGCAAGGAAGAAAACATGAAATGGGAGAACAGCCTGTCCACTGGCCCGGGAGACAGGGAGAGCACAGTGTGTGAGGTGATTCGGATACAAGGAGAGAGGGAATTCTGAGAGGGTGAGATTAGGGAGGAAGGAGGCACCTCATACACCTTAAGAGGGAATGAAGATGAAAGACAGCAGAAGCTTGTGGAAAGGGTTAAAGCAGAGTGTTCTGGCCTCCAATTTCCCCATGCAAACATCTGTATGGATGGGGGCAGGTATTCCCCACCCCAACATGCCATTTCTTGACACCAGCTAAGTGAAAGTAAAAGTGGCTCAGAATTGTCCGACTCTTTGCAACCCCATGGACTCTACAGTCCATGGAATTCTCCAGGTGAGAATACTGGAGTGGGTAGCCATTCTCTTCTCTAGGGATCGTCCCAACCCAGGTCTCCCACATTACGGGCAGATTCTTTGAGCCACAAGGGAAGCCCAAGAATCCTGGAGTGGGTAGCCTATCCCTTCTCCAGCGGATCTTCTCAACCCAGGAATCCAACTGGGGTCTCCTCCATTGCAGGCGGATTCTTTACCAACTGAGCTACCAGGGAGGCCCCGGCTAAGTGTCCTATTAATTAAACTCAACTCTGACCCTAGAGATAGCATCAGATTCCACAGGCTAAAGGCTCAGCCCCATAAGACTGCCCCCAACCCCACCCCACTACTTCAGAAACAAGTCCAGGTTGTCACCTGTGCTTCTGACCAGCTGGTGGGTCACCTATTTGTTGACATGTCCAACGACCCCTTCCTTGAGCTCAATTAATATGCTAGAGCAGTTCATGGAAGTCAGAGAAACATTCTACTTATGAGATCACCAGTTTGTTATAAAAGGCTATAACTCAAGAAAAGCCTGATGGAGGAGATGCACAGGACAAGGCATGGGGGCCAGCGCAAGTTTCCATGCCCTCTCCAGGCATGACACTCCCCACATCCCCACGTGTGCAACAGCCAGAAGCTCTCCATACTCTCTCACTTCATGGAGGCCCCATTCATAAGCATAATTGATTAGATCGTCGCCCATAGGTGACCGAACTCAGTTTCCAGCTCCCATTCTCTCCTATAAGGTCGTGGGCTGCTGGGGGTTGGGGGGAGCGCGGAGAGAGGAAAGAGGAGGAGGGAAGACTGAATGTTCTTGCACAATTGGTTCTCCCTGCAACCAGCCTCCATCCCTAGAGGAGTCATTAACACGATAAAAGACACCTTTGTCTTTCTGTCATCACTGTGGAAAATTCCAGGGGTTTTAGGAGCTCTGAACCAGAAACAGGAACAAACACCAAATGTGCATTTCTTATAATAAATCATAGTATCACACAGGGAAATACCATGATTAGAGTTGATAGTTTCTGAGGTTGGTATGGAAGGTAAAAAAAAAAAAAAAAGTACTAACTTAGAAATCAGGCAGACCTAGGATCCAGTCCTAGCTTCACCTTTTACTAACCTTGTGATCTTGATCAAGTTATTTAAACTTTCTAAGTCTCAGAGTCTCCGAATTTTATCCTATAGGATAGTGGAAATCATACCGTTTGAAGTACCCACCACCTATGAAGTACACAATAAATCTCTTTTACCTCTTCTTCCTTCTCACACTAAGGTCAGTCATTTCTCCAGTGTAGACCACAAGGGGTCTGCTGAATTAATCTCTTGGGAGAATCCAGGAAAGATTTCCAGGAAAGTTAACACTGGGTTGTATTTTGAAGACAAAAAGGAAGTCATTTGAAGAGAACAACTATGTATTCCCAGTTACAAGCAACCCTGGCCGTGGTTATACTGAGGGCTTCTGCTGCTATGCCCGGGCTACATTCTCCTATCCTGACTGTTCTACCTAGTATCATCCCTTCAGCAGTTTTCTAGGTGCGAGTGTGCAAAGACCCTTCAGTCACGTCCAGCTCTTGGCAACCCTATGGACCATAGTCCACCAGCCAGGCTTCTCTGTCCATGGAGTCTCCAGGCAAGAATACTGGAGTGGGTTGCTATGTCCACCTCCAGGGGGTCTTCCCCACCCAGGGATCAAAACCTTGTCTCCAGCATCTACCTACATTGACAGGCAGGTTTTTTTACCACTAGCACCACCTGGGAAGCCCAGTTGTCTAGGTGGAAAGGCTTAAAACTTTGTGAGCTTTATCAAGTTTATCACTTAGGACACTAATTCCCTTATCTGTAAACTGGGGATGATAATACCTCTCAGCCTTATTGTGAGCATAAATAAAGTATTTAAGCCATTGATGCAGTGCCTAATGAGTACTAACTGTTCATTTATGCATTTATGCAATAGCAGTTTCTTCACCAGCTATTATATGTAAGGCACTATTATAAGTGTTAGGAATATAAAAGAAAGGAAGGAAGGAAGGTGGAGAGAGAGAGAGAGAGGAAAGAAGGAGGGGAGAGGTAGGAAGAGAAGAAAGAAAATTGCTGCCTCACAGTGCTTCTTATATTCTAGTGGGAAAATCTTTTTTTTTTAAGTAGTCGATAATGAAATTATATAATCTATTAGGACACGATAGTGCAATGAAAGCCAACAGAGCAATGTAAGGTGAATTTGAGGTGCTGGAGGAGGAGTTGAACGTTTCAATAAGGCAGTCAGAGTAGACCACTCTGAGGAGGTGATGTTTTAGCAAAGAATGGAGGAGAGGAGAGTGGGCGAGGCTGACCTCTGAGACGGGGGAGGAGCTCTGCCTTTTGTATTTGGGGAATGCACTCTGGTGGGAGGAAGAGAAGGAAAGTGGGAGGTGAGGACAGACAGGTGAGGGGCGAGTCACAGAGCACAGCCTCATCCGCCCCAGTAACGCTTTGCTTTCCTCTTAAGAGCATGGCATCTGGTCCCATCACTCCATGGGAAATAGATGGGGAAACAGTGGAAACAGTGTCAGACTTTATTTTTGGGGGCTCCAAAATCACTGCAGATGGTGATTCCAGCTATGAAATTAAAAGACGCTTACTCCTTGGAAGAAAAGTTATGACCAACCTAGATAGCATATTCAAAAGCAGAGACATTACTTTGCCAACAAAGGTCTGTCTAGTCAACGATATGGTTTTTATGTATGGATGTGAGAGTTGGACTGTGAAGAAGGCTGAGCACCGAAGAATTGGTGCTTTTGAACTGTGGTGTTGGAGAAGACTCTTGAGAGTCCCTTGGACTGCAAGGAGATCCAACCAGTCCATTCTGAAGGAGATCAGCCCTGGGATTTCTTTGGAGGGAATGATGCTAAAGCTGAAACTCCAGTACTTTGGCCACCTCATGCGAAGAGTTGACTCATTGGAAAAGACTCTGATGCTGGGAGGGATTGGGGGCAGGAGGAGAAGGGGATGACCGAGGATGAGATGGCTGGATGGCATCACGGACTCAATGGACATGAGTCTGAGTGAACTCCGGGAGATGGTGATGGACAGGGAGGTCTGGCGTGCTGTGATTCATGGGGTCGCGGAGAGTCAGACATGACTGAGCAACTGAACGGAACTGAACTGAGGGCAGGCAGTGCTGTGGAGGGTTGTCAGCAGAGGGACAGGGCGTTGTCTCACTCACACTGTGAGACAGTCACTCTGGCCGCCATGTTGACAGCAGACTCTCGAGGGACAGAGATGAAGCAGGAGGCCGGCTGGGACTCGGCCTGAATGATGCAGGCGGGGCAGCTTTGGTCGCAGTGGAGGAGGTGAGGAACGATTCTGGATATGTTTAGAAGGGACAGTTAACAGATTTCCTAAAAGCCTGGGTGTGGAGAAATATTCCTTTCTCTTCCTAAAAGAGAAAGGAAGATGTGACGGATGACCTCAAGGTTTTCTACATGAAAAATCACACAAGAAGAAATACTATTAGTGGAGACAGATGCTCCGACAGGTGGAGCAGACTGTAGACAGAGGTAGACAGACTGAGGCCTGGAGTGTGGCCAGGTCCCCCTTGGGGAGAGAAGGAGGAAGCAGCAAAGGGAACAAAAAGGAAACACCAATAAGGTAGGAGGAAATCAAGTAGGGCCCCAGGAGCTAAATATTTCCAGAGGGAGGGATCGCTCTTAAATGTTGCTGGTAAGTCATGTTAAGATGGGAACTGAAAATTAACTGCTGAATTTAATAACTTATGGATCAAATGAAAAAGCAGTTTCTGTAGTGTAATAGGGTGAGAGACTGTGTGAAGCGGATTTCATAACGAAAGGAGAAAAGTTAATGACAATGAGTACAAGTATCTCCTTTGAGTTGTGCTAAAAGGGGGAATAAAATAGTATGGTCACTAGAGGGTAAAATTTGTTTGGTTTTATAAAAGCAATTCTTTTTTATTTTAAAATCATACTTTTAGTACATTTTGAGGCCAATGTAACACCTGATGCCAAAACATTGTAAGAAAATTGTAGGCTACAGTCTCATGATTAATTAATCAAGAAGTGAAAGGCAAAGCAGAAAAGGAAAGATATACCCGACTGAGTGCAGAGTTCTAAAGAATACTAAGGAATGATAAGACAGCCTTCTTAAGTGAACAATGCAAAGAACTAGAAGAAAACTATATGATGGGAAAGACTAGAGATCTCAAAAAAATTAGAGATACCAAGGGAACATGTCTAGCAAAGATGGACACAGTTAAGAACAGAAACAGTAAGGACCCAACAAAAGCAGAAGAGATTAAGAAGAGATGGGAACAATACACAGAAGAGCTGTCTAAAAAATGGTCTTGATGACCCAGATAACCACAATGGTGTGATCACTCACCTAGAGCCAGATATCCTGGAGTGTGAAGTCAAGTGGGCCTTAGGAAGCATTGCTATGAACAAAGCTAGTGAAGGTGATGGAATTCCACCTGTTTATAATCCTAAAAGATGATGCTGTTAAAGTACTGCACTCAATATGCCAGCAAATTTGGAAAACTTAGCAATGGCCACAGGACTGGAAAAGGTCAGTTTTCATTCCAATCCCAAAGAAGGGCAAAGCTAAAGAGTATTCAAACTACTGCACAATTGCACTCATTTCACATGTTAGCAAGACAGTGTTCAAAATCATTCAAGCTGGGTTTCAACAGTTCATGAACCAAGAACATCCATATGTACGAGCTGGTTTTAGAAAAGGCAGACAAACCAGAGATCAAACTGTCAACATCCATTGGATCACAGAAAAAGCAAGGGAATTTCCAAAAACAAACATCTACTTCTGCTTCATTGACTACGCTAAAGCCTTTGACTGAATGGATCATAACACACTGTGGAAAATTCTTAAAGAGATGGGAATACCAGACCACCTTACCTGCCTCCTGAGAAATCTTGTGTGCATGTCAAGAAACAACAGTTAGAACCAGACATGGAACAACATACTGGTTCCAAATTGGGAAAGGAGTACATCAAGGCTGTATATGGTCACCCCACTTATTTAGCTTATATGCAGAGTACTTCATGAGAAATGCTGGCCTGGATGATTCACAAACTGGAATCAAGATTGCCAGGAGAAATATCAATAACCTCAGATATGCAGATGACACCACTCTAATGGCAGAAAGAAAAGAGAAACTAAAGAGCCTCTTGATGAAAGTGAAAGAGGAGAGTGAAAAAGCTGGTTTAAAACTCAACATTCAAAAAACTAAAATCATGGCATCTGGCGGACAGACTTTATTTTGGGGAGCTCTAAAATCACTGCTGACTATGACTGCAGCCGTGAAATAAAAAGATACTTGCTCCATGGAAGAAAAGTTATGATAAACCTACAAAGCATATTAAAAAGCGGAGACATCACTTTGCCAAGAAAGGTCTGCATAATCAAAGCTATGGTTTTTCCAATAGTCATATATGGATGTGAGAGTTGGACCTTAAAGAAGGTTGAGTGCCAAATAATTGATGCTTTTGAATTGTGATGCTGGAGAAGACTCCTGAGAGTCCCTTGGATGCAAGGAGATCAAACCAGTCAATCCTAAAGGAAATCAACCCTGAATATTCATTGTAAGGACTGATGCTGAAACTAAAGCTCTAATATTTTGACCATCTGATGTGAAGAGCTGACTCATTAGAAAAGACGCTGATGGGAGAAATTGAGGGCAGGAGGAGAAGGGGGTGACAGAAGATGAGATGGTTGGATGGCATCCTCAACTCAATGGACATGAGTTTGCACAGACTATGGGAGATGGTGAAGGATGGGAAGCCTGGGGTGCTGCAGTCCTTGGGGTGGCAAAGAATCCAACATGACTGAGCAACCGAACAATAAAAGGCTCAGTTGTTTATTTGTAAAGTGGAAATCATAATAATTATCTTCCTTGTAGAGCTCTTACAAGAATTAAATGAGACAGATGCAAAAATCTTTACTAAAACATGAGCAAACCAAATCCATATGTATATAGATTATTATGGTCACAACCAAGTTGTGGTTTTTCTTCCCAGGAGTGAGAGGTTTAGTTTAACATTAAAAAATCAGTTATCTAGCAGATACAAACTATTATATATAAAATAGATAAACAACAAGGTCCTACCAAATAGTACAGGGAACTATATTCTATATCCTGTAATAAACCAGAATGGAAAAGAATATGTAAAAGAATATATATATTCTGAATCACATTGCTGTACACCAGAAACCAACACAACACTGTAAATCAAGAATACTTCAAAAAAATTTTGTTTATTATTGTAATTGACTGTATTAATAGAATAAAGGAAATAAATTATAAAAATCTTACAATCATCTCAATACATACCAAAAAAATCATTTAATACATTTTTCTTAATTGGAGGACAATTATAACAGTATTTATAACAATAGCTATTTGTACGTGCCAAAAAATCATTCAATAATTTTTTCTTAATTGGAGGGTAATTACAAAAGTTGATAGAAATGATCTAATAGGGAGGAGAAAATTGGTGTTTTATTTATCATTCACCTAAATATATATATACACGCACACACATATACATATATATTTACATATATTTAGAGAAAGAGGGAAGGAAGAGAAGAGGTGGAAAACACTTCATTTACTTGACTGAAATGCTTATGTTTTAATTCTTTGATTCATTCAGTATCTCCTATTGGTCCATTTTATTTAGTGCTATATTCCCAGGGCAGGAACAGGGCCTGGCACTTCATAGGTGCTCAATAATGACAGTACGACCGTCAAGTGCTATGCTAGGTGATGGAAGGATGAGATCCCACCTTCATGGAGCAGTAACCCAGTGAAGAGATAGGGCGTGAACATGGTTATAAGGCGGGGCCAGTGTGATAGAAAGGGACAATCAGTCGTTTGTTTCCATCTTCTCGTCCTGCTGTTTTGTTATTTAAATCAACCGTGTTAAGTTCCTTGGAATCACCCCGTCTCCTTTATCACCACCACTCCCACCTCACCACGGATCGCGCTCAGTGGCTGGCACCTGAGAGGACGCGATGGGCACCCTGTCAGCAGCACTCCGCCCCGCGTGGGCCCCCTCTCGACCACCCCAAAACTCCCCAGGGAGGCTTTGGCCCTTGCTTCCTAACTTCCACCCAGCTTCTGAGCAACTGCAGGATTTGAAGCAGAAGAAATCGCGGATCATGAGGCATCAACTCCGCTGTTGGTGTGCAGGTCTGCCTGTGACTCATGAGGGTGATGGAAAGGGCAGGACCCACGAGAAGATCATGATATGCCCAGCTTTAGGAACACAGCGTTAAATAGTGGGGTCTCTGCCCCAGGTCCTCAGATCTAATGGGAGGTCAGAGCAAGAATGATGGAGGCAAATCCTTAAATAAGACCATATTAAGGAACATAAGGAACCTGGACAGTATATAATGAAAAGGAAGAAACTCGGGCCGAAAGAAGGAATAAAGCCAGACAGCTGTTATCACATCTCCAGGATATAAACTTGTTCAACCTCTGGAAAATCCTCTCACATATTGCCCCCGTGGAAATTCCCACTTTGAAGCAGATTGGGTTGGGAGGGGTGGGGACTCATGCTCTGAAATTATGTCTAAAAACTGAAGGCATACAATTTCTGAAAGCAGAATTCCTAACATACAGTAGATGCTGAGAACATGTTTTTAGTTAAAATATTTTTTAATATCAGAAAGGAAGGAAAGTTACGTTTGAAACCATGTGACTATCATTTGTAAATGACAATTTTAGAATGACATTTTAATTATTAACATCAAATTGCAGGTAGAAGAGTGAGGATAGAGACTGGTTTGGTGAAACTAACCAGGCAGTGTGCCCAAGATGATCACCAGGTGAACTAGTTAATCTAGTTAAAAGCTTCAGGAGTTCAGAGGAGAGAGAATTTTATGAAGTATGGAGGAAGCTGAAGGAAAGGGTTTACAGAAAGCATTTAAGTAGGACTCAAATACAAGAAGAGCAGGCCTCCCACCTTCTCCCAAACCTGGGTCTCCACAGTTCTTCAGTGACATTCTGTGTTCTCCTTTTGGTCTTGATTTGTTTTCATGAATATTTTCCCCAACAGATTTGGAGTTTTCTTGAGGATAGATGTATAGGGTCTAACCCAGGGCTCCACACTCAGAGGTGTTTGTGAGTGATGAATAACTTAGCAAATGAAAGAACTTGAATAAATCTTCCCTAAGGGGAAGGGAAAGCTTTTAACTGTTTATTTCAAATTTGTCACTGAGATGAAATTTTTTTAAAGTTGCCTCTGCCCTTATGATCTAATATATCACCTCAGTTTTCCAGCTGCAGTGCAGTCTGAGAGAGAGAAAACCAAGACGCAAAGCTTACAAGAGAAATGGCTGAAGTGCGGATGGGTAGATGGTATCCCAAGGGTAGCATTTTCTTTCCTAGAAGAAGCTCTTTCTAGACGGCTTACTTGCTGTGCTTTGGGGATGTCAGGACCCACTTGCACACCCGCAAACTAGTAAATCAGAAAATACCCGCTTTTCCAGCCCCCAAGCCCACATAAATAAATATCTGCTCCTGGAGAAATAACCTCTAAGGATTCTTGTCATTGGGAACATCTACTCTCTTGTCCTCAGAGACTGACAAGGCAAATCACTCCGAAAACCAGAGAAGTTAAATAGTGCATCCAAAGCGACACAATTAAATGGAAACCTGGACGTTGACCTACTCTTTGCTTATACGTTTTTTCCCAGTTACTGTATTTTCACATGCTGTGACCTATGAACCTAGTACTCCAAGCTACAACAAACAGCACCTTCAGATTGAAGCCTGAACCTTCAGTCTGAATCATGTTTACCGTGGTACACACAAAATGTTTAGGTAAACTGCCTGCCAATGAAGGAGACGTAAGAGACCCAGGTTTGATCTCTGGGTGAGGAAGATCCCCTGGAAGAGGAAATGGCAACCCACTCCAGTATTCTTGCCTGGAGAGTCCCATGGACAGAGGAGCCTGGCGGGCTACAGTCCATTGGGTTGCAAGGAGTAAAACACGACTGAAGCGATTTAACACACATCCTTAATCTAGTAGTACTATATGAGGACAAGGATAATAAGTCGATGTTTCTGAATAGTATTTTCTGGTTTACAGAGCAATTTATGTTTTCATTTTCAAAGCAACCTTAACACAGACAAGAAACACACCATTATCTGTAATACCCACTTTTCACAAAGAAACCAAGCCACAGAGAAGTTAAATGGTACCTCCAAAGTCATAACATTAAATGAAACCTGGTAATTTAGCTGCTCTTTTCTTATTCATTCTCCCAGTTATTTTCATACACTGTGGCAGGCAAACCGGGTGCTCCCAGATAACGATGAAAACATCACCCCTGTGGCTATTCTCCAAGAGTCCACAAGATGGCAGTAAGGCATAGATATTGCATACACTTGCATTCACCCGTGCTATCTGGCCTGTTTGCTGAGTGTTTGTACTGTTGTACGTAATAAAACTGATTGTTATCCTAATGCTAGAGTTTTCACATATCATTCGGAGGACTTCCCTGGTAGTCCAGTGGTTAAAATTCTGCCCTTTCATCGCAGCGTGCACAGCTTCAACCGCTGGTCAGGAAACTAAGATCCCACATGTCACACAATGGCCTGTATATATATACACACACACACATATATATATATATATCCCCTGGAGGAGGAAATGGCAACCCACTCCAGTGTTCTTGCCTGGAGAATCCCATGGACAGAGGAGCCCTGGGGACTGCAGTCCATGGGAATCGCAGAGTCAGACACAACTGAAGCAACTTAACACAGCACATATGTATAAATACATATAATTCATAGAATAAAAGTGAATTGATATGTTCAAGTAAAATTTGTGACTTCATTGCTGTTTTTCTCCTCTCTTTCTTTTTCTTTTATGAGAGTCCCATTTTGTAAAGACACAAAATGCTAAGAATCAGCCAGGAGCCCTAACAGCCAAACAGGACTGCTTGGGAAAATGAAAAATGTTGCTCCTGCCTAAACATAGACTAATCGATGATTCTCTTGCTTGAAGAAAAGGAAAAGAAGGGTCGGTGAAGGGCCAGTAGTTAATCTTCCATATAATTTAATTGCTTGTTATTTCTCTCTGTTCAAAATCTACCCTGGAGGAAAACATTCCTGATCGACCTTGTTGAATGATGTCACGACTCAAGCTACAAAATATTCATCTCCTGGTTTAGTGCAACAGAAACTGCCCTAAACTACGGCCATTTTCTTCATGTGTTTTTATTATTCTACTCAGAGATTTGTGAAAGAATTCAGGCAACTGGAAACTACATTTTGCTTTCATTTTTTTAAATCTGCTTCCACGTTCAATACATATGGATCTGAGTTAGTTGTCCCAGAACTGCAAGCATCACAGAAAAGCACACTCTCTGTATTAAGCATAAATGACATCAAGTGTTTATCAGCATCTCCTTTGTATAGTAGACAGTACACCTCAGTTCAAAAAGATGGCAGTGAGTTCACATCAGACCTAAAGCATTTTAAAAGGGGCATCAGCTATCTCTGGTGTAAAGTCCTTTGGGAACTCTCCCACGCCGCACAGATTTCTCATTTTCCTCTCCTCCTGACTTCTTTTGTCTGATTACCTTCCAGTTCATGGTCATTTCTCATTAAAAACACATCTGTCATTTTTGCTCCATTGTAAGAGACTCTTCTTTCACTTCATTGTATTTTGTAATCTCAGGTTTTTTTCCCCGAGAAAAATTCTGATTGCAATCTATTAAGATAATATGTTTTTCATTCCCTTACACCCATATCTACTTAAAACTTCAGTTAGGAAATGAGATATCCCATTCTGTTCATTTATCCACCCTTCCCTGACTACAGCAAACTTGAAAGAGGTCTTCAGGTTCTGCGCTCCCTTGCTATGTGGGATGTAGTGATGACGAAGCCATCTGTCATGTCCTCAAGATCCATGTAGTCTAGAAGAAGTGAGTAGGACCACCCAGAGTGATGGCAGAAGTACAGAGAGACAGGCGTTCAGAGAAGAGGCCAAACCTGACCCTCTTGTGAGGATGTGATCTGGGGAGGATCCACGCTCTTCTTAGAGATGAGCTGACCTCCCAGATTCTCCCCATAAGTCCTAGATAAACTGTCTTTTCATTAGGCCCCAAGGAAAGAGCACGAAGTCCAATGCAAAAGTAAAAGCTAGGGCTGCTCATGAAGTCTAACCAACTGGAGTCAACAAGATAGGAGATACAAGAGACTCATCAGGCCTCTGATCAAGGCTGAGGCATTTGAGCCCTGGACCCATCAAGGGAAAAGCAAACAGTCCCCAGTGGTGGACACGATGAAACCTGACCAGCTCCTGAGCACCTTCCCCCATGGCTCAGGGGACAAGAATCCACCAGCAACGCAGGAGACGCAGGTAGACACGGGTTCAGTCCCTGGACTGAGAAGACTCCCTGGAGGAGGAAAGGGCAGCCCACTCCAGTGTTCTTGTCTGGGAAAGCCCACGGACGGAGGAGTCTGGCGGGCTGCAGTCCACGGGGCTGCAAAGTCAGACACAGCTGAGCACAGCACAGCGCACCCCCTCAGAGTCCTGCAGTCAGAGGACGGATGCTCGTGGTGTCTGAAGACGCTTCCAGCTCCGACAGTCTAGGGATGTGTGTTTGAGAGAACTTTGGGATACTAAAAAGAAGCACTGAAGCTTCCAAACATTTCATTTAGGACTGATTACTAAAGATTTCCCTTTAATAAAAGCTTTTAAAAACTAAAAATTGAAGGCATGCATTCATGTTTTTTCAGTCTGTTTGGGTATAATTTACTTATCAGGATCAAGTCAAAATTCCTCCATATAGGTTTTTTTTTTTTTTTAAGCTTGTGCAGTCTCATCTCTTAAAACCCCCTTCTTCACATTATCTACTCTCCCCTCCTCACCCGCTTCTCCTAAATAGGTTGTTTCTATTCATCCTTTCCCCGAGTCAGGAAGATCCCTCTGGAGAAGGGAATGGCTACCTACGCCAGTATTCTTGTCTGGGAAAATTCCATGGACAGAAGAGCCTGGTAAGGCTACAGCCCACGGGGTCACAAAGTCAGACCCGACTGAGCGATTAAACACACACATACATTCATTCTTTAGATCGCATTCACTTGTTACACTCTCTGAACACCCTCTTTCAAAATCCCTCTCCACACACACGGACATGCCCCCAGGTTAGGTACCCATCTTAATAGACTCATAGACCCAGTACTTTCCCTCTCACAACACTTACCACTCTAATTTGTTAACAACACATTTAATGCTCCATTTTTCTCTCTAGATTGTAAGTCAGGACAATGTCTATCTTGCTTTCCTGACATATGATAGATATCCTATAAATATTTCTATTTCTAAATATCCTATAAATATAGATATCCTATAAATATGAATGAATGAATAAACTAATTATTTTAAGTCAGTAGATTCTGAGTGAAGACCTAGTAAAATAGTACATGACATTGTATATCTCTGTTGCCCTGGATGGTGTTACAAACTGTCCCTACAGGTTGACTCTTTAAGGACTACAGCTGACAGGAATGTGTGTAACCTAACAGTATTGGAAGAATGTTTTAAGACTAACATCTGCAAAATAAAAGAGTAATAATTATACTTATGTCTTTCATATAACAGGAGTTTCCCTGATGGCTCAGATGTTTAAAGAATCTGCCAGCAAGGCAGAAGACCTGGGTTCATATATCATAACACCCGGGTTCATATAAAAACCACTAGAGGGCAATGAAAGCCAACCTGAAACATCTTTTAAAGGAAAGAAGAAGAGTAAAAATGTTTTTCTTGGTAAAATCTGGACAGATGATCTTATGTTGGAGATAGTTAAAGGAATTGTAGGCTATAATTTCTGTGATTATGGGCTGAGCAGTTATAATTACCTTTCTCGTGTGGTCTTAAAACCTAGATTATCTGTGATCATAACATCTCTTTACATTTTATGCATGATCTCATTTGAACCTCACACAACATTGTTGTTTAGTCGCTAAGTCATGTCCAACTCTTTGCAACCCCATGGACTTTAGCCTTTCAGGCCCCCCGTCCATGGGATTTCCCACAACAGTAGCAGGGAATACATTCTTTTCCCATTTTCCAATGAAAAAACAACGGAGGTTCAAGAGGTATTAATGTAGTAAGTAGCCATAAGGAACAAAATTAGTAGCACAAACCATGTAAATACTTGTTGGCTGCTTATATTTACCACACATACAAAATTCCTTGCTAAGGCAGACAGTCTGGGAGAATACAGTTCCAAAATTAATTACAGCAATTTAGAATGGAGACATAAGGCAGTAGCTTCTTAGCAGAAGATCTTGTGGTTCTAGGTGACCACAAGGTACCATCTGATGATGATGTCAGAATATGTACCTCGAACCTATTTACAGAAATATGCTGCTAGGGCCTAGAAAGGGGACAAGCTTCTGACCTTCACACTGGTTAGACCCTTCCTAGGGCTATATGGACCATTCCAGCTGCTACACTTTTGAAATCAAGAAACAACAGACAAGGGCTAATGTACAAGATATATTAGAGAGTTAAGGAGAAATCGGGATGTCCTAAAGGGGGTATGAGAACAAGGGAGAGGGGGTTAGCTATAGTAATGCTTAAGCTCGTTGGCGCTGGAGTCAGAAAATGTGGATATGACTTGGTATTCACACTGAAAACTAATCATTCCGGGGACCTGGGTTGGTTTATTATGTATATCAAATATGGAAACCAACATGGGTTTGTAAAAGGCTCGCCCTATGATTCACTTGCTGTAGAAGAAGCCTCTTGACTATCTTAGTCTGAGCCGATGGGAGAAGTCCTTTCTGGAGGCTGGGTGAAGGCCTGGGGAGGTCGCTGGGTGGCAGGCGTGGCCTTGGACAGGAGCAGGGGAGGGAGATGCTGAGCTTTCAGAGGCTTTCTCCAGTCTCCTCCTCCACCTCTTGCATAAGCGAACATGAGGTGGGTTCAGGGAGTTCTAAGGGCCAGCTTAGAGTGGGCTGTGGGCTTTCTCTTCACCTGAGGATGGCTCAGTGTCCCCTGCAGGTGGCAGGCATCTCACTGCTCTTCACCCCTGTCACCCATGAATTTATGATGAATTTCACTTCCAAGAAGGTCATTCTTCACAATAAGATATAGGAAGCAGATTGGTTGGCCTGGCCTCTGCTATCACCATTTTTTAGAAGACGGGAATGATGAACTTGCCTCTGTGGGTATATTGATGAAGGCAAATTGAATGATGAAACACCAGATCTTGAGCGCGGCAGTCCTTTTATGAAAATGCCAAATGCTGTTTCCAGGAGAGGTTATCTTGTCACTGAAAACTCCACCTTAGTGATTATCACAGCAGGTGCACATCAGGAAGAAAGAGAAACACACCTTCATTTAATCCACGGAAATGTGACTGTCTTCGACGTTTTAACATATTGTCCAATACAATCCCCATGGCTGGCAAACTGATTGCTTCTAATCTAACAGATATCTCATGTAGCCTAGAAGTTGAATGAACTTCCCCAAAATCGTGTTATTGGAAGCGGCCATGATTTGGACACTGCCCATTTCCCTTCTTTGGTTGGGCAGATGCTTGGTGTCCGCTCTGAAAGCTGTCATGGGTGGATCCTTGGAAAACGTGGAAACTCACATGTTCCTGCGTGGAGTGAACATTGCTGATGATCCTCGGAAGGATCTGAACTCAGATGTAAGAGCTGATAAAGATCATGAGCAGTGGGGAAACATCCACAAAGAAGTGATTGTCGATGCCTATGAGATTATTGAAATGAAAGGCAATGCAGCTGACCTTTGAACCACACAAGTTTGAACTTTGTCAGTCTACTTATATGCAGATTTTCTTTCTATATTCAAAATTCTCCAAGCCAGGCTTCAGCAATACATGAACCGTGAACTTCCCGACATTCAAGCTGGTTTTAGAAAAGGCAGAGGAACCAGAGATCAAATTGCCAATATCTGCTGGATCATGGAAAAAGCAAGAGAGTTCCAGAAAAACATCTATTTCTGCTTTATTGACTATGCCAAAGCCTTTGACTGTGCGGATCACAATAAATTGTGGAAAATTCTGAGAGAGATGGGAATACCAGACCACCTGACCTGCCTCTTGAGAAACCTATATGCAGCTCAGGAAGCAACAGTTAGAACTGGACATGAAACAACAGACTGGTTCCAAATAGGAAAAGGAGTACGTCAAGGCTGTATATTGTCAGCTTATTTAACTTATATGCAGAGTACATCATGAGAAACGCTGGACTGGAAGAAGCACAAGCTGGAATCAAGATTGCAGGGAGAAATATCAATAACCTCAGATATGCAGATGACACCACCCTTATGGCAGAAAGTGAAGAGGAACTGAAAAGCCTCTTGATGAAAGTGAAAGAGGAGAGTGAAAAAGTTGGCTTAAAACTCAACATTCAGAAAACGAAGATCATGGCATCTGGTCCCATCACTTCATGGGAAATAGATGGGGAAACAGTGGAAACAGTGTCAGACTTTATTTTGGGGGGCTCCAAAATCACTGCAGATGGTGACTGCAGCCATGAAATTAAAAGACGCTTACTCCTTGGAAGAAAAGTTATGACCAACCTAGATAGCATATTCAAAAGCAGAGACATTACTTTGCCAACAAAGGTCCATCTAGTCAAGGCTATGGTTTTTCCAGTGGTCATGTATGGATGTGAGAGTTA
>NW_024070199.1:12492080-12497188 GCF_014754425.2 Oryx dammah
ACACACACACACACACACACACACGCTTGACTGCATGTATTTTCTAGCCAAAAAATTCATGTATACCTTGGCTCCACCACCTACTTCTTCAAAGCAGTTGCTCAGAGCCGTCCGTCTACAGATCTCAATAAGACCTGAAGTGAAAGTTAAAATGTGCAGCTTTCGTGTGTATTTTTCTTTGACATTGGGGATATGTATCCAGCTATGCCTGGCCCCAAAGCAGGTGCTCTCCCTACTGTATTTCACTGCCGGGCGGAGGCTGGGCCCTTGACTAGGTTTGGCATCCCCATGACATCCATTCTCTGGAGAAAGCAGATGTGTAGGACAGAGAGAGTGGTAGACACTCCAAAGGTCGTTGAGATCAGCCCCAGGCTGGGAGTAGGCAGGCAGCAGGGCCTGCCATGCCTCATGGATGACAGCCACTCCATCTCTTGCAGACACAGTTATCCCAAACAGGCTGCCTTTATGAAGCTGCACACCTCAGTCAGGTGTTTTTATTACCGGTATCAGTTTAATTTATATGTTAAAAACACAATCAGTTTCCTTTGCCTTGCAAGAAATCTGACACAAAAAAAGTGACAGATGGGCGGTGGAATGTTCCCCAGTTGTGGTGTGGATCATAGAAAATTGGACAGTTGGTCTATATTGGTATTTTGGGCAGAAATCATGGGGAAGGAGTGCCTCACTGATGCCCCATTCATCCTGTTCTTCGGAATAGCCTGCCTCAGGTGGAATCAGGCTGTTGGAGGCCTGTTGCCAATGAAATACACCAGCTCATCTATCAGGGAGGAACACGGCTTCTGATGGTGGAGGATGTATACGTGGGTAGGGCTGCGGAATTGGTTGAAGCTTCTAAGGTTCATTTGCATGCGTGCATGCTAAGTTTCTCCAGTTGTGTCCAACTCTGTGTGACCCCATGGACTGTGGCCTGCCAGGTTCCTCTGTCCATGGGGATTCTCCAAGCAAGAATACTGGAGTGGGTTGCCATGCCCTCCTCCAGGGGATCTCCCCAACCCAGGGATAGAACTGGAGTCTCCTGCATTACAGGCAGATTCTTTCCTATCTGAGCCACCAAGCAAGCTCTTTCCACCCCCACCGACAGCTGGGAATAGAGCCCACACTTCTCATAAGTGTCGGGGCAGAAAGAAGTAAGCAGTCTGCCCTGAAGGAACCAAAGTCTAGTAGGGGTGCCGGACCGTTGAACGTGTGAGTGTAATAGAATATGAGGAGCGCTATAATGGAGCCACTAAAGAGATTTCCTTCAGGGTGTCCCTAGCTGGCTGTCATCGCTGTGGATCTGTTTGCTGTCCTCCTCTTTTGGTCCTACTACAGGCTGGAAGGCTAGCCTGCCAGACTTGTGCACAGAAGCCTCTTTTTGCCCTTCTGCTGTTCCAGCTAACCATTGCTTTAATTAGCTTATGTGATCTCTAGTATTCCCACCAAGGTACCAGGTCCCACTGAAGCACGGGGTTGGCCAAAAAGTTCATTTGGGTTTTTCCATGAGATGTTATGGGAAAAACTCAAATTTTTTCGGCCAACCCAGTAGATACTTGTTTACCTGCTCTTTGAAAAATAAAACCAAGGTGCTTAATGTCTATGATATTGAAGAGATAGGGTCAGAGATCTCTCCTTTTGATCCTTTTGTTGGATGGATTCCAGAGAGGCACAGAATTAGCGTATTGTTTGTTTTGTGAAAGCCTTTCTCTTTGAGATAGGTTTGGACTGTGACCTTGTCTAGCTCCTATGGAATTTGTGCAATTAATAAAATCTATATTCTGCTTACCTCCTAGTAAGTTGTTCCAGGACTCCCCAAAGGCTGAGGCAGGAAGGTTCTGTTAGTGGTAGCAGATTCTTGAAGCACGGGAGACCCACTGGGTTTATAGGCACACGAGTGAGGTGACTATATTTGTCTTTAAAGTGGTCACTTGGGTAGTAAGGTAGATAAAGATCTGAGGTAGAAATGTATGACTTGGAACTGGGAGAAGAGGGCCATCAAAACACCTTCCCATGCTGCTAATTTTGCTTGAACAAGTCCTCTGAGATGTGAATTGGGAAAAAGGAAGAAGGAAGAAAGAAGAAAGTAGGTGCATCTTTGAGTTTTCCCTGTGATGTGAATGGATGCATGTTATTTCTTAAGTACCATGCACTGCGCATTCTGGCTGAGACCAGAAAATACGACTTGCAGCCAATTTCCTCAAGAAAAAAGTGGGAAAAGGAAGAAAGACTTTTTGCTCTTTAGTCTGTAAAATGAACTAATCCCCAGCAGACCTTCCTGTCAGTGCTAACTATCAGAGCAGAACTGTGGCGGGAAAGAGAAGGCAAGGACGAGAAAGAAGTATTAGCATCATCCCACCTGGCCCATTTCTCTCCCCTCAGTTTTAAAAATAGAAATCCCATATGTTTCCATACGATAGGACATCTTAATGTAGTGTTATATATAGTCTCTTTTCTGCTACAGTTGAATTTTTTATTTGTTTGTACTTTCATCCCCAAATAATTGATGATGTATAAATGTGAAGCCAGAGTGCTAATGCCAGCAGAGAGAGGATTCAGCAGGAAGAAGTTTAAAGCATGAGGTCAAGTAATAGCAGCCTTTTAGCACTTATTCTTCAATATTAAAATATACATATATTTTCCTTTGAGGACACAGCTGCAACATGATTTGTGGGGGCTCAATGCAAATGAAAAGGCAGTGCCTGGTACTGGGATTGGGGTTGGATGAGAGGCCTTCTTTGAATTGTGCCCCCCAAACTCACTGTGGTGCTGGTAGCCTGTGGCAGGAATGGAGCATTGCTTTGTCCCACCCCCAGATCAGCCCCTCCTGGTACCCTCTCCTCCTCTGTTCCCAGGCTCCTCAAAGGAGATGGAGAAAAGGGACAGAAGAACAAAGCCTTGAGATGCGGTGATTGTTGCCCTGGGTGAAGGTTTGTTTCTGAGTGGAGGTCTGTTAGCAGCCAACTGGGGTGGGAAAGGAGGGAGCGGGGCTGGTGTATGAGGAGGAAATGAAGCTTCTGGGCATGAAGCCTGTCTCCTGGGGAGGTGGCAAGAGGCAGGAGTCTTTGCTGTGTGATCTCAGGCTCCAGGCCCTTCCCCTCCTGCATGTTCCATTGTTTCATCAGACATCACTTAAGAAGCACACATAGACACAATTATGAAGAACTTCAAGATGGTGACTACAGAGCATTAAACTCCAAGGGCAGGGGCCTTTCTGAGTGTGGAACCCTGCAGAAGTGTGCAGGTTACGAGCCCATGAATCTGATCTTCCTGGAGAGGCACTCCTTTGGTGTTGATGATGGACCAGGAAGGGGAGGACAGGGTTCTCATCGAAGGAAATGAAAACCAGTGAAACAGTTGCTAGGCTTGGGAAGACCACGTGGTTAGATATCTGGCTCCAGTATCCACTGATACCTAAGCTCTGGCAAGTCATTTCCCTTTCCCTAGGTGCAGATTGCAGCCCACTCCAGTGTTCTTGCCTGGAGAATCCCAGGGACGGCAGAGCCTGCTGGGCTGCCGTCTATGGGGTCGCAGAGTCGGACACGACTGAGCGACTTTGCAGCAGTAGGTGCAGATTATCTGCATTCTCTGAAATGGAGACACTGAGAGGCAGAGAATTTATGTGTCCGTGTGTGCATGTTCAAGGTCACGCAGCTAAGAGGTAGCAGAGGAGGTTCACCTGTGGCCCAGGCACTTTGTCTACCTGGTTTTGCCTTCGGTGGCAACAGTGGCGGTTCTTAACCTTTTGATATGTTGCAATTTGATTAAACTAGTGAATTTGATGGGCTTCCCAGGTGGCATTGTTGGTAAAGAACTCACACGAGACATAAGAGACATGGGTTTGACCCCAGGGTTGGGAAGATCCGGAGGAGGGCATGGCAACCCACTCCAGTGTTCTTGCCTGGAGAGTCCTATGGACAGAGCAAAGAGTTGGACACGACTGAAGCATGGACACAGTGAACTGTATAAATCTGCCTCTGAGAAACAAAAACAGCACCCAAAAGTCCTTTTGCATGAAATTTCAGGGAGTTCATAGGACTCCTGGAGCCCGTCTAGGAAGGAGATTGAGAGCCCTGACGATGTGCAAACAGCTCCCATGTGTCTGCTGGATAACAAGTTGTCTTTCTATCAGGATTTGCAATATTCGCGCTGGCCACGTGGCAGAACCCTTGCTTCTCTCCTTCCTTTCTTACTCATTTCATGGGGCGTCTTGGCCAAAGCCTCCTTTTCTGGCTCCTCTTTTCCCTGCTTGTGTTTCTGTGGTAGCATCACATCTTCATCGTACTCGTCCTCCGTGGAGAGATCTCCCCGCCTTATGGCCACTCTGTTGGGAACAAGATATCCTTTCTGAAGAAAAACAAGAACAGTCTTTTGAAATGAATCCTTTTAAAGGACATCTGGTGTGACATTAAGCTGCATTCTTTTCTGGTCCGGAGAGCCGTTATCACAGCAGACAAGCCGCGTGCTGGGACCGTGGCTGCGTCTGCAGCTCCCCGCTCCAGGCGCTGCTACAGGAGGCACAGGGCCGACAGGTGGCGCCAGCGGGCCAAAGATGCCGCGGAGGGAAGGCCTCTGTGTGTGTGTGTGTGTGTGTGTGTGTGCGCGCGCGCGTGTTTGTGTGTATTATTGGCTTTGCCATATGTGTGTGTGCTAGGTTTTGCTGTATATATGTATATGTGTGACTGCCATGTATTATTTACAAGGGGAAATTAACTTTGAAATCTTCCTAAGTCAGAAAGAAAAAGTTAAATATTGTATTCTAATGCTTATATATGGAATCTAGAAAAATGGTACTGAAGAATTTATTTACAGGGCAGCAGTGGAGAAACAGACATAGAGAACAAAGTTATGGACATGGTGAGACGTGTGGAAAGACTAACATGGAAACTTACATTACTATATGTAAAACAGATCGCCAACAGGAATTTGCTGTATGTCTCAGGAAACTCAAACAGGGGCTCTGTATCAACCTAGAGGGGTGGAGTGGGGAGGGAGATGGGAGGGAGTTTCAAAAGGGAGGGATATATGTATACCTATGGCTGATTCATGTTGAGGTTTGACAGAAAGCAACAAAATTCTGTAAAGCAATTATCCTTCAATAAAAAAATAAAAAA
>NW_024070199.1:12497288-12865821 GCF_014754425.2 Oryx dammah
CCCCCCCCCCCAGCAATATACACAGTAAACATGATTTTCTAAGTACAAGGTAACAAATAGTCTAACAAATTTGATGACTTCAGATGTCTGCTTTCTGGTACTTAGGAGTTACATGTATTTAAGTTTTAAAAAATTATTAATATTCAAAATGCCTCTGCTTCATGGATAAAAATGTCCAAGAGGTCCTGTGAGGTCTTGGGGAAAATAAATAAAAAGTGGAAATCCTGATGAAATGCATAAGACTCACTCTGGAAATTTTGTATTGCTGCTTAATATGTAATTCTCTAATTTCTCATTCTGCTTTGGAGTCAGGAAGATCTGAATGGGAAATCTTTGTCATTTGTTGCGTGATTTGGGGTGAGTTAAATTTTCTGAACCTTATTTCTTCTTCGATAAAATGGGCTTATGATAACTAGTAAATACTAGTTCCATTGCTCTTTTTAACATGCTGGATAGGAAGAAATGGCAGATGAATCACGTTTATGGATATCCGTAAGTTTTCAAGTGAGAATTTGTCTGAAATAAATGTTTCACTATTACTTGAGAAAGCAACTGAGAATAGGGAGGCAGCTGTGTTTTTATGAAGCAATTGAAGTTTTATAAAATGACAGGTGAGGATGGGGGACAAATACACGGTGGCCTTGGACAGTGCATCCTGCGGGAATAACATCACAAATGAAGCCAGCAACTGGAATGACTCCTGTTAGAGTAACTGCTACATTTTGAACCATGATAGAGCGATCACCTAGGACGGGGTCAGATCTCAGCTCCAGTGTTTCCTAACTCTGTGACCGGGCTGCAGAGTGCATCTACCCTCTCCGAACCTCAGTGTCCTCACTGATAAAACTGGATCATAATACATAAAATATCATTTACCTATTCCATGGAAGTAGGATTGTTTTGAAGGTTGAATGAGGAAGCATGTGAAAGCAGCTTGGATGAGTGTTTAGTACATAGGAAGCAATTTTTTTTTTAATGTCTGTTGTTCTTGCATTCTTAGTTGCTCAATCGTGTCTGACTCTTTGCAACCCCATGGACTGTAGCCCGCCACACTTCTCTGTCCATGGGATTTCGTAGGCAAGAATACTGGGGTGGGTAGCCATTTCCTCCTCTAGGGGATCTTCGGACTCAGGGATCATACACGCTTCTCTTGCATCTCCTGCATTGGCAGGCAAATTCTATATCACTGTGCCACCTGGATGTTGATATTGTTTTTATTAAAAGTCAGGATGTTCCAGTGGTTGGGCCAAAAGATCTGTTTTCTGTTCATTCCTTAGTGACGATATGAATTTGGGTGAATCACTGACTTAGTTTTCTTCTTGAAAATGCCGATCAATATGTAATAATTGCTGCACCAGGCACCTTGGAAGACTTTTTTGAGTCCTGTATAGAGACTAACATGGCTGTAATGTCATAGGTGTGAATGGAGAGGCTGAGAATCTCATTAGGAAAAACTATGCCAAGGGACACCAGAGGTGACTGTCTGGAGAGGGTGAAACAGCTGCAGAGGAAGATGATGATAATGAACTAGGAACAACAGACTGGCATCAGAAGGGAAAAGACTGCAATTACTCGCTGTTCCCTTTACAAGGAGAACAGGAAGGGAGAATAGCAGAATCTGAAAAATGGACCCAGGAAACCATGTGTGCAGCTGGGCCATGATGGGAGGAAGAATCTAGATGGCGTTTAAGACTGGGGCTCTGGGAAGAGAACCTGGGAGGCTGCCTGTCTCCTCAGCAACCTGAGTCCAGAAAAGGGAAGGTGTGAATGGAAGACTAGTTAGCAGGGGGCATTCTGGGGTCTGTGTGATGCTACCAACTTGATTGTTGTGTTTTTTGTTTTGTTTTGTTTTTAAGGTTTCTTATTTGATGACCATTTAAAAAATCTTTACTGGATTTGTTATAGTCTTGCTACTGTTTTATGTGTGTGTGGTTTTTTTTTTTTTGGCTGTAAGACATGTGGGATCTTAACTCCCTGGCCAGGAATCGAACCTACACCCTCCACATTGGAAGGCGAAGTCTTAAGCACTGGACCACCAGGAAAGTCAGATTATTGCTACTTTTCATATCTGAATTTTAATTATATTTATCTTGAAGTAGATTTGTAGTTAGGAGAGATTTCCGGAATGTGAGTTCTTTCCAGGAGGGATAGACGTGGTGGCGTGGACAGCAGAGCTCGTGTGCTGGGCAGTTAATGTCACTAGGCACCAGCCTCGCTGTGGGATAATAGCCCTTGAAACTGTAAAGTGGCTCACAAATGGTTCTAGAAGAACAGTTGCAGTTTCTGTGTCTTGGATGGCAGCGTGTTCAAGTAGACAGAACCTGATTTTGAACTCCCATGTCTTTGGATCTGAATCTTGCCTCTGCTATCTCTTACCTGGTGGTGGGTGTAAGTTGGGAGGAAATTGACTCTGGGTGATGGAGTGGAGTACAAGCAGGAGGAAGAAGAGGGTAATTGGAGAGAAGGGCACGAACTTCAGGTTCAGACAGCTGTCAGCAGCAGAAAGATCAAACAGGAAGTAATGATTTCCTCAAGCAGAGGGGTGTCTGGAGCGGGAGCAGGCCACGCACCAAGGTCCGTGCAGAGTGGTAGACGGTCAGACCCAGGAAATCTGTGAGGCAGCCACTCCTAGCTGTCCTCTGAAGTTCAGAGGCAGGGCTCCAGCCTTTGGTATAAGTAGAAAGAGCAAAGAAGGGGCCCACTTCTGTTTACTCAGGAAATGTTTACTGAGCACAACTACACGCCAAGTGCTTCCCTGGTGGCTCAATGGTAAAGAATCTGCCTGCAATGCAGGAGACACAGTTTCAATCCCTGGGTCAGGAAGATCCCCTGGAGGAGGAAATGGCAACTAACTCCAGTATTCTTGCTTGGGAAATCCCACGGACAGAGGGGCCTGGTGGGCTACAGTTGGTGGGCCTGCAAAGTCGGACACAACTGAGCATGCACACACACGCCAAGTAGTATTTTATTTATTTCAAAACTTTTAATTTTATATTGGAGTGTAGCCAATTAACAGTGTTGTGATAGTGTCTGGTGGACAGAAAAGGGACTCAGCTATACGTATACATGTCTCCATTCCCCTCTAAACTCCCCTCCCATCCAGGCTGCCACCACTGAGCAGTTTCCTGTGCTTGACCGCGGGTCTTTGTTGGTTATTCATTTAAAATAGAGCACTGGGTGTACATGTCATCCTAACCTCCCTATCCCTTTCCCCCGTCCCCCCTTTCATAACTTCATTTTCTCAGTCTGTGGGTCTGCTTGTATTTTGTAAATAAGTTCATCTGTATCATTTCTTGGAGGTATGTAAGTATAATGATAGCAAAGAGCCCTTCTTCCAAGACCAGAGGGGAGACAGAAATGCAAGCAAGAGGGAAAAAAAAGGCAAAGCAACAACAAATACAAAACTAAGATAGCAGAGTCTTGGCAAAGGGCCTCTGGGATGGAGATCTGCCTGGAGGACCAGGTGTGAGAGTGAGACTGAGCAGAGGGGGAGGTTCCAGGGAGGCTGTTACAATACGGGCTGTGGTCAAGCCTGCTGGACGCTGTAGAGCTGGAGTGCGCCTGCCGAGATGTGTCGCCTTGTGGCTTTTGGACCCTGCGTTGTTCATTTGGGCAGGGAGGTAACCTTGCCTGCCCAAGATGGGGTATAAGCTTGGGAGAGACAGCTCATTTTAGTGGAGGGACTCCCCAGTGAGGTCTCAGTAGCCAGCACTCCTGGCAGCTGGGAGATGAGTGTCCCAGACTTGAAGGAGTATCTGGGTGGCCTTCCAGAGTGGCCCCTGCAGCTCACTGCTGTTGGCCTCAGAAGCCACGGCCTGATATAGGAAGTTAGCTGGTATTAGGACAGCTGGTAGTCTTTCTCCTGCAGATGCTGGTCCAAGACGCTGGTCGTCTCTTTGCTGCAGAAAATATATCCTATACTTAAAAAGGAACTCTCCTTACCATCCTGTTCTGTGCGCTGTTAGCTTGCTTTTGTGTTTCCCTCTCTAGGTTTTCGACAGTTCGAAGGGCTGATTTTTGCTGTTGTTTATGCATCTTTTGTTGCACAGAATAGTGTGATTCCCTTGTGTCCAGCATGTACTTGGTACTCAACAAAAGTGTTCTCAGTGGCTGAAAGAAGAGACTATAGGAAACGAGTCACTTTTGCAGGTGTCTTGGTGATACCCCTAAACATTCAACCAAAATTATCGATAACAATGATGTAGACACACAACAAATATGCAGCAGTCTGTGCCATCCCTACTTATCTTCCATTAAGGTAGAGCTTGGAAACTACTGAAAAGACACTGTAGCATTGCTCTTTATTTGTATATTTTTGTATATTTATCCTTCATATTTTTCCCTAAAACATAATAGTTTTTTTCCATAGAAACAAACTGTGTTGTCTCAGTGGGAAAAGCAAAAGAAGATATGAATAAAAAGAGAACTATGCTCTATTCCTGGCAAATAAAACTAATTATTGTAAAGATGGTAATATCTCCTCATTCAATGTTATACCTCATGCAGTTTTAGAGTCTTTGCAGGGTATTCCATGGGGCTTCCGCAGTGGCTCAGCAGGTAAAGAATCCACCTCAATGCAGGAGACACAGGAGATGTGAGTTCGATCCCTGGATTGGCAAGACCCCCTGCAGTAGGACATGGCTACCCACTCCAGTATTCTTGCCTGTAAAACCCCATGGACAGAGGAGCCGGGCGGGCTACAGTCCAGAGGGTCACCAAAAGTAGGATGCGACTCAGTGACAAAACACAGAAACACAAGGATATTCCACGTTGTAAACAAATTTTGTTTTGAAATGTGAATCTTAACATAAGGGTGGGCAAAAGTACCAAAAACTTTTTAAGAAAAAAACTTTAAGGCAATAACAAGGTCTTTGCTAGATAGATTTTAAACCATTCTAGAAAATGACAGGTATCAAAACTACCTGATAGGGAGATGAAACTTTGAAAAATTCAGAAACAGATTTGTTACTTTAGTATATGTTTAAACATATCAAAGAGAGACTCATATGACTGGGACCTCAGGGTTTAGCCAAAGTATTACAATAATGAGAAAAGAAATGATTATTAAGTTACTTTTGGGCACTGGAATATCAGAACAAACTATATAAACTTGAATTCATTCCTTATTCTATGTGCTAAGAATTTTCAAGGGGATAAGAGAGTTAAATATTTCTTTCAGAGCCAGAAAAAAATCTAGAAGGACGTGAAATAATTTTGCTAGCTTTGGATGGAAGATACATTTTGCAAACCATAATCTAATAAAAGAAATATTGCAAAGATAGAAAGCTAGATATATGGAAAACATAACTGATAAAAAACTACTAACTGAATATGTAGCAGCAACTGTTATGTAATTCCTGTTTCCTGTAGAATTCCTGTGAAAGTTGCTTCCGTCATGTCCAACTCTTTGTGAACTCTTGGACTGTAGCCTGCCAGACTCTTCTGTCCATGGGATTCTCCAGGCAAGAATACTAGAGTAGGCAGTCATTCCCTTCTCAGGACATCTTCCTGACCCAGGGATTGAACACAGGTCTCTTGAATTGCAGGCAGATTCTTTAGCTTCTGAGTCACCACTGAGTCTGAAGCCCAACCTAACAGCTTACATAATGTTCATTTACTTCTCTAGATCTTCTAAAGCCTTCCTCCTCAAAGTGGGGTCCTCAGACCAGCAATGTTGACTTCATCTGGAGCTTATGAGACATATAGAAGCCTAGTCCCAACCTCAGGGCTTCCCTGATAGCTCAGTTGGTAAAGAATCCACCTGCAATGCAAGTGGTTTGATTCCTGAATCGGGAAGATATGCTGGAGAAGGGATAGGCTACCCACTTCAATGTTCTTGGGCTTCCCTTGTGGCTCAGCTGGTAAAGAATCCGCCTGTAATGCGGGAGACCCGAGTTCCATCCCTGGGTTGGGAAGATATCCTGGAAAAGGGAAAGGCTGCCCACTCGAGTATTCTGGCCTGGAGGATTCTGTGGACTACAATCCATGGGGTTGCAAAGAGGTGGACACCACTGAGCGACTTTTGCTTTCACTTTCAGGCCCAATCTCGGACCGACAGAGTCAGAATCTGAATTGTAACAGGACCCTCAGGTGAAGCATATGCACATTTGAGTCTGAGAAACACTGTTCTAAATATCCTGTTGAATAATATGTTGAGCACAGAGTCACAGAAAATGAAGTTTTATTTCTGGTTTTATTTTATAAAAATGAAGTTTTATTTATTTATTTCTAACTACAGATTCATTTCACTGGTTTATTCATTTATCAACATGATACATAGTGATTGATGCTCATATGAGCAGGTACCAACCAGGGCTGGAGACACCGTGGCAACCTGTGCCCCTCATCTTCATCGGCTCCTTCCTGGAACAACGTGTCTAATCTTCCCTCAGCACTAAGATGGCTTCACTTAGAAAATATTGAATACCATCACCTTGAAAAAATCTATTCTCTTACCATTAATATCTAAGCATGAGTTCAAATATCATTAAAGTGTACCTTTTAGTTTAACAAAGTAAGCATATATGGTACATCTCAACGCTAATTAAGATTTAGAGAAATAAGCACACTCTTGCTGAGGGTAAGGCGCACCAGACAGTTATATATGCGAACAGCTAAAAACTGTTTAAACTTTTGTCATATTTCACCTCTGGAAAAAGAAAAAACATCAGGATGATAATTTCAGTTGAAAAAATAAATGGCTGTAAAACCATAACTGTGTTTTTTTTTTTCTCTCACTGATATGGAAAGCAAAATAACTGAGATATCCAATGCCATGAATAATGCCAGTTGATGTTATGCTGCGGGCAGTAAGAAAGCTGAATGCACTTGCAGTAGCTTCCCTGACGTTGCTTAGTGAAGAAGCCCTGTGCTCTGTAGCCTGGCATCCTTCATAATCAAGTCTCTGCCCTCCTGCCAGATGTGACTCCCCTAAAATGGCAAGCTGCTTCCACTAGGACGGCTCTACTCCTAATGACCCTTGGCCTCTTTTTGATTATGTGCTCTTGCATTTCTGGTTTTCTCTTCTCACTCTGTTTTGTTGTTGTTCAGTCACTAAGTTGTGTCCGACTTTTTTGCAACCCCATGGACTGCAGCACACCAGGCCTCCCTGTCCATCGCCAGCTCCTTGAGTTTACTCAGACTCATGTCCATTGAGTCGGTGATGCCATCCAGCCTCTCATCCTCTGTCGTCTCCTTCTCCTCCTGCCCTCAATCTTTCCCAGCATCAGGGTCTTTTCCAATGAGTCAGTTCTTGGCATCAGTTGGCCAAAGTTTTGAAGCTTCAGCTTCAGCATCAGTCCTTCCAATGAATGTTCAGGGTTGATTTCCTTTAGGAAGGACTGGTTGGATCTCCTTACTGTCCAAGGGTCTCTCAAGAGTCTTCTCCAACACCACAGTTCAAAAGCATAAATTCTTTGGTGCTCAGACTCCTTTATGGTCCAACTCTCACATCCGTACATGACTACTAGAGAAACCATAGCATCGACTATATGAACCTTTGTCTGCCAAGTGATGTCTCTGGTTTTTAATACACTGTCTAGGTTGGTCTTGATCTGGCCTACCTACCCCTCTAGCCTCACTCTTCAGAACTCTTGCTACAAGTTTCGTTCCAGGTGTTCTAAATTCCCCACAGCATCCCCCTCACAGGACCACGTTAGGATTCTGGATGCAGTCTTCATGATTATTTCTCTGTCAGGCGAACTGCTCTTCATCCTTTCAGACTCACTTAAAAAGTCCTTCTATCAAGCATCAGCTGCCCATTACCCTCTTTTTGTGTTTCCATGATATACTGTATGTCTCTCTACTGTAGCTTTTATCTTATCCTGTTTTAATTTTATCTGGTATTTTTTCCTCCATTAATTTTTGAACTGATTGAATATAAGACTATTCTTTAAAAAATCTGTTTTTCTCCAGTGTCTGACACATAGAAAGATATTAATAAATTCATCTAAAGAGAGATTCATGACTGAGTCTGCACCTAGTGGAATATTTTTTATCCTTCAATGTTAACTTGAAAATGCTGTCTTTCAATTCTTCCCAGAGGCTGGAAGTTGCCTTTCCCATCTTTGAATCTCCTTGGCGTTTGTCACATTTTGTTATCACTTAGTAGTTATTTGAGCCTCCCAGATAGCTCAGTGGTAAAGAATCTGCCTGCCAGTGCAAGAGATAAGAGTTCGATCCCTGGGTCGAGAAGAGTCCCTGGAGAAGGAAATGGCAACCCACTCCAGTACTCCTTTTTTTTTTTTTTTTAATTTTTGGCTGTGCTGGGTCTTTGTCCTGGGCTTTCTCTGTTTGTGGTGCACGTGCTTCTCATCGTGGTGGCTTCTCTTTGCTGCAGAGCGTGGGCTCTAGGCATGCAGGCTCAGGAGTTGCGGCGCACAGGCTTAGCTGCCCCAAGGCATATGGTGTCTTCCAGGACCAGGGATCGAACCCATGTCCCCTGCGTTGGCAAGTGGATTCTTAACCACTGGACCACCAGGGAAGCCCACTCCAGTATTCTTGCCTGGGAAGAAATTCCATGGACAGAGGAGCCTGACAGGCTATACAATCCATGGGGTCACAAAAGAGTTGGACACGACTTAGCAACTAAGCACCACCACCAACAGTATTTATTTACTCATGCTTTGTTCTATGTATGTCCCGGAGGCCAGCATATTCCAGGTGCTCATCATTCTTGATGTTAGTGAATGAATTTGTTTTTATCGTTGTTGACTCTTTTGTGACCCCATGGACTGTGAAGTCCATCAGGCTCCCCTCTCCATGGGATTTCCTAGGCAAGAATGCTAGAGTGGGTTGTCATTTCCTTCTCCAAGGAATCTTCCTGACTCAAGGATCAAACCTATGTGTCCTGCGTTGGCAGGTGGATTCTTTACCACTGAGCCACCAGGGAAGCCCAGTGAATGAATGAACTTGGCTAAGCATCTTTTGACAGTCCAGTGCCCTGACAGTTCCAACAAATAATCAAAGCTGCAGCTTTCCTTATCTGATGTTTATTTCACTTGATGCTTAGTATTAAAATCAGCAGAGGCTGTAAAAGTAGATGCCGTCTTATCTTCAGCTTGAGAAGTTTGAGTAAAAGTAATTTTCCTGCAAATAGAAGGCAAATTTGACATTATCAAGTGCTTGTCTGCCATTTTGCTTCATCAGAAGTATCCCTGAAGAGTGAAGGTGCTTGTGAACTCTTAATTAATTCCATATTCACTGAGTACTTTTCACATGCCATGAACTTTTCTTAGTCCTGGGATTAGTAAACAGATGTGGTCACCATTCTAGTGGGGAGAGACAGAAATATATAGGCATAAATAAAATAAAACAAATAACTTCAGACTGGTGAGTGCTAGTGTTGGAAAAAAATGTGCACAGTGTGACAATTGGGAGTTAGTTTTATTTGGGCAGAAAAAGGACTGCAGCCTTGGAGACAGTGCTTCAGATAGCTCTGAGAAACTGCTCCAAGGAGGCAAGATGAGGAGGTAGGATAGATAGGAGTTTTGCAACAAAGGGCAGGTAGTTGGGAACATCAGTAGATTACTGTTAATCCAGGGAACCAGATATATCAAGTTAGCTAGGAAATTTAGTGCTTCTCTATGTATGGGAAGATGCAAGAGTCTGGTTTTTTTGAAAGCTTTCCCTTGATATGAACCTGTATTTTCACATCCTGAGCTTCCTCAGGGCTCACCAGCTCACATTGGAAGGCTGTAACCACTGAGGACGGTGACATCCTTGTTTACTGCTACGGCAGGGAATATTTCATTTCTTGATATTTTCATTTCTCACCATGAAGATGATGGCACATCCCCAGAAAGGGGCTTGAGGATGAGTAGGGGCTGTTTTAAATTTTGAGGGGTCAGTGAGGAAGTGACCTTTGACCTGAGATATGACTTACAAAACAAATTCAGACTTCTTACGATCTGGATTTGAACTATGCTACAGAGATCCTGGACATGAACGACAATGGTCCCTTCTAGTTTCTGATGTTCTTTTCTTGTTTTATGTGCAGTTGCCAGCTGGTGAATAGCAGCACCGTCTTTTGAGTCATGCTCTTGGAAGCCTTGGCTGAGAGACCTTGAAGACAGGCTTTTGAAAGGTGGAGACTAATGTGTTGCTTTGATCCTTGGCTCCCGGGTGTCCTCCATTCCCATTCTCCTAGGCTGCTTCTCTCCATGACAGCTAGGGTCTCAGTGCTCTGGTCCTCTTTGTAGCGCATTTCCAGGGTCTGACTGCAAACCTATTCCATGCCTCCAAGGACAGGCTCCCCTCTGAACTAGGCTGAATCCATGGCGCTTCCTCGTGTCTTCACCCATTGTCCTTCTAGGAACTGCTTTATCTTCTGAGAGAGATCGGGTACCCACACCCCAATGTGTGTATATAGATTCGACACAGCAGCAATTGGTGAGCACCTTTGAACCCTTTCAGGGATTCGGCATTATGTTCTAACTTCTAGATGATATGTTGGGTTGGCCAAAAAGTTTGTTTGGGTTTCCCATCATGACCAATGGAAAAACCCAAATGAACTTTTTGGCCAAGCCAATACAAGCTCTCTCATGGACTGCTCCCTACCTATTTCTCTTCTGTCTTTCCCTTCCCCTCATGGCTCCCGCTCAAGTCTCACTGAAATACAGCGTGCTCTTCTTTCTAAGAAGAGCATATGGAGTTCCATGTGCCTAGAGGGTCTTTGCCTCTCCTTGTTTGCCTTAAAAATATTATTCAATCTTTTGAACTCAGTTCGCTTCCACTGTGAAGGCTCTCTTGGCCTCCCCAGGGAGTGTAAAGTGCTTCTTTGTAATCCTGTGGCGTCGTACAGATCATTCTGTATCACACTTACTACATTGTCATGCTGGTTTACACCTCTTTGTCACCATTCCTGCCCTCTAACTTCTACCATCTGTGAACCTGCAGATCAATGTCAGGAGCTTTTCGTCATTTCCTCAGTTTTGTATTCTTGAGCCTTGCCCAGGGGTCTGTTAAAAACTGCCTGCATATGTCTTAGAAAAATTTTAGTAAATTTGCCAGATACACACTCACCACCCTGATTTTCCCCCACTATGTTTATTTACATACATATTTTTTTTCACATACATTTATTAGGCATTTATTATGGGCAGGCAAACTGTGGGAGGCCTGACTGCAGATAAGACAAATGAGCAGAAAAATTCTCTATCTGAAAGAGGGAGGTCCCTTCGACGAGGGGGTCAGCAGGGTGTCAGGGAGCTGGCTTTGGAGGAGAGAGGCTCAGGAAAGGATTAGGAAATGAAAATGGTATCCCTTTCTAAAACCATTCAGACTTACCTAAGGACATTTCCAGAATTGTATAATTCCATCTACACTGTTAGCCTGATAAATCTGGTCCACTTTTGAGCAAACATTGCATTCCCTTGACAGCATCTATGACCTATGGAGTTGCTGATTCTAGTGGTGCATAATTTATATTAATAAAAGCGACAGAAAATGCCTGGAGAAATAACAAAAATATGAAACGTCTTTGTTGAAATACTCATCATTCTCTTCTCTGGGGAGGAGGAGACATGGGCTCAGGCTGGATGATGGGGAAGTGGAAACCTATGAAGAGGGAACAGGAGGCCACTTATGCTGCTTCAGTCACCACGCCCTGCTGCTCTGATTTGGCTCATACTTCCTAGAACCAATATAGATGTAACTATTTGAGCTAAACGCTGTTTCTACGTTTTAGCTCGAGGGTGTTAAAAACCTGCTTCGTTGTTGTAGTATGGTCACCAAGCCGTGTCCACCTCTTTTGCAACCCCATGGATTGTAGCCCACCAGGCTTCTCTGTCCATGGGCTTTTCCGGGCAAGAATACTGGAGTGGGTTGCCATTTCCTTCTCCAGGGGATCCTCCTGGACCGGGGGTCAAACCCATGTCTCCTGCATTGGCAGGTGGATTCTTTACCACTGAGCCACCAGGGTAGCCCCAGATCTGCTTTACTTAAACTTTGTTGTTTGATGACCATTAGAAACAAGCATGATACATTTGAGTGGCTTTTTTAGGGAACAGTGTCTTTGCTTTTATTGAAGATTACCTAGTCCCTTTGACTTGGTCAATGAATCGTCCTCAGTGCTGTGAATCTTGTGTGGACAAGCAGCAAAAGGGAGGACTTGGGACTGTAGACAGAAGATCTGGGTTGAATCTCAGCTTCTTGACGATGTGACCTTTGGTGTGTAAGGACTTTTCTGAGTCTCAGATTCCTTCTCCGTATGAAAGGAGGATCCTAATGTTTAACTGTCAGTCTTGTAACTTGGTATAAATGAAGGCATTATGTTGGTAGTGTTCTCAGTGACTTTAAGGTTCTTGCCACATCATGGAAAGAATTCAGAGATGAGGAAAGGAGGTTAAGAAAGGAAAGGGAGATTGAGTAAGAATGTGCTCTCAGAGGGAGAGCTGGTAAACAGGTGAGGAACTGCTGCCCTGGGTTTCTTTGATAAGCTGGTTATGAAAAGGAAAGGAAAGGGTTAGTTACTCAGTCATAGCTGACTCTTCGCAACCCCATGGACTGTAGCCCATCAGGCTGCTCTGTCCGTGGGATTCTCCAGGCAGGAATACAGGAGAGGGTAGTGGGTAGCCATTCTTTCCTCCAGGGGATCTTCCCAACCCACAGATCAAACCCAGGTCTTCTGAATTGCAGGTAGATTCCTTACCATCTGAGCCACCAGGGATGCTGGTTATGAGGGGCATACAATGAAGCAGTGGAATGTTCATTGGAGCTGGAGGAGTTTTGGGGGTTGTAGTCCCTGATTTTCATTACAGCTTCACCTTCTGAGGGAAGGAGGGATTCTTGTCCTTTTTCAGGTGACATCAGAACTGTCAAGGCTTTGGTGCATGATGAGAACTTCTTATCTGCAAGGGTAATTTTATTGTAATGAGAACAGAATGAACAATGGGTTACCTTTGGATGCAGGAGATTTCTGCCTTTCCTCACCTTTCTTTGTCTGCCTCCAGGACACTAATCTTCCAAAATGTGTGATTTCCTGTCCGTCTGGAGAGTCCTGCTTTTCTTTGCCCTTGGACTCTGGCTATTTACAAGATGTCTGATTCTCTGCCCCCCTTTCTCTGCTCATACCTAACTACCTGCCATCTGTTAACAGTAGGATGTGATTTAGGATGTCAGTTGCTTGAGATCCCAGATCCCTTGCTCAGGGCTACGAGGTGCTACATGGGGCAAGTGAATGCTTGGTGATGGGGATGTTTGTAATCATTAGCTCAAGGTTGGTTCCAAGTTGCAGTACACATGTTCCTCCTGGTGGGCTGAGATGAGCTATGCAGAACCATGAGGAATCCTTTCATGGCTGCTGAGGCAGATCAAAGGACTTTTTATTTTTTTATTTATTTTTTTTTTTTTTTGTGTTTAAAAAAATTCATTTCCATTTTTTATTTGATGTTTCCAAATATAAAAAAAGTCAAGATTCTTACACCAATTATCTCAAATGAGACCATGCGAAGCAAAGTGTATATAACAATCATTTCCCCTTCAGTTCTGTGCGATTGACAGAAAATTGAATGGCATATGCCTGGTTGAAAAATTTCACCAGTTTACAAAAAAACACCAACAACCCAGCAACAAACATGCAAGCCAGTTGCTACTTTGTGTCTACAAGTTACTTTATAAACTTCTTTAATTAGGAGGCACAATGAACTGAAATTTTCAGCTGCCCAAATTTATCCTGCTACCCCACAGAAAGCACAAGTGACAGCCCCAGCACTCTGTAAACTCTGGAGAGTTGAGCTAGTAGACACTATTTGTTATCTACAGTAGGTTCAGCTCTTGAGTCTGCAGAAGTCAGCTTTTTCTCTTAACAGAAATAAGTCTCCTTAGGGCCTTTCCTCTAGGAAATTTTGCTAGGCTGGGTTCCAAAAGAATAGTGAAGTGTGAAATTTAAAGTGTGACAACTGAAGTATTTTGATGCATTATACAAATTTTTCCTAGTTGCACAGACTAAAGACAGGTGGTTTGCTAAACGGCACTGAAGAAAATCCTGACCCAGTGGTTCTACTTACTCCAAATGTTTCTGACCAAAGAAAATTATACAACAATATTTATAGGCTCACTTTTAAGAAATGGCTGACATTAATACTGTACATATTTTACATGTCAAATACATAGTCCAAGAGTTTATAAAATAAGTTCATGCATTATTACCTCTAATAATATCATATACAAGATACCCAGCCTCCCTCCCCCAGGACTTCTGACATTTCAGGTGGACACAAGTCTTATATACAAAAACAATCCAGTTCTCTCTGCTGTGTTAAGTATATAATTTAAAGAAACTTCAGAGATTACTGAGAAAAAACTACAAAGTGTCAATCTGTGGGATTTAAAATGTTTCCTTAAAAAAAAAAAAAACCACCCAGAATACATAACCTCTGTACAAAGAAAAATATAAAAATTCTGGATGATCATGCTTGATCACATTACATAATTTAGGATGAAATGTCATTGGTTAAGTTTTTTTACTTTACTCATTCCTTTGACAGCATTCATTTGTGAACTAATATTTATATTTAGTTCAGCTGCATTTACAGCACAAGATCTCATTTTCAAAACAGTGGCACCAATTTTCCTTAAGTGTAACAGTATTCTATTTTTAGCAGCAATTATGTTTTAAAGGTTGACAATTTAGAGAACAAATGTGTAACTATGCTTACTTTCTACTTTATATTCACCAGTTATGACGTTTACATACGGAATCATCTTTCACTTTGCCCCACCTCATTTCTTGCTTGGTCAGCAAAGTACAGACAAGGTATTCATGTGTTTCTGTTAGATGGGAGTTTTGGATTTAAGTGAATATAAAGACAAGTTTAAGACAAATTCTTAGTCCAGGTATGTTCCAGAGCCCCAGTATTAAGTTATATAATACCTACTGACCAGCTATAAAAGATGAGATGTTCTAAGGTGCCTTAATAATCTATGCCTGTAACAGCTGAACAAGAAGGCCATTTCACTCAACTGTGATGCAGTCAGCACCAACTGGCCTTTACCAGCAAGTTTAACTGATGTCACTAAATTAGAAAACAAAATGTTTTTTAAATTAGTTTACATTGAGGGACATATAGTTCTCATGTATTCTGTGTGAAGAGAGATTATGGATAAAGGGAACTGGCATGTTAACACAAATTCTAGGAGTACAGTTTTCATGATAAGATGTTATCTACTACATGCAATTTGCTTATAGTACCTGCTTAACAATCACTAGCTCTATAGAGTTAAACTTTGTCTTAAAGTGACTGTTTAGTCCCTTTACGGGAATTGGCCATATCAGGTGATGTAATACCACTTGTGAAAATTGAGACAAGTTGACAAATTCCTGAAATAGGGTCTTACAGAAAAAACAGTCCAAATCTGGGATCTATGAATTAAAATTGTGATCCTATGAAACAAAGTTTTTGGGTTAATGGACTGCTTTAATATCAAGAATTATTGTCATAAATTCCCACAACAGAAGGATCTGTTGAACAGGTGAAAATGATTGTGTCTGTGTGTGTGTGTGCTTTGTAAATGAGAAAACAATTTGAGGGGGGAAAACATACCCACAAATAAGTTGATGTGACAAAACCCACAGACTGATAGCAAATGGACAAACACTGAAAAAAAAAATGCTGTGAAAATGCCAACCAAAATAACAAGGTGGGTGGGTGGACTGCAGTAAGGGGGGTACAGTTAAGGCATCTAAAAAAAATTCCACATGGCTTTGGCTTATTAAAATATTTTACACTATTTTTTTTTAAAGAAGATTTGAAAGCATCTGAAAAACATGCAAATTGTTTGAAAATCCTGCATGGCAAATTCAGACAGTTTGCAAGCGTCATTCAGATGTTTGTCAAGGATAAAAAGGACTTTTTAAAGAGCAGACAAAGCAACCTTCTAGTCCTCTTTCCCCTCAACCCAGAGATGGACCTTCTTGAGTGTTTAGATTTTATACAAATTTAAGAAAATACTAGGGCTTCCTGCCAATGCAGGAGACATAAGAAATGCAGGTTCAATGCCTGGGTTGAGTAGGTCCCCTGGAGAAGGAAATGACCACCCTCCCTAGTATTCTTGCCTGGAGAATTCCATGAACAGAGGAGCCTGGTGGGGTCACAAAAAGTTGGACACGACTCAGTGACTAACACATGAAAAAATTGCATCAAGGAAAAGGAGAAATGGGGGTCTCCCTTAAGATCTAGAGCAAAGCTGTTGTAACAGTAACCTAATATTCTGTGAGCACCCACTCTGTGTCAGGCTTTTCAATATGAAGCATAATCTCATTTACTCTTCACAGCAATCTTGTAAAGTAGTTATTGTTGTGGTGTCTCCTTTATAACTGAGGGAGAAGACTTGGGGACATGAGGTGACAAGCTCTCTGTCAGTGTCTTTCAGCTGGCAGGTGACGGAGTGCAGATTTCACTGAGGGTGGCTCAGATGGTAAAGAATCTGCCTGCATTGTGGGAGACCTGGGTTTGATCCCTGGGTTGGGAAGATCTCCTGGAGAAGGGAATGGCAACCTATGCCAGTATTCTTGTCTGGAGAATTCTATGGACAGAGGAGCCTGACGGGCTACAGTCCATGGGGTCTCAAAGAGTCGGACACATTGAACAACTGTCACTTTTCCTGAAACCCAGAGCCCGAGTGCAACTACCAGTCTGCCCAAGGCCTGAGACTAGACAGTAAGGGTCCCCTGTGTTGTCATTTTTATGTTTCCTTATGTTTGCTCTCCAGGAAAAAAAAAAAGAAAACAACTCTAACCTTTTTAAAATCAAAGGATGATATAAAAATGCCCAGCATCTTCCTTCGTAACACTTACAACCCATCAAGCTGTATTATTAAAATGACAGGGAACGTTGTTATCCAGTAGATGAAAACCTCACCATGAGAGCTTTGGAGCAGAGGGAAACCTAATCCCTCTTGTTGCCACTGTGATGACAGGTATTATATTCCAGGTGCATGAGCGATAACACGGTTGCCTCACCATGTAATTATCATTGTTTCCGTTGGTGTTATCCTAAGTAGTAATTATCACGAACTCACATATGGCATTTGGTAGTAACTTGGAAAACAGCCTGCCACTTTGGCTTCATCATCTGGGCTGGAGGCTGACGGTATTATGCTATAAATCCTGCGTTGCTAGTAGTTGCTTCTGCGAGGCTCCCAGGAGGGCTGTATACACTGGGGACGATAGCAGGTTGGGAAGCAAAGCGCCACTTTGTCATTAGCTGTACGAGTACCTGATTCTCTAATATAAACCTCTGGTAATGTTTAGGTAGGGGTTTGGCTTCAGCGTGAGATCTTAACCAGGCTCTCAGCACCCCTCTGGCTGGCTGCACGGGCGAGTGAGTGATGTATATTGTTGTTGCTGCTCTTTAGTCACTCTGTTGTGTCCAGCTCTTTTGGGACCCCATGGATCATAGCCCGCCGGGTTCCTGTGTCCGTGGGATTTCTCAGGCAAGAATACTGGAGTGGGTTGTGGTTTCCTCCTACAGGGGATCTTCCCATATCAGGGATCTAATTCGTGTATCCTACACAGGCAGGTGGATTCTTTACCACTGAGCCACACTGGTAGACTTCGGCTGCACTCAGCTAATGGACCAACGGTGTGGAGGAGGTGTGAGAGAGACCCAGAGCCCTCTGAGGGGCTAACCCCCGCCCGAGGTGTTTCACTCATAGATGTAGAAAGCAGCCTGCTGCCAGGCTATAGGTCTGTTAACATACAGTGGCCCTGGATAGTTTCTGGAACTTGGAACAATTGTATTAGCTACTTAACAGTTCCTTAGCCTTTGACGAGTTACTTTATGTCTCTCAGTTTTGGAGGGCTGGCTGCAATTATTCCCACCCTAGATGTGAAGACTGCTAGGCGCAGTGTTGTATTGGGTTGGCCAAAAGATTCATTTGGGTTTTTCTACATCATCTTATGGAAAAACCTGAACGAAGTTGTTGGCCAACCCAATACATGCTGTAAGCTACTCAAAATTTTCCTTTTCTGGTAAACTATTACTTACTTGGATATTTTCAGCTCCTTTGAACATTTGTCAATAACAAGCTGTTGTCTTCTTTGAGATTCCATTTTTTTTTTGCCCCCACAAAGAAGCAAAAGTTGGTGTTACTTCACATGACTTACTCATTAACCATGAGCGAAGCTGACCATCCTGTCCTTGAGATGGGGTTGCTGGCTGAGACCAGGCTCAGTCATGAACACAGTGACGTAGTCTCAGGTACAGGACCGGTGATTCAGTTGCTGCCTCAACAGCATTCAGTGTAACCAAGTCACTGGGCTCGCTTGTGGACCGTTGAAACGATTTTCAGTCTATGAATGTTAAAATAGGCTGTGTCATTCTCAAATAAATGTTGGTTTAGATCTTATTTTGGAGTTGCTCAGACCTGGGTTTGTATCCCTGGCCCTGCCATTTGGCAATTGTGTAAATTTGGTCCAGTTTCTTAAGCTCTCCTAACTGTAGATTTCTCATGTATGAAATGAGAATACAGGATCTACTGCTTAGTGTTATTATAAGAATTAATTAAATAGTGTATTAGATATTGTTTATAAAAATGTAAAACGCTTAGAGCCTCTGGCACCTAGTTAGCATTTAATAAAGGTTAGCTGTTATTATCATTGCATTACACACTTGCATTTTCTGGAATGAGCTGGCAGTGGCTACCACAGAGGATAGGTGTGAGCAGTCCACCCCTGGTGCAGGCAGGAAAGGCGTACATAATAAGGATACACAGACAGTAATAAAACTGACAGAGTTTTAATAAAACTCCTTTTTGTTGTCGCCATGGACTAGCGGTTCTAATACTGTCACTGATACCATGCTCCTCTCTTCCAGGGCAGATTACTTCCATCCTATTTTTTCCCACCATCCTATTTCTTCCTAGATACTTACTGGGAATAAATCCTTCATGGTCTTTTTTTTTTTTTGTCCATTACTTTTTTTTCTCTTTATATTTTTTTTTAATTGAAGGATAATTGCTTTACAGAATTTGGTTGTTTTATATTAAGCCTCAACATGAATCAGCCATAGGTATACATACATCCCCTCCCTTTTGAACCTCTCTCCCATCTCCCTTCCCATCCCACCCTTCTAGGTTGATACAGAGCCCCTGTTTGAGTTTCCTGAGCCATACAGCAAATTCCTTTTGGCTGTCTATTTTACATATGATAATGAAAGTTTCCCTGTTACTCTTTCCATACATCTTTTTAAGTTTCACATTCTTGTTGTTTAGTTTTAAGACAACCATTCTTGTCTTTGCTATTAATATGGAGAGATGGCTGTCTCCCTTTGTATTGGTGATGCAAAGTTATGATTTTGTGTTTTCTTCCTTGTTTTTCCCAACAGTGCGTGATACAGGCAGCTATAGGTCTTCCATCAAATATGGGAGTTACTTTTTCAGCTTCTCAACAACCAAAAAATTCTTATTTGACTTTCAATTTGATGACTACTTTTCAGTCATAGAACTCTGACTCTTATTAGAAAGATCTGTTGGCTATCCTGTATGACACGTATCTCAAATCTGTTCTCTTTTCACTGTTTCCGCTAATTCTAAACTCTTCTTTGTGAAATATGATGTTAACCTCTTAACAGGTCTCCCTCCTTATACGCCTACCTCTCTCTAGTCCATTTTCCAAGTAGAAACCAGAATTTACCCTTAAAATGTAAGTTACTTTATGTCTCACTTTGGCCCATTGTCTCTCCCATGGATTTCCATCTCATCTAGAATAAAGTGCAAGCTCTCTCTCCCTTCCAAGGTATGATCTGGCTCTTGGAGAATCATTGTTTACCCTCATCTCCTGGCACTCTTCTCATGCACATTTTATTCCAGCCATCCAAGCTTTCTTGAACCTGCTGAGTTTGCTTCTGTCTCAGGGTCTTTTAATTTGTTTTCCCTTTGCTTGGAGTGCTCTGTACCCAGATGTTTGCATGGCTCACTTCCTTACTCTATTTGTATCTTTTATCCAATTTCTCCTGCTCAGAAAGGACGAGTTGACCGCTCTATTTTCACTGGCAGGCCATCTATAGGAAATGCTGTTGGAGCCCATTTGCGTCTTCTGTCTACCCCAGACGTCTTCTGCAGCCTTGATGGACAGTTTCCTGTACATGCAGAGAGCTTGTTCCCTCTATTTGTATCTCTGCAAGAAGGTTTTCTCAGGCCACAAGAGTTTACTTGGCTTGTAGGTGGGGTGGGCTGAAAGTACTAGAGTTACTGTCCGAAGGAGCAACCCTCAACCAGCTAGGAGCAGAATTTGTGGATATGGACCCTAGCTGTCTCTCCTTTTGGTGGAGCAATGCAAGGTATGTGCTACACTGCCTCTCTGAGGTTCCCCAGTCGCTCATGCGGTGATACACACAGGCATCTATTTGGAGGTGGGAAGAGGTTGAACAAACCCCTCCCACTTTACTGCAATGTAACTGACAAATAAAACTTGTATATATTTAAAATGTACGATGTGATGATTTGTGAAATGAGTATCACAATCAAGCTTGTTAATGCTTTCATCACCTCATACCATTTTGTGTGTGTGTGTTATATGTTGAAAACTCTTAAGATCTGCTCTTTGCAGATTTCAAGTATACAATACAGTATTTTTATTGCAGTGTAATTTGTTTACAATATTGTGTTATTAATAGTTTCTGCTATACAGCAATGTGAATTAGCTTTAAGTGTACATATATCCCCGCCCTCTTCAGCCTCCCACCCGTCCCCCACCATCCCATCCCTTTGGGTCACCATAGAACGCCACGCTGAGCTCCTTACGCTATCCAGCAGCTTCCTACTAGCTATTTTGCACATGGAGGTGTATATATGTCAGAGCGACACCCAGTTCATCCCAGCTTCCCCTTCCCCTCCCCGCTCTGTGTCCACACGTCTGTTCTTTTACATTTTTGTCTCCATTATTGTCCTGGAAATAGGTTCATCTGTACCATGTTTCTAGATTGTACATATATGTGTTAATATATGATATTTGTTTTTCTGACTTACTTCAGTCTGTATGACAGACTCTAGATACACCCACATCACTACAAATGACCCAGTTTTGCTTCTTTTTAGGCTGAGTAATATTCCATTGGATGTAGGTACCACATCTTCTTGATCCATTCATCCGTTGATGGACATTTAGGTTGCTTCCATATCCTTGCTATTCTTAATAGTGCTGCTATGAACTTTGGGGTACATGTGTCTTTTGGAATTAGGGCTTTCTCAGGATATATGACCAGTAGTGGGATTGCTAGGTCATATGGTAGCTTCATTTTTAGTTTTTTCAGGAACCTTTATACTGTTCTTCATAATGATTGTATCAGTTTACATTCCCACCAACAGTGTAGGAGGGTTCCCTTTTCTTTACATCATCACCAGCATTTATTGTTTATAGATTTTTTTTTTTTTGGATGATGGCCATTCTGACTAGTGTGAGGTGATACCTCATGGTAGTTTTGATTTGCATTTCTTTACAGTATTATTTAAGGCATTCTTTATTGGCATTTCTCCCTTCTCCCCCTCTCTCTTTGTTTCCTGTGATCACATACCAAATAAACTACTTTACCCAAATCTGGTTCTACATTCTCTCACCATAAGAATCTTTGCTGTAAGCAGTTTTGCTGCACAACAAATTGGTCTCAAGGCAATTTTGTCTTTGAAGATAAAATACCTGGTTGACAGTTTGGTTTCATGTATATATATCGACTTGATAGAAAATGTGATGATAAAACTTACTGAAAGTGTGAAATAAGAAGGTGTAAGCCAGACTGCAAACTCTACTAGAAAATGATTCAGTTTGCAAAATCCTTTGGTCAGTACCATCATCCCTCTGGCACAACAAAACTCAAAATGTGCCAAGTTATGCAGATATAAAACAGGCAGCTAGTAATTCACAACAGTCTTTGAGAACACTAATTATTGATTCTTTAGCTAATTTAGCTATAACAGCTTGTTCTTTAAAGCTGTCTTTATCAAATTTATCATGCAGTATTAGAAGTTGGAGGCAAAAGAATCAAGTTCCTTCTATCCTTCCCCCCAGAAGAAATGGTTACATGATTCCTAATGAATATAAGTTTCTTAAAAATGGTACAATTTTTTTTTTGCTATTTGCTAGCATAGAACATGGGAGAAGGAAGCGGTAACCTACTCCAGTATTCCTGCCTGGGAAATGCTATGGACAGAGGAGCCTGGCAGGCTATCGTCCATGGGGTTACAAAGAGTTGGACTTAGTGACTAAATGACAAGCAGAGAACATGATGTAGACAGAATTTTGGTATTTGGGACAGAATTGGACTTAGATGATTTAGTGAAATAAGGCACTAGTGATAAAGAACCCAGTGCGGGACACGTAAGTTGGATCCCCTGGAGGAGGGCATGGCAACACACTCCAGTATCCTTGCCTGGAGAATCTCAGGGATAGAGGAGCCTGGCAGGCTACTGTCTTTGGATCACGAAGAGCTGGACACGACTGAAGTGACTTAGCATACAAGGACCGGGGATGTGAGGGAAAATGTAGATGTCCGGATGTTTTGTCTGTTATATATACTACCTACACTAATAAGAAAGAGCAGCATTCCTCATCTTTTAGTTTAAAATTCTGTTATTTTTCATGTTTTATCATGTCCTATCTAGTGTTCCTCTTTTATTTTCATCAGTAAATCTTTTATGGCAAAATTGTCTTACTTTCAATTAATTATGTGGCAAAACTGCCTGCAGAAAAGATTCTTACCTTGAAAATAACAGACACGCTCAAATCCTTATCAGTGTCTCTTTTTGATAGAAGCCCAGCTAGATATCTGCATGTTTACTTTGCTGGTCCTCATTTTTCTCTACTTACTATGTACTTAATGAACTTCATGAGGATTTTCTCCTCTAGTTTCTGTGTTTTGCCCAGTGTCTAGATTTAGGAGATTCTCATTAAATCACTACTGAGTGAGCAGTTAAAGAATAGGGACAATATCCCCGGTTATTTACTCCCTTCTTTTGGAGGACTTACCTCAAACATAGGAAAAGGTAATACAAACTGACAGCATAGTCTGGCTGCCGTGTTTCCAATTTAGTGACCCTTTTCTTTGTTATGTTAGTTTTTCATTACCATTATTTTATTTCAGATTTCTTGAAGGCTTTCTTGGTGGCTCAGTGGTAAAGAATCTGCTTGCAATGCAGGAGACACAGGAGATGCAGGTTTGATCCCTGGGTCAGGAAGATCCCCTGGAGGAGGGCATGGCAACCCACTCCAGTATTCTTGCCTGGAGAGTCCCATGGCCAGAGGAGCCCGGAGGGCTATAGTCCAGGGGTTTGCAAAGAGTCAGACATGACTGAAGCATCTGAGCACAGCACATATGCTATGAATGTGTACTAAATATTACATTAATTTCTTTATAAACCTTATCTCCTTCAATAATTGCAATTTATATCTAAGATAGGTTTTATTATCTATAGTCTGAAAGTGTGGAAATTAGGCTAATTCAAGGTCACATAGTTTGTATGTGAGGGCTTAACCCTCTATGTATCTGAATTGAAAGCTGACACTTTTCTTCATATATCCTAGCTCCTAGGCAAGTAATACGCTTATAAGTTGTAACTTTTAGTTTTGTGTTAAGGCAATTCTAAAGTTTAAATTGCCCAAAAGGAAGAGGGATGGTATAGGTCAGGTCCCAGAAGCTTTCTGCAAGCACAAGAAAATAACTTTACAAGAAAGGACAGTTCTATAAACTAGTGTTTCAAAGATGCAGGTGGAAAAGAATGAATTTTTATGTAATGTTCTGTTGCTTTGATAGAAAGGTAAAAATAAAATAAATGCTGATCTGGGAATGTTGTAACAGATTCTGATGTATTAATAGTTCTATTGTAATCATATATCATGACCATGTCAAATGCGTCTAGTTAACACATTTGTGATGGCAGAATAATTGGGAAAATTTTCCATTACTTGCAGCATCAAGACAAAGTACTCTAGATTTCACTTCTGAAGTGAAATTCGCTTCAGGCACATACTTTTAAACCTCAGGAATGGCAGAGAATTGCTCTCATTTTTCTCCTTTTAATTAAAACAGGGTATTTACTTAAATCTGGACTTATAGAATAAAAGCGATACATTTGAATGAGCAGTACTCCTTTGCATATTGAACAGTTCTTAAAGAGAATACTAACAAATTTAAATTTGTTTCCCTACTAACAATCTAATTTTGAGTTAATAGAAGACAAAATTCTCTCAGGAATGCTAAGCAAACAAGTAGCTCAGTAAAGAAAAGAAATTGGATGTCATTCTTGTCTTCTTCTGAGACCTCAGTATAGAGTGATTGCAAGGGCTGTTGGACAGGATTCAGAGACCCATGATTGACTGTGACTTGATACTAATGAGGATGGTTTTGAACAAGGCTCCAAACATTCTTGAGTTGGAATTCTTGGCCTAAGATTGAACTAGATGCTTTTTATGGGCTCTTCCATTTTTGACCTTCTGTGACTTTATGTGTGTGTGCATGCCTGCTCAGTCATGTCCAGTTCGTTGTGACTCTATGGACTCTTTGTAGCCCACCAGGCTACAAACAGTCCATGCCTTAGATTGGTTGTTAATTTCAGTGGTGTTACACAGGGAAAGTCTGCCCTCTGGAAATACTGTTAGCTGATGTGAGAGGCAGCTATGATCTGATAGAACAATCTGTGAAATTAGAATGTGGAGACAGAATTTTAATTTGGGCTCTGTCACTCTAACTCCTTGTGTGATCAGAGTATAGGCCTTGGAGCTAGAAAGACCAGATTCAGATCTCAGCTCTGACACTTAGCAGCTGTTTAGCTTTGCGGAATTCATTTCTGATCCTCAGTTCCTCATCTATAGACTGAAGATGATAATGGTTCAACTGAGTGGATATTTTGTGAATATTATAACATGAATGGTTTGAAAGCATTTTGTAGACATGAAAATCACTATACTGACATAAGGAATTAGTATTGATTAAAAGGGGCCAAGCGGGAGGATTGACAAAAAGGCTCTTAAAATTGTATAGTACTTTACAATTTTCAAAAGTTCACACACACGGTTTCATATGATTGTATAACCCCCCGCCCCCCCCAACTCCCCACACCCCACCCCTGCATTGCGGCTCCTTGCTTCCCTCTCCCTGCTGCTTACTACTGTAATGTTCCTTTATCTGTCATGCTTTTTGTTTTATTCACATTTATTGTATTTTTTAGATTCCACATATAAGTGATATTAAATAATATTTGTCTTTCTCTGACTTCTTTCACTTTGTGAGGTGCCAGGTTCATCCATTTACTAAGGCAGAATTTCCTTCGCTTTGTGGTTGAGTGGGGTTCCATCGTGTGTGTGTACCACATCGCGTTTACTCAGTCATCTGCTGATGGACACTTAGAGTTGCTGCCATACTTTGGCACTTACAAACAATGCTGCTGTGAACACTGGGGTGTATATATCGCTTAAAATTAGTGTGTTGTTGTATATATACCTAGGAGTAGAAATGCTGAGTCATGATAGTTCTATTTTTAGTTTTCGGAGACATTTCCATACTGTTTTCTACAGGGGCTGCACCAGCTTACATTCCCACCAAGATCCCGTTTTCTGTACATTCTTGCCAACATTTGTTGTTTGTGTTCCTTTTGACAATAGTCGTTCTGACAGGTGTGAGGTGATAACTCATTGTGGTTTCGATTTTCATTTTTATGATGGTTAGCAATATTAAGCATCTTTTCATGTGCCTTTTGGCCATCTGCACTTCCTTTTTGGAAAAATGTCTATTCATTTCTGCCTTTTTCTCTTTTTTGGTGTTGAGATGTATGAGTTGCTTACCTATGTTGGATATTAACTCTTTATTGTTCATGTCACTTGCAAATTTTGTTTCCCAGTCAGTAGATTGTCTTTTTATTTTCTTGATGGCTTGTTTTGCTGTGCCAAAGCTTTTAAGTTTAATTAGATCCAATTTGTTTATTTTTTGTTTTGTTTCCTTTGTTTTGGGAAATGAATTGAGAAATGGCAGAAGTCCCCAAACAAATGTAAACCTTGAGAAGGCTCTAATTTCTTTGACGTTGGAAATGTGACAGCTCAGAAATGCCAGTTTCTTCTAATCATAAACATTAACTTGCTGTTGTTTAGGGTTCAAATGAAGAATAAAAATCTCTAAAAAAATGCAGTTAGAAATCTGTGTAGTTGTTTAAAAAACAGCTTTATTGAGCAACTAAATGTGTCATGCACTGTTCCAGACGCCCTATTTTATTTGCATAATGACCCTATGAAGAAGGCTTAGAGATGTTGAATAACTTGGCCAGAGTCATGTGGTTGATAAGACAGAGCCCTGATTTTACCTCACGTTTTTTAGAGGTCAAAACTCATACTGTATCTCTGTCTTTATGCTGCCTCTATGTCAAGAGGAAAAGTAATTATATTTATAATAATATTGAGGTCCAGCTATGTGAGAAACATGGATTTATGCAGTTATATGATCCCTTTGAAAAAACTTCAAAGATCACAAAAACTTAACAAAACTTCTGATGCAAGTTTAATTCTTATGTAAGAAAAAGTTTTTTTTTTAAGCTTTTACTTTCTAGAATAATGATGACACATCAGTAAATTGGTTTAAAAATCCAGTGAACAAAGGAAATTGAAAACAAGCAAAAAAATGAATTTAGGGTAATAGAAGGAAAAATAATTTCCTACCATGACATGCACATATATTTTAATATATACATATGGGTTATGTTACACATGTTAGCATTTATGTATTAATTTGGGGAATGAATGATACAAATGTTAGCTAGAAAGAACTAAAGATTTAGAGTTAATATAAAGAGAGATAAGGATAAATTGGGAATGGTTAAGTCAACTAAATGGGCAGTGACTTGTAGAATATCAAGCTCCACCAAAACCATTTCAAGTCCTTGGATCTTACCCCATCTGTAGGACTTAAATGAACTATAAAGAGAAGAGTTATTTTACATAAAAATACATGTTCTGCCTCATCAGGTTCAAGAATCTGCAACATGTTTGGCATCATGCTAAGAAAGGCAAGAATTTTTATACATATTGTCAAATCCTCAAAACAGCCCTGAGATCTATAATTTATAATTTTTCATTTGTCCAGTAAGGGAACTGAGCCTCTGAATCTGTCTTGGCTGCTGCCACCTCCTCTCCCCTACTGTGAAAGTAATCCTCAAAAAGTGCCATTTCTCTTTTCAAAGGAAGGGAGATGAACCGGAATTTCCCAAGCTTCAGGTCCTAAGGGCTTTTGCACCTGATCCTGATGTTCATCTCCGCCCCATTTCCTGCTGTCACTCTTGATGACTTCACATCCAGGATGGTGAATGTCTGCGGTGTGTCAGCAACTGTATTTTATGACCAGTCACTTGCTACTGGCACCTGATGCTCCATCTTCCCTTCTACCTCCCTCATTGCTCACGCACACAAACTTGATCTTTTAAAAAGGGAGGACGGTGAAAGCTGTGACTGGCAACATTTCCATGTGCTGAAGCATGGTAGGAGATACCAGATGAGGACAGAATTCTTGAATCTATCAGAGCAATTACATCATCCTACCCTGGTACTCAGTGGTAATGAATCCACCTGCAGTGCAGGAGACCCTGGTTCAATGCTTGAGTCAGGAAGATCCCCTGGAGAAGCGAATGGCAATCCACTCCAGTATCCTTGCCAGGGAAATCCCATAGACAGAGGAGCCTGGAGGGCTACAGTCCATGGGGTTGCAAAAAGAGCTGGACATGACTGAGGGACTCCACAGCAGGAGCAGCCCCGTGAGAGTAGGTATTTGCTTCTGAGGCTGTCTTTCTTCCTTCTCCATGGGCTCCTCAGAGGCAGGGACCAGAGAACGAGTACTCTTTGTCACTACAGACTCCTTTCAGGAGGACCTAGACAGTGCCGCAAAGAGTACTTCATGTAAAATGAAGACCACCACCTCATCAGCCCCCGACATCCCATGTCCATTTGGAGGCTTTTCTCGTGCTATCCTGGAGACGTGTGAGTAAAAGGCAAGAGCCTCCGTCTTCAGCCTACTTTTTAAAAATATTGCCATCTTCCTTCTGTACAGTGCTTACTCTCTTCTGGGTCTACCTCCCTGTTCTTTCTTTGGGATCTTCACTCTCAAACTCTTTTGGGAACTCTGGCCTTTCAGCATGGATACACTTTTTTCTCCAGCCTCCTTAGAGAGACTATCTGTTGTCTTCCATCATGTGCCTGAAAGTTTCTGGTGGTTGTCAACTTTCCTCACTACGATGTACAAACCATTGTTCTGTTTGTTGCCTTTTATAAAATAGCTCTATGTGTAAGGGTCATGGTGTTGGTTATATCACTTTTGTAGTTCTGGATGGCTCCCATTTCCTGACCTCTTGGTTACTTCCTATTCATCAAGGACTTTTTTGCTCCTGGCCATTATTTTTGCATTTCTCTTTCAGCTTCTGTTTTCATTTTAGATAATTTTCATACCCAAGTGGATGAACTGTATTAGCCTCAAATCTTCCAGACCTCACCTGTTGCTGTTCAGTCGCTCAGTCATGTCTGACTCTGTGTCCCCATGGACTGCAGCATGTCAGGCTTTCCTGATCCTTGACCATCTCCTGAGTCTGCTCAAACTCATGTCCATTGAGTCAGTGATGCTATCCAACTGTCTCATTCTCTGTCACCCCCTTCTCCTTCTCCCTTTAGTCTTTTCCAGCATCGGGGTCTTTTCCAATGAGCCGGCTATCCTTTCAGTGAATATTCCGAGTTGATTTCCTTTAGGATTGACTGCTTTGATCCTTGCCGCCCATAAGACTCTCAAGAGTCTTCTCCACCACTACAATTTGAAAGCATCAATTCTTCAGTGCTCAGCCTTCTCTATGGCCCAACTCCTTACCTCATGAGTGAGTGAAAGTCTCTCAGTTGTGTCTGATTCTTTGTGACCCCATGGGCTGTAGCCCGCCAGGTTCCTCTGTCCATGGAATTCTCCAGGCGAGAATACTGGAGTGGGTAGCCGTTCCCTTCTCCAGGGGATCTGCCCAGCCCTGACCTCATGGATTCCAATAATTTTCTCCGTATTCCTACTGTTTCACAACCAAAGTCATATTGCAGTTTTTGCGGGTACCCCTTCAAGGCTCTGCATTCCCTCTTTCTTTTGCATTTTCTTTCAATATTTTCCTCTTCATGACTTCAGTTCTTTGTTTGTTCCCTAAGGCCAAAATAAAAAAATTAGGGTTAGGGTGCATCTTTCTAGCCACTCACTTTCTTTTCAACAGAATTAATGCCCTTTTCTCCTTTTAGTTCCATAGAATCTGCGCTGGGTGTACGAGCAACAGTTAAAACACAAAGCCTCCGAAAATTAGCTCATGTTGTTTTGTTACCAGATTCACCCCTTCTGTGTTCTTCGTTTGGATAAGCTGTGTCACACAAGCTAGAAACTTTGGAGAGGAGATTTTTGGACTCTTCATAACGCTCATACCCATTAAACACTGAAGACACATCATGAATTTGGGTCTCTTCTATTTCTTGCGTTCTCATCATCATCTCATCCTCATCCCTTCATTCTTGTAGTGATGTATATCTTCGTCTTCTGTCTGTCTGTTAAATGCTAGTTTTAATCTCTTCTGCAGAAGACTTGCCCTCTCTCACTTGCTCTTTTCTTCCTTGAGCTTGCTGTGACATTGGACCTGCTTACTGCTCCCTCCTTATTCTTTAATTGTCTTCCATTAACTTTTAAGAAATCGCTTTTTCTCTCTCTCTCTTTTTTTTTTTTTTACAATGTTGTGTTAGTTTCAGGAGTACAGCAAAGTGTGTATATATTCTTTCTCAGATTCTTTTCTGTGATAGTTTATTACAAGATACTGAATATAGTTTCCTATGCTATACAGTAGGTTATCTGTTTTATAAAGAGTAGTATGTATCTTTTAATCTCAAATACCTAATTTATCCCTCCCCACTCCTTTCTTCTTTGGTAACCATAAATTTGTTTCCTTTGTTTGTGAGTTTACTTCTATTTTATAAATAAGTTCATTTGTATAATTTGTTTAGACTCCACATGTAAGTGATATCATATGCTATTTGTCTTTCTGTCTGACTTACTTCACTTAGTATCATAATCTCTAAGTCCATCTACGTGGCTGCAGATGGAATTATTTCATTCTTTTTTTGGCTGAGTAATATTCCATTGTATATATGTATCACGTCTTTTTTATCCAGTCATTTGTCAATGGGCATTTAGGTTGCTTCCATGTCTTGGCTGTTGTACAGTTGTGCAGTTGTGAACATTGGGGTGAAGGTATCTTTTTGAATTAGAGATTTTGTCTTTTCTGGATATGTGCTCAGGAGTGGGAATCCTGGATCATACGGCAATCTAGTTTCTTATGGAACTTCCGTACTTTTCTCCATAGTGACTGCCCCTGTTTACATTCTCACTAAGAGTGTAGGAGTGTTCCCTTTTCTCCACATCCTCTCCAGCATTTGTTATTTGTAGACTTTTTATGATGGCCATGCTGGCTGGTGTGAGGTGATACCACATTGAAATTTTGATTTGTATTTCTCTAATAATTAGTGATGTTGAATCTCTTGGTCTCTTTTTCCCCTTTATGATTTATCCTCTTCCTTTTCTCCTGGGGTTTGTTTTCATCTTTCTTACCATTACACCAAACCTTATATGTTGGCACCTAGTACTCTGTCCTTAGCTCTTTTTCTCTTCTTACTCTGCCTGTCCTCTCTGGAAAAAACCATTCATTCCTGTAATTTTTGTCATCTGCTCAAATATGGTTGACACTTACTTTATCTTCATGCTAGTCCTTTCTTTTGAAATCCTATCTCATTTAGCTGAGTGCCTCCTTATTTCCCATCTCCATGTGGATGTTACATAGACTCTCTAGCCCATTGTCAAAGAGAAAACTTGGTGTCTTTTCCCATAAATATGCTCCTTCTCTATTCTGCATCTCAGCTGTTGACATCCACCAAAGCAGAAAGCATTCTCTTTTACCCTTCACATATAGACAGGCCTAAGGTTCTACATCCTTGACAGCTGTCTGTTCATCTTCACTGCTCCTGCTATAGTTTAGGCTCTTACTGGGCCTGCATTCTAGGTCTTACCACATCTCTTCTCTTGTCCCCTAAACATGAATTCTGTGACATGATCTGAAGTTTCCAGGACAGAAAGAGGCTATATGTCCTTTGACCCTCACACAGCCACTTGAATTCCCTTGTTCCCCTGGTAATACCTATCCCATTCCAAGTGTCACTTGTTTGCAGAGTCTATTTGTATCTTTGCATATAACTGGCTGTTCCATGCACTGTGTTCATCTTTCTAGTATGATAATGGAGGCTAATAAAACATAATTTATTATATTCAATTGTTTATAGTTCAGTTTCACTTATTGCGTCAGAAGCTCCTTGAGGGTGAAGCTGTGTTTTAATCACCTCTGTGTCCCAGAGATGAAGAGGCAGCTTAATAAATACTTGATCAACTTGTCAACCAAATGGAATAGATGCTGTGTTTGAATATTTGTTTTTTTTCAATTCATTTAATATAACAAGGATCACTAAACCCATGTTTAACACGTTTACATTTTCATCCAAAACTCTGTAGTTTTTAGAGAAGTCCCATCTTCTGTATAAATAGAAACCACTTTAAAAATATTACAGCTTCATGATCTAGGAGCAAATTCCTTCAGTCTCAGGTGGACTCTTTGGTAAATGCATGGCTTTGCATATATTGGTTAATTTCTTCTGATAGGAAGTTGGGAAGAAATTTACATGTAATGTATTATAATCTTTTTTTTTCCCATAAGTGTAGCTTAACTGCTCCCCCAGGAGAAAGTCTTATGTAAATTTATAACACTAGGTTTGAGAAGAAGCAGTTCTCTCATTATTTCTATGTCTTCAATCCAGCCAAATAGCAGTCACTCCATTGTAGTAAAGTGCAACAGATAAGAGTCCCAAGATAGGAGTTTGAGTTCTTGGGCAGCTATTTACAGATTTTGTGACCTTGCACAGGCACCTTAAATGTCCTGAGTCTCAGTTTCTTTGTTTGGTTATTTCATAGGGAATTGGGTCAAGTCAAAAGACATGATGTATATGAAATGTACTTTTTGCCCTCTGAACTGTAGGGCAAAGCTCAGTGAAGAAGCAGCATGAGTAGAAAGCACATGGGTTTGGGAGCCAACAGAACAGTTTCAAATCTTGGTTTTTCCACTTTTGTGTGACTTTGGGCACATTACTTAACTTTTTGGAACATTGCTTCCTCATTTGTAACATGCGGATAATATCATCTACCTTCTACCACTGTGGAGAAGATTGAAAGCAATGTGTCTGGCTAAGTCATTGCTCTGTAACTGGTGCTAGCATGGGTGAAAGCAGCATCCAGTTTTTGAAATCGTCCATCCTCTGTGTTTGTCTTGCACAGTGTACACTGATCACCAACCATTAAGATGAGTCTCTAATTTGGGTTAAGCTTGAGCAGAGTCAAATGCATTTAGACTTTAATTTTTTGGAGCTATTCACACTCCTTTAAAACAAACATGTGGAAAGTATTTATGTGGAACTCTCACATAACATAATAGTAATAATTACAGTTTCCATTTGAAGCCAGCCACGGTACCAGGCACTTTGTATAAATATCTCATTTAAACTTCATGTCAGTTGTGTAAGGCAGTAATGATTCAGTTCACCCTCTGCATTTAAAGAGGATAAAATTTATTCACAGAAATGTTAAGCTTTATTTACATGCTAGTACTTGATGAAAGTGAAAGAGGAGAGTGAAAAAGTTGGCTTAAAGCTCAACATTCAGAAAACGAAGATCATGGCATCTGGTCCCATCACTTCATGGGAAATAGATGGGGAAACAGTGGAAACAGTGTCAGACTTTATTGTGTGGGACTCCAAAATCACTGCAGATGGTGATTGCAGCCATGAAATTAAAAGATACTTACTCCTTGGAAGGAAAGTTATGACCAACCTAGATAGCATATTAAAAAGCAGAGATATTACTTTGCCAACAAAGGTCTGTCTAGTCAAGGCTATAGTTTTTCCAGTGGTCATGTATGGATGTGAGAGTTGGACTGTGAAGAAAGCTCAGGGCCAAAGAATTGATGCTTTTGAACTGTGGTGTTGGAGAAGACTCTTGAGAGTCCCTTGGACTGCAAGGAGATCCAATCAGTCCATTCTAACCAGTCCTGGGTGTTCATTGGAAGGACTGATGCTGAGGCTGAAACTCCAATACTTTGGCCACCTCATTGGAAGTGTTGACTCATTGGGAAAGACCCTGATGCTGGGAGGGATTGGGGGCAGGAGGAGAAGGGGATGACAGAGGATAAGATGGCTGGATGGCATCACCGACTTGATGGACATGAGTTTGGATGAACTCTGGGAGCTGGTGATGGACAGGGAGGCCTGGTGTGCTGCTATTCATGGGGTTGCAAAGAGTCAGACATAACTGAACCACTGAACTGACTGACTGATGAGACAGGATCAGGAGTTGACCGAGGGTTTCTGGTAATAAGCCCAGTGATTTTTCTGCCACATAACAAGTGGGCCAAGCTCACTTCAGCACTATGGTTCCTCCTTCAAAATCAAGGGCATGGCTGAGTTCATAAACTTAGCTTGACAGATACCAGCTCTCATGTGCTTCCACATCACTGGTTTCAGCAGGATTTCTTAACCTTGGATGAAGGCCCAGCCCTGACTTGGGCATGAATCTTGATCTTGGTCAGGATATGAATATCTGGGACTTTCTGCCTTTGCCTGCTTTTGCAATTTTCTGTATTTTGGGAGTGTACCATGTCACACAATCACTGATTCATTGATTTGTTCAACATTTATGACTCGTCAGCTCTGTGCCTTGAAATCATAACCACTACTGAGGATAACAGGATGAGAATCCTAGTATTTGTCCTCAAGGAACTGAGTCCAGTAGAGCACAATAAAGATAATTACAATTTATTGGGGTTTTTGAGATCAACAGACATCACCATGGTAGTCTGGGAACACAGAGGACAGCATGGAAGATTTCCAACCAAGGTTGAGTGCTTTCTTGAATACATGAAGAGTGAGGTAATTATAAAATAATTTGGGGGAGGGAAAAAGAAGAAGGGGAAAAGGAATGTATGAGCTAAGTGTTCATGATTAGATCCTATTAAGAAGTGTGAAAAGTTCAGGGAAGGCTAGAACATAGAGAGGCAAGGGGGACTGGCACAGGGCTTGATCACATGGATGTTTCAGCAATATTAAGGTAATTGGAATAAATGTTTTGGACAGGAAGGCATCATTGATCTGTTAAATATGATAATGAAAGGATCAGAGCAGCAGTTCAAGTAGATCCATCTATTGAAGAGATTAGGAGGATGGATTGGAGGGGCACACTTGAAGTGGAGATACCAGGGAGGAGTAATCTAGGTTGGAGATATTGAAGGCCTCGTCCTAGTGGTGGCAAATGGTTGGAGAGAAGAGAAGGATGCTACCTAGGAGACTGAATTGGCACAACTCGCTGATGTGATGGAATGTGGCGTGTGGAAGAAGGAGGCCTCCTGGATTTCTGTCTTAAAATTTAACTGGAACATAATTGTTTTACAGTGTTGTTAGTTTCTGCTGTGCAACAAAGTGAGCCAGCTATATATATATACATACACCCTCTCCCTCTTGGACCCACCTCCCATCCCAACCATCGCGGTCATCACAGAGCACCGAGCTGAGCTCCCTGTCCTCCTGTGATTGAGAGGATGATAGCCTAAGTTCCTGAGCAGAGAGCCTTCAATAGGAGCAAGTTTCTTAGGGGGGTGAGGACCACACTGGATGTGGTCACCAGCCCCATGCCTTGCCTTTTCACCATTCGCCTCTCTTTAAATCCATTGCCAAGTTTCTCATCACTGTCTTCATCATCTCCTGCCTAGACTACTGCAGTCGCCTCTGGTCCCTAAAGTCTTTGATCTCCCTGTACATGACCCTGACATGCCACTCTTCTGCTTAAAATCTTCTAATCTTTCCAAGACCCTTAGAGAGGCCTGGAGTTCAGTCTCATCCCAGCTCGCCTCCCCAAGCTTGCCCACCACTCCTTCTGAGGAGCAGCCTAGTCTTCTGTAGTTTGAGGGCCTGACACAAACAGGAGGCCACCTGTGAAGATATACTTGTGTGTGTGTGTGTGTGAGTGTGTGTGTGTGTGTGTGTGTGAGTGTGATATTTTTGTCAAAACAAGTTAGAAAAAGAGAATGGTATCTATTGGAGAGGATAGAAAAGGTATCATGGATAGGGCATGCTCTGTTTTGGACTTGAACGTATCAATGGGGGCAAGATAGGTGACAAGGGAGAGGGAGGGCATTGCTGGCAGGGGGACCAGCATGGGAGCAAACAGGGACACTGGAGGTGTGGATGAGAGGAGGCGGTGGGTGGGTAGGGGTGCGAAAGATGCTGAACTGACCAGGGTAGAAGAGGAGGCTGAGGCAAGTTTGGAGCTCACAAAAGTGGGTAATCTTTACTTTGTGATCCAGGAGCTTAACTTTAAAAGAGATTATTTACTGATGTTCTGTGTATGTAATGGAAATGCTGGAAAATCAGCGTGAAGTAATATCAAAACATTTTTGATATTCAAGTATCTTCAGGTTAAAGCCTTCCATTTGCACATGTGTTACAGATTACTCCACCCTTTCACTAAGGCCCAGAGTGCCTTGCCCAAGTCAGGCTCAAACACAGTTCCAGGTGTTTTCCTGCTATGATATAGCTGGCTCTTTTAACTTGCTTTAATCTCTAAACAATCATATACTCTTGTTGGGTAAATCAGACTACAAGGGTGGCTTAGTCGAACTGTGTTTAATTTCTTGAGGGTTTTGTTAAGCCTCTCTTCATTGATTTGCTCCAGCTGAGAAGAAGCCAATACAGAAGAAATAAACAAAAAATGCCTCAAACCGCAGCCATAAAGGTTTGCCACTAAGGGCACACAGTTGACCACAGCTGGAGAGGCAACACGAGACTTCATTCTGATTTCCCTCACCAACTGGAGTGGAACAAAATCACTTAAGGGCACCTTGATGCCCATGTTTGAAAACTGCTTCAAATCTCAGAAGTGTAGTATTTGTTCTGGAAGAACTCAATTCCTGAATTCCTTGGCCTCTCAATCCTCTTTGAAGTGAAAGATTCTGTTTGATGCGGGTTGCATTGAGAACATATATTTTCAGCACTAAAGCAGGAAGTCAATGCTGTTTTGAAACAGAGTGCCAGGAGGAAATCACTCATGCCAAATCGTGGGGATTTGGTTGGTATAACAATGTAGGATATTTTGAGCTTGATTTTTTTGTGTGTGTGTGACTGTGCCGTATGGCTTGTGGGATCTTTTCTCCCCAACCAGGGATCAAACTCATGCCCTCTGTGGTGAGTGTGGAGTTTTAACCAGTGGCCCACCAGGGAATTTCTTGATCTTGATTTTTTGAGGTAATTTTTGAAACTCCAGATACTTTGGCCACCTGATGCGAAGAACTGACTCATTGGAAAAGACCCTGATGGTACAAAAGATTGAAGGCAGGAGGAGAAGGGGATGACAGAGGATAAGACAGTTCGATGGCATCACCGACTGGATGGACGTGAGTTTGAGCAAGCTCTGGGAGTTGGTGATGGACAGGGAGGCCTGGTGTGCTGTGGTCCATGGGGTCGCAGAGTCAGACACGACTGAGCAACTGAACTGAACGTAAAAGAATTATCCTCTAAAGCACATTCTTCTAAATAATGAGATTTGCATGGAAAAATCCAAGGTGTTGTGGAATGCCAGGAGGTAATGTGTCGGCCATAGAAAAGACTATGCCTGGGGGTATTTTTTGGACACACAGTGGGCCATGTCAGCTCTCTGGCAGCAGAAACAACTTCCAGGTGTCTGTATGGAGATGCCAAGAACTGAAGAGAAGAAAAACAGCTGGCATTTTTTCTGGGTTCATTGAGTAACCACCATGATAACCACCATGGTAACTACTATAGTGATCACTGCTGGCTTACGCATAGCCCTCTGTATACTGCCTCTCAGGAACCCATTTCATTCTCTTTAGATCACTTGCCCAATCTATTTCTTAAGAAACTATAAGCTGAAGTAGTGAGAGTCATGCTTCTTTGTTCTCTCTATATGCCTAGTACCTTGCATGGTATCTGACAGGAAACAGGCCCTTGCTAACTATTTACTGAATGAATGAAGAAGTACTTTGGAGCTAAAGTTCAGAATAGTAGTTGATGGATATTCAAGGAGACAAGGGGCTTCCCTGGTGGCTCAGGGGTAAAGAATTTGCCTGCTAATCCAAGAGATGCAAGAGACACAGGAACAGTCCATGGTATCGCAAAGAGTCAGACATGACTGAGTGACTGAACAACAAAGTGAATTAACATTCACTTTCATTCAGTGAATAAAAAATTAACATTTTTTTATTGAGATATCATTCACATACCATAAAATTCATCCATTTAAAGTGATTTTTAGTATAATATATTAAGGGTCATTCAGCCATTTCCACAGCCTAAGTTTAGACCATTTTCATTGCTGTCCCCCCAAACCTCTGTACGCATTTGTAGTCACTTCTTATGCCCTCTCAAACATACATGCTCCTGATGTAGTAAGTCACTAATGTATCTTAGTACTATGCAATATTTTACATATCTATATCAATGTATAGCACATCTATATATGTATTCTAACAAAAAGTGGCATCCTTTTGGGGCTGTGGATTGTCATAAAGGGATCCTTCAGTACATTACATGATAAGAAGGGCTTATACTAGGTGTTTTTTCTGGGCTGGTCAATGTTGCTCTTGTCAGATGGTAGGGAGAAGCATCCCAGAGGCAGGAGTACAAAGGTTCAGCAGGCAGGCAGTCATTGGATTGAGGGAGGTCGCTGCTGAGAAAATGAACCTACTTTAGGCCTATTCAAAGGCCAAGTACCAAGTGTGAGAGCTGAGACATGATCAATAGGATCCAAAGTTGAGGATGTGTGTGTGTATGTGTTAGTCACTCCATCGTGTCTGACTCTCTGCAACCCTACAGACTGTAGCCCATCAGGCTCCTCTGTCCATGAGATTCTCCAGGCAAGAAAATGAGTGGGTAGCTATTCCCTTCTCCAGGGGATCTTTCCAATCCAGGCATTGAACCCAGGTCCCCTGCATTGCAGGTGGATTCTTTACTGTCTGAGCCAACAGTGAAGCTCAAAGTTGGCGACAGGAGACAGTGAAAATGGCCTCTGACTTTAGACTTATGACCTTTTGTTCTGCTCTCTGGAAGATCTTCTCTAAGTAACTGCTGACCCTTCAGCATGGGTCCAAAGAAGGCATTCTGATGTCTTGTGGAAAGAATCTTGACTCAAGATTAAGGAGCAGTTTGTGTATCTTGAATTTTTAAGAAACTGATGGGAAGTTCTGGAGAGAAAAATAAAGAAGAATGTAATTTCATTTATTTAGAAAATGCATATTTGTTGCCTACTATGAGCCAGGTATTGTTCCAGGCACCAGGGATATTGAATAAAACAGAAAAAAAAAATCTACTCTTAAAACCTACATTCTGGAAGGAAATGTAGACAAAAACAAGATAATAAAAATATAATAGTATGTGAATGACAAGATTGAAGGAGGAAATTGATACAGAGAAAGGGAAGTGTTCTGGGGAGCAGGACAGGGAGAAGGTAATTTTACATGGTAACCAGGGGAGGCCTCATTGTGTAGGTAACAGTTAAGTAAAGGCCTGATTAGGGGAAAAAGTGAGTCGTTGGATGTTGAGGGGAAGAAAATAGCTGAAGTGAAGAGGCCCTGAGCGGGGAGGTGTGTGAAGTGTTCAAGAACTAGGGAGACGGCTGGCATGGCAGGAATGCAGTGTTGGGGGCACTGAAGGAGAGAATTGCCAGACAGGGTAAAAGACAGGGGCAGGCACAGGATCTTCTAGAACCTTGAAGACAATTGAAGACTTTTGGGTTTCACTCTGGATGAGATGGGAAGCCACAGAAGTTTTAATTTTTTTTATAAATTTAAAAAAACATTTTGTAATTTTATTTTTGGAGTTGAATTTTAATTTTTGTAAGATTATTTGTGGCTGCCCTGGATCTTGGTTGCTGCCGGGCTTTTCTCCAGTTGCGCCGAGTGGGGGCTACTCTCTGGCTGCAGTGTGCTGGCTCCTCGTTGTGGCTTCACTTGTTGGGGAGCAGAGGCTCTAAGGTGCACGGGCTTCAGGGCTCAGTAGTTGCACTCGTGGCCTCTAGAGCACAGGGTCAACAGTGGTGCCGCTTGGACTTAGCTCCTCCACAGCATGTGGAATCTTCCAGGATTGGAAGACTGGGATTCCACAGGGATTGAACGTGTGTCTCCTGCACTGGCAGGCAGATTGTTTACCAGTGAGTCACCAGAGAAGCCCTGAAGTTTTTATCTTTTAAATGAGGTTTATTGAGGGATACTTTACATGGAATACAACTTGATCATTTTAAATACACATGTTAATAAATATATTTCCTCTTCTCATCCCTTGGAAGAGGAAGATAGGAATTCTCGTTGTCTTTTGGACAATGCCTTTCTCTTTCTTTGTAGTGGTTAAACACTTGTCTTTCAAGCTGCTAAAAAGTTGAAAGAATGTTAAATAACTGAGCTAATGTTATTCCTAATCTTTAACATGGGACTGGGTTAGCTCTACTTCCTTCTGGACTCCCTGCCTTTCTCCATTTTTGGATGACATGGTATCCCCTCCCCACTCACTCAGTCTATCACTTTCCTGTTTTCAAGGATAGAACCCATTATCCTCCTCCCTTGGTGACGGATAATCTCCTCCTCCCTCAACCTCACGTGCTTCTATTTGCCATTAAATGAGGCCATCTGCTATTTGATTTATCTCAAACTTCTATGTTCTGGCTGAGATCCATCCATTTCTTAGGCTTCTTCGTTTCCATCATCACTCCTGCCAGTTGGCTTCCTTATAAAGGCCAATTTATGTGAAAAAGCAGTTTTTATTTCTTCAAGGAAGGTACTGGGTATATGAGGATGTGTGAAAACACTAAGACTCCTACTGAAAAAAAAGAAAAGGGAAGGTAATTCAACTGATGAAAGAAGATGTTGAAATAGCCACTGTATACACTGCTAGGACAGAACAAATTTGGTGTAACTTTTTTGCAAGAGATTGGTCTATACATTTATATCTGTGTCAGTTGATACCACTTATTACTAGCTCTAGCTGCCTCTTAGGTTCTTCTGTATCTATACCTACATCTATATCTAGATTGATATCTAATCTTAAAATTTCATTTTTTTTGACTTAGACCCTTTCTTAGAGGATCTCTTTCTGCTGCATTATTCTGTGTGGCAATTACCCCTTAATCAGGTACCATATGACCAATGTGTATTCTGGCTGTCAGGGCCCTCCCTTTCCTTCCAGCAAGTCCCTCAGCCAGTCGTAACTAAAATATCTGACCCTATAACCTTTTAGTGTATGTTTCAGTTCAGTTCAGTTGCTCAGTCGTGTCTGACTCTTTGTGACCCCATGAATCACAGCACGCCAGGCCTCCCTGTCCATCACCAACTCCTGGAGTTTACCTCTCCTGAATCTCAGTATTTCATCTGTAGAATAAGGTTGTTTTGAATAAATAGGAAAAAATAGAGAAAAATCACTTAGCATAATATAGGGATCATTTTAGTCACATATATTTTAATTATTGTTACTATTTTAGAGGATTTAGAATAATAAAAATTAGGAAACAATAGAAGTGTGCAATGAAGGTGCATTAGTTCAATTAACTTTGGGCTATTGATATGAGAATATATTTGAGATAAAATATTGGGTGATAAAAAGCAATTTATGATTTCAGTTCCCAGTAATGGCAGAATGGGTAATTTGGACTAATCATTTACTATTTGGGACCACTTTTCCCTAGGAAAGTTTGCTTTGTCTAGGAGCTTGTTAAGACCTAGAGAAGCCAAATACATGTATTTTTTTAGATATTAATTTTTAGCAGTTTTAGGTTCACAGCAAAGCTCAGATATTTTCCTCATAGATTCTGTCCCCCAACACATGCACCCTCATTAGACAACATCACTCAGTAGAATGGCACATTATTTTTATGAAAGATGAACCTAAAAGTCCCTAAGTTACCTTGGAGTTCACTCTTGGTGTTGTATATCTATGGGCTTAAAAATGAAGAATGACATATCCATCATTATAGTATCATACAAAATATTTCCACTGCCCTAAAACTCCTTTGTGCTCTGCCACTCTCTCTCTCTCTCTCTATATATATATATATAGATCTATCTATCTGTCTGTCTGTCTGTCTATCTATCTATCTATCTATTTGGCTTCTCTGGGTGAATTGCAGGCAGATTCTTTACAGTCTGAGTCACCACTCAATGAAGTAAGTGTAGAGTATTTAAAGAAAAATCCAGCAAATCTAAAAGAAAAAAAATTAATAGTCATATGGAGAGAGATTCAAATTCTTCTGTAATTGATAAAGCAGGCAGACAAAAATGATTTCTTCAGATAGAGAAGATTTGAACTACATTTGAATAAATATGACTTAGTTGACATATAGCACACTGAAAAGTATATATATTTATTACCCATAGAACTTTAACAAAATTGGCCTTTTACTGAACTATAAAACAATTAACATATTTTCAAAGACTGAAATTAAATAGAGTATGTTTTCCCTCTACTGAAATGAAAGCTAGAAATAAAAAAATCTAGAAAATATTGTAGAAATCAAGAAATGTTTTTCAAAATAAACTATGGTCAAAGAAGAAATAGTAAAAGAAGAAGATACTTTGAACTGAATGATAATAAAAATAAAGCATATCAAAACTTGTAGACACCAGCTAAAGCCATGGGTTGAGAGGAAGTAGTGCCTTTAAATGCACAAAATAGAAAAGAAAGTTGAGGGTTAATGTTCTTAGTATCTATTTTCAGAAGGTAGAAATAGAAATATCATTCTTCCATATCTACCCAACAAAAATGTGTGCATATGGTCATCAAAAGACCTGACTAGGAGTGTTCAAAGCAATTTTTGTACCAGCCAAAAGCTGGAAATAACTCATGTATATCAACAGTAGAATGACTTTAAATTGTGGTATATTTTCTCAATGATATACCAGATAGCAATTAGAATAAACAAACTATTACTACAATAAAAACATGCATGAATTTCACATACTTAATGTGGCATAAACAAAACTGAACACAAAACAGTTCGTACGATATTATTCCATTTATATAAATTCCAAATACCCCAAAGAAATCTATAAAGTTAAAAGTCCACTGATTCAAAGTGCCTATATGACTGATATTCTCTGACAAAAGCACAGAGCTAACCATATGTATCAGCCTAATCTGGAAAATGGTGGAGTAGAAGGACATGTTCTGATCTTCTCCTGTGAGAACTCTAAAACTACAACTTGCTGCTGAACAGCTGTCAACTGGAGAATGTTGGATTCCACCAAAAAAAAGATACCCCATGTCCAAGGGCAAAGGAGAAGCCCTGGCAAGATGGGAGGAGGGGCGAAATTGCTGCCAGAGATTCTCAGAGGGCTCAAACAAACCTTGTGCACACCAGGACCCAGAGACCCCACAGAGACTGAGCCAGAACCGTGTGTGAGTGTCTCCTATGAAGGTACGGGTCAGCAATTGCCTGCCACCGGGGCTTTGGGTATAGCAGACCTGGGTATTGCATAAGCCCTCTAGGAGAAGGTCACCGTTAACTCCACCATAGAGCCACCAGAACTTAAACAGGACTAGAGAAACAGACCCTTGGAGGGTACAAACAGAATCTTGTGTGCACCAGGACCATGAGAAAGGAGCAGTGACCCCACAAGAGACTGACCCAGACTTGCCTGTTAGTGTCCAGGAGTCTCCAGTGGAGGCGCGGGTTGACAGTGGCCTGCTGCAGGGTTGGGGGCACTGAGTGTGGCAGTGTTTGCACAGAACCTTTTGAAGGAGGTCACCATTATCTTCATTACCTCCACCATAGTTTGGCCTCAAGTCAAACAACAGGGGAGAGAACACAGCCCCACCCATCAATAGAAAAATGGGATTAAAGATTAAAGAGCATGGCCCCACCCATCAGAACAAGACCCAGTTTCCCCCTCAGTCAGTCTCTCCCATCAGGAAGCTTCCATAAGCCTCTATTCCTTATCCATCAGAGGGCAGACAGAATGAACATCACAGTTACAGAAAACTAACCAGTCTTATCACATGGACCACAACCTTGTCTAACTCAATGAAACTATGAGCCGTGCTGTGTAGGTTCACTCAAAATGGACGGGTCATGGTGGAGAGTTCTGACAAAATGTGGTCCACTGGAGAAGGGAATGGCAAACCACTTCACTATTTCTGCCTTGAGAACCCCATGAACATCATGAAAAGGCAAAAAGATAGGACATTGAAAGATGAACTCCCAGGTCAATAGGTGCCCAATATGCTATGGGAGATCAGAGAAGAAATAACTCCAGAAAGAATGAAGAGACAGAGCCAAACCAGAAACAGTGAATGCCCAGTTGTGGATGTGACGGGTGATGGAAGTAAAGTCCAATGGTGTAAAAAGCAATATTGCATAGGAACCTGGAATGTTAGGCCCATGAATCCAGGCAATTTTGAAGTGGTCAAACAGGAAATGGCAAGAATGAACATTGGCATTCTAGGAATCAATGAACTAAAATGGACTGGAATGGGTGAATTTAACTCATGACCATTATATCTACTACTGTGGGCAAGAATCCCTTAACAGAAATGGAGTAGCCATCATAGTCAACAAGAGAGTCTGAAATGCAGTACTTGGATGCAATCTCAAAAACAACAGATTGATCTCTCTTATTTCCAAAGCAGACCATTGAATATCACAGTAATCTAAGTCTATGCCCTGACTAGTAATGCTGAAGAAGCTGAAGTTGAATGGTTCTGTGAAGATCTACAAAACTGTTAAGGGACCAGACCTGAGCCATGACAGGCTCAACAAGCTATACTAAGCCTAAGATTCAGATTCTTGTAAAACCTGAGTCATGACTCCGGGAAACCACACCCTGGGAAAGTCCCTGCTGGCGCCAAACTGGATTAAAGCCTGAGTCATGATTCTGGGGATCCACAACCTGGGAAAGTCCCCGATGGCACCAAACCTGAGCCAATCCGGATAGGGATGAGGGATTTGAAAATCATGCATGCGCGTACAGCTCAGCCAATCATTACCCGCCAGCTGTACTAAGAACCGCCTGTATAAAAGCAGCTGTGATTCAGAGCTTGGGGCTCTTGTCCAGACTCCACTGCATTGGATGAGACGGGAGCCCTAGCTCGAGCTAGCAATAAAACCCCTTTATGCTTTTGCATGCTGTGGACGTCTTATTCTCTCAGTTTTGGGGACTTGGACTTCGGGCATAACAAAAACCTTCTAGAACTAACACCCCTAAAAGATGGCCTTTTCATTATAGGGGACTGGAATGCAAAAGTAGGAAGTCAAGAGCTACCTGGGGTACAGGCAAATTTGGCCTTGGAGTACAAAACAAAGCAGGTCAAAGGCTAACAGAGTTTTGCCAAGAGAACACACTGGTCATAGCAAACACCCTCTTCCAACAACACAAGAGAATACTCTCCACATGGACATCACCAGGGGTCAATACCAAAATGAGATTGATTATATTCTTTGCAGCCAAAGGTGGAGAAGCTCTATACAGTCAGCAAAAACAAGACCGGGAGCTGGCTCAGATCATGAACTTCTAATTGCCAAATTCAGACTTAACTTGAAGAAAGGAGGGAAACCCATAGACCATTCAGGGGTGACCCAAGTCAAATCCATTATGATTATGATTATACAGTGGAAGTGACAAATAGATAGAAGGGATTAGATATGATAGACAGGGTGCCTGAAGAACTATGGATGGAGGTTCATGACATTATACAGAAGGCAGTGATCAAGACCACCCCAAGAAAAGGAAATGCAAAAAGGCAAAATGGTTGTCTGAAGAGGCCTTAAAAATAGCTGAGAAAAGAACAGAAGTGAAAAGCACAGGAGAAAAGGAAAGATATATCCATTTGAATGCAGAGTTCCAAAGAATAGCAAGGAGAGATAAGAAAGCCTTCCTCAGAGATCAATACAAAGAAATAGAGGAAAATAATAGAATGGGAAAGACTAGAGATCTCTTCAAGAAAATTAGAGACACCAAGGGAACATTTCATGCAAAGATGGGCACAATAAAGGACAGAAATGGTATGGTCCTAACAGAAGTAAAAGATATTAAGATGAGGTGGCAAGAATACACAGAAGAACTATATAAAAAGAGATCTTCATGACCCAGATATACATAATGGTGTGTTCACTCACCTAGAGCCAGACATCCTGGAATGTGAAGTCAAGTGGGCCTTAGGAAGCATCGCTATAAACAAAGCTAGTGGAGGTGATGGAATTCCAGTTGAGCTATTTCAAATCCTGAAAGATGATGCTGTGAAAGTGCTGCACTCAATATGCCAACAAATTTGGAAAACTCAGCAGTGGCCATAGGACTGGAAAAGGTCAGTTTTCCCAAAGTTAGGCAATGCCAAAGAATGTTCAAACTACTGCATGATTGCGCTAATCTCACACGCTAGCAAAGTAATGCTCAAAATCCTCCAAGCCAGGCTTCTACAGTACATGAACCATGAACTTGCAGATGTTCAAGCTGGACTTAGAAGAGGCAGAGGAACCAGAGAGCAAAAATCCAACATCTGTTGGATCATCGAAAAAGCAAGAGTTCCAGAAAAACATTTACTTTTGCTTTACTGACTATGCCAAAGCCTTTGATTGTCTGGATCACAACAAACTGTGGAAAATTCTTAAACAGGTGGGAATATCAGACCACCTGACCTGCCTCCTGAGAAATCTGTATGCAGGTCAACAAGCAACAGTTAGAAATGGACATGGAAAAACAGACTGGTTCCAAACTGGGAAATGACTATGTCGAGGTTGTATATTGCCACCCTGCTTATTTAACTTATATGCAGAGTACATGCAAAATGCTGGGCTGGATGAAGCACAACCTGGAATCAAGATTGCTGGGAGCAATATCAATAACCTCAGATATGCTGATGACACCACCCTTATGGCAGAAAGTGAAGAAAAATTTGAAAGCCTCTAGATAAAAGTGAATGAGGAAAGTGAAATAGTTGGCTTAAAACTCAACATTCAAAAACCTAAGATCATGGCATCTGGTCCCATCACTTCATGGCAAATAGATGGGGAAAGAGTGACAGACTTTTATTTTATTGGGCTCCAAAATCACAGCAGATGGTGACTGCAGCCATGACAATAAAAGACGCTTACTCCTGGGAAGAAAAGCTATAACCAACCTAGACAGCATATTAAAAAGCAAAGACATTACTTTGCCAACAAAAGTCTGTCTAGTCAAAACTAAACTTTTTCCAGTAGTCATGTATGGATGTGAGAGTTGGACTGTAAAGAAATCTGAGTGCCAAATAACTGATGCTTTTGAACTGTGGTGTTGGAGAAGACTCTTGAGAGTCCCTTGGACTGAAAACAGATCCAACCAGTCAATCCTTAAGGAAATCAGTCTGAGTATTTGTTGGAAGGACTGATGTTGAATCTGAAACTCCAATACTTTGGCCACCTGATATGAATAACTGACCCATTGGAAAAGTCCCTGATGCTGGAAAAATTGAAGGCAGGAAGAAAAGGGATCGACAGAGGATGAGATGGTTGGATGGCATCACCTATTCAATGGACATGAGTTTGAGCAAGCCCTGTGATTTGGTGATGGACCGGGAAGCCAGAGGATCTTACTTGTAACAATGGTTGTCCACTGGTAATTTTTATCATCCTCTTTCCCTTTATTTTTTTTTGTAATTCTTCTGTAAGGTAGGTTTGTTCCCCCCTCCTCTATTTATTTATTTAATACTTTATGTCAGTATTGACTTATGGATATTTATTTTTTAGCTTATAATCCAGTGCCATCATTATTGATTTTGTTGCCCACATTGTTCCAGATTTGGTTCACTGAGAATTTTTTTGGTAGGATTCTGTATATTTTTGATATGACCCAGTTTTGTACTTTTTTGTGTGTACTTCCTTACTTTCTGACACTACAAAATGCTCCAGGCTTATCTTTTGTTTTCCCTGCATTAGCCATTTTCTCAAGGATCTCTGATTACTTTCAGTGTAGAATAGTATTTAGATATGAAGACTTAGGTGCTGGGTATATTTATTGCACCTGGGGAGTTATGTATATGTATACATATACTAACTCATGTATACATTCTCGTATCATTTATCCATCTTAAATGAACATGAGTTCATACTGATATCTGAGATAGAGTATCTAGTACATCAGGGTTCTTTCTGATCTTCCTCAACTTGTTTCTTTCTAACTTCTTTCTTTGACAGTAAAAAAAAAAAAAAATTGATCTCATCATCTGTATTTTACTTACTTACTTGTTGAATCCTAATACAAATGTAAAGCAGTTTCAGAATCGCTAACCCAGATCCGGTTAGAAACAAATTTATCAGCTAAAGTTAGATGTTTATTTATTTAACCTTACAGTTTCCAGTCAAAACTTCATTTTCTGAAGCTACTTTCCTCTTTTTCCTCCCTCCCTAAACTTCATTCAGTGAGATGTGGCATGCATTCTTAGTAGAATTAAATTCATTTTTCACAGTCTATATTCCATCTGAGGATCTTCTGACATCTAGTTGATTAATTTATACTTTTTAAAGGTATGTATATTGTAGGAAAAAGTAACTGTGAAAAAAGTAGGACACTGATTACTATGAAAATTGTTAGTTATTGACTTTGAAGATGTGAGAGCCATAGTGAGGAATTTTCTGAAATGCTGGCAAGGTTTTAGCTGTTGTTGTTTTTCACTGTTTAGGATAGTGATTACATTTTTAATTCTAATAAGTTACTGAGATATAGTTTTAAATGCACTTCTTTTATGAGTCATGTTTCACAATAAATATGTTTTGAAAGAGCCTATTGTGAAACATCATACAGCATAATCCTTAATTTTTCTATATATAAAAAGTGAATAATAATACTTGTCGTAATTATCTGATAAAATTGTTAGGGGAATGAAATTGGGAAATTAACCTCAGATTGCCTTGTAAAATTAAAACTCAATACAAATTGTGGCAAACAGTCCTAGTTGGCTACAAACAACCAATCTTTTCTCTTCATCTAACAAAGTTGAACTTTTTCATGGTAGCAATGGGCATATTAGAACTCTGTATTTTCCAGCTTTCTATAATAAGAGGTCAGTAGAAACTGTCTTGAGGGTCTTTTAGAAAATATTTCAAATAAGGTTGATTTTAGTTGAGAGATATATCCTTCCTTTTTTTCTTTGATATTTTTCTTCTTGCCTAAAGTACAAACATGATCGCTGAAACTTTGGCAACTATATTGTGACCTTGGGGATGGAATCTTTTTGTAAACTATGGCAGAACAAAAAGAAAAAAGAAGGTTGGTTCCCTAGTAATTCCATAGACTCAAGAATGGGGTTTTTATGCCTTGGTGGATTGGTGGCTAGGTACTTTCTTCTGTGGACTAGAAGTTTGAAGTCAGTATCAGGTAATCTCTTAAATGGTGACAGTGTTTCCTAGTTGATAGAGTGCTGCTGTATCAGCTCAAATAGTCCTGACTTTATGTGATAGACACAGTTTGTCCCATTTTTTTCAGATGAAGAGAAGAATGATGCAGTTAAATTTGTCTGAGGACAAGCATTAGAGCTAGAACTTTAATTCTATGTTTCTGACTTCATGTGCACTGTCTAGTAAACCAAGTTACAGGAACCCAAGAATTATTGGGAGAGTTGAGGTCCATTCCCAAAGTCACTAAGGTATTTGTCCATGCCATTCCCCCAGAGGAGGATGGGCCTTCTCTGGGTCAGTCTTTGATCATGATTTTTGGTCTCTGAGCTGTGACCTTGTCATATATAAGCCAGTAGTCTGGGGTGTGGGCTGGATCCAGAATCAAGTTGCATTTAAGGAGTTTGGATGATTTTTTTTTCTCATAATGGTTTTGGTGCCAGCCCTGCTCCAGTTATGCGGAAGTCAAAGGAAGATTGTGGTGTGGACAAAAGACATTGATACTTATTACCACAAATGCTATGAGTGGGTAAGACTGTCCACAAATGGATGTGACTTGCAATTGCATTGGGATTGAATTATACTAACCACACATTCAGCTGTAATTTTATTTGAACTTGTTTATCACCATGTTCTGAAGATACTGTTAGTTTTATTGTGTATAAAATGGGGAAAACAATAATAATGCTTATCAAATAAGAATATTAGGAAATATTTATGTGTTAAATTTATGAGTATTAAATGAGTCAGTAGATACAGAGCTCTTAATTAAGTTAGGATTAACAATTCTAGAATATGGTGGGTATGCAAAAATGCTTGCTGCTACCATTATTGTTGTTATCTAGAAATAAACCTAATATCCACTTCAGATGATGTTTTTCCAGGTTCAAATGAAGTAATATTTATGATCCAGCTGTTAAAAATTTTTTCCGTTATGAATTGGGGGAGGGGAGGGCTTACCAATTAAGTCTTCCTGAAGAACATAACAGTCAACCTGGGGCATGACGGGTTGAAAGGGTTCAGAAAACAGAGAGAACGTATGACTTAGAACTGGGGGAACCATCCATTCATCCATTCTCTATATGTATGGAGCACTTACAGTGTTCCACGGTAGTGCAGTGGGTAACTACATGGCACTGGAACTAGGATGTCTGTGTTTAAATTTTGAATTCTTGTTCTGCCACATGCAGCATGTGTGAACTTGGGCAGTTTGCTTAATTTTTCATGGCCTCTTGTTATAATTTCTGGGAAAACCATGAAAAGATTTGAAACCTGAAAAATGGTAGTTTCCTCATTGGTAAAATAGGTGAGAAATAAGGAATCTCTCATAAAGTCACTGTGAAAATTAAATACATTCACACATGAAAGCATTTAGAACACAGCCTAGCATATTATGAATATTCAAAAGATTAATTGTGGCTATTATTTTGGTTACTGTTCTGGCTCTTGGGGGACTGACAGTAAAAAAAGAACGTACTAGTAGTGTTGATGTCAAAGAGTTATTGAAGCTGGATCACTAGAGAGGAGAGCTGGAAAATGAGAAGGTGGCCATCAGAGGCGCAACATGTAGAGTTGAGAGGGGTACTGTTTTGAGAAGTCAAATGAGTGACTGTGGGAGATGGTAACTGAGGTGGAGATGAGGACAGGATTTTTTTCCTCAATATTTTGTCTGGTACTACTCTAAGATAAATTTTTTTCTTTCCCATTATGGTTTGCTGCTGCTACTGCTGCTAAGTCACTTCAGTCGTGTCCGACTCTGTGTGACCCCATAGACGGCAGCCCACCAGGCTTCCCCGTCCTTGGGATTCTCCAGGCAAGAACACTGGGGTGGGTTGCCATTTCCTTCTCCAATGCATGAAAGTGAAAAGTGAAAGTGAAGTCACTCAGTCGTGTCTGACTCTTCGCAACCCCATGGACCACAGCCTACCGGGCTCCTCTGTCCATGGGATTTTCCAGGCAAGAGTACTGGAGTGGGGTGCCATGTAATAAACCATTATGATTTATTACAGGATATTGAATATAGTTCCCTGAGCTATAAGTAGGACCTTGTTTTCCATTCTATATAGAATAGTTTGTATCTGCTAATCCTGAACTCCCAATCCATCCTTCCCCTAACTTCCCACCCCTCTTGGCAACCAGAGGTCTGTTCTGTATGTTTGAGACTCTGTTTATGTTTCACAGATAAATTCATTTGTGTCATCTTAGATTCCACATATAAGTGATATCATATGATATTTGTCTCTCTGAATTCACTTGATATGATAATCTCTAGGTTCATCCATGTTGCTGCAGATGGCATGATTTCATTCTTTTTTATGGCTCAGTAATATTCCATTGTATATATGTACCACATTGTCTTCATCCATTCATCTGTCGATGGATATTTAGGTTGCTTCCACATCTTGGCTGTTGTAAATAGTCCTGCTGTGACCACTGGGGTGCATGCCTCTTTTTGAATTACAGTTTTGTCTGGATATATGCCCAGACTGGGATTGCTGGATCATATGGCAACTTTAACTTTTTGAGGAACCTCCATACTGTTTTCCATAGTGGCTGCACCAGTTTGTATTCCTACCAGCAGTGTAGGAGGATTGAGGAGGAAGGGATATTGGAAGTAAAGGTTGAGGAAAAGAGAGCTCAAGGAATTAGAAGGATTGTTTATGGACATCAAAGACACGTTTCATAGAAAAGTATTTATTGAATACATAAGTAAAAGATTAAACAAAGGTAAAAAGTTGGAAGTGTTTGGGGTTTATGATATTTGCTTATGAGTAACCCAGGTTGTGTTTTCTGAGAAGTCTGATGGGAAATTGGTTTGAAATGTTAAGTTGTGGTTCTCATAGGATGTAGGTTCCAAAAGGGCAAGGGTACTGATCAGGTTTGTTCACTGTGTCCCACATGTCCGGAACAATGGTAGGTGTTCAGCAAATAGTTATTGAATGAATTGAATCCGTGAATGAGTATCATGAAGGGCCTGGACCTCAAGAAAAGGAGGGGGAACTGGATTCTGTAGGCAAGCAAAAAGTGGGTATGGTGACATTAATTGTGGCTATTATGTATAGCAGATTGGAAGAGATGACCTCAAATGTGAATCTTTTAACATCTGACATTGACAAGTCCGTTTTTTTTCCAGCCTGAATTTTCCATCAATACCAGTGGTTATCCTAGAGGAGTTTCTGGGCAAGGGACTTGAATCATCTGAAGGCTGCTTTGGGAAGATTCATTCTGCAGTGTCAGGAGAGAGAGGCAGTGAGGCAGAGGAAGATAAGGGTTTACATGAGGAAAGAAGCAGTAGGCGATGAAGGGGAGGGAAATGTCAGAGAGAGGCAAGGAAAATGCAGGTATGGAGGCATTAATTGTGGCTAATAGGCATAGCAAATTGGCAGAGATGACCTAAAACGTGAGTCGTTCTTTTAACATTTGACATTCATAAGTCCTTTTTTTTTCTAGCCTGAATCTTCCATCAATACCTTCCACAGTTGATTAAATACAGGACAGAAAACGAATACATCAGCTTGACATTTTTCTGAATCAAGGCTCTTGTCATGGAGCGAATGTTGCCATTTGTTATTAAAACACTCCTGCCTACACCTTCTATCAGTGAAATAACTTCCTACCCTCACCCCCGGCCCACTGGGGGTTCACTTTGTCCTTCACAACACAATCTGCAAATTAGCAATGATCGCATAATTTATCTCTGTGACGCTCTGCTCTTTTTATTTATAATCCAGAGGCAATTAAAATCGCTTTTATACAACATTGTCCTGATGACAGATGTGTGGCTGCCACTTCAGCACTTGACAGCTGACATAAATCATTTGATGATCAAAGGGTCTGTTGACTTGCCAGTCTCCAGTTACGGCAGATGCCACCCCAGACAGAGTGGCGGGGGCATTCTTCACCGGAGCCTCATTTTAGCTGACCGCTTTACTACTCTCTAGTTCAGGAATCTTGACAGCTTGGCTAGTTTGTGACAGCTTGGAAATTCTTCATGTAGCTTTCATGAGCGACCAAGGGTCAATCTATCCCTTATTCCCACTGCTGTAGGTTTCCAGTGGTTTCCTCGGACATATGAGGGTTTTCACAATTTGGACCCCATCTATTACTTACCTTAAGCCACCCATGCGTCTCCTATCTCTCCAGCTCTCATCCTTCATCCACCAAATCTTATAATCTATAGCCACCAGACTACTTGCTGTTCTCTGAACATAATGATCTCTTGCTTGACTGTGTCTTTGAGTATGAGGTTTCTTAACCTTGAGGTCACATCCTCCCTGGGTTCTTTACCTCCTGTAATCATACAGGAGGTGATGCTCCCTGAAAGACTCGGTTTAGTTGTCTTTGCCTCTAGGAAGCATTTACCACTACTTCCCACACAACTAGTTTTATTTTTTTTTCCCTAATTTGTCCTTGCAAGACAGTATGATTTATTTTTATCCAGTTCATAGTGTTGATTAAGTCATATTCATCCATTCATGGGCTTATAGTCATCATTGGCCGATGTAAGAGCCCTCTACTCTTTGAAATTAATTGTTACTGGAGTGCAGTTGCTTTTCAGCATTGTGTCAGCTTCTGCTGCACTGCAAAGTCAATCACTTATACATATTTTTTATGTATGGACACATCTTCTGTTTTTTAGATTTTCTTCCCGTTTTGATCACCACAGATCACTGAGTCCTCTCCTTTTATTTCACTTTATTATTCCATTTTCTATCCTAGTTCTTTACTTACTGCTAATTTCTACCAAACATAGTTATTCTGGTGAATTTATTTCCTTAGTCATGCACAAATTTGTGGAGATTATATAGTGTCATTTTGTTTACACATTTTGAAATTCATGTATTTCACAGTATATTAAAATATATCTTCCTACATTATCATTGTATGTTTAGACTTTAATATCTATCCAGATTGTTGCATATATCCTTAATCTATTGCTTTAGAAAGAAATGTGAAGAAAGATAATACATTACAATTTCTCTGATCACTGTGTGTTATGGCATCTCTTCATTACTTATAGCTTTTTAGATTTCTCTTGTGAATATTACATATTTAGCTCTTTCATTATTTCCCCATTGAGTTTTCTTCCTTATTCTTGCTAGGCTGAAATGCTATATATTTTCAAGACATTAGTCTATGGTTATTTTTAAATGCCACAAGTATTGTTGTTTCTTAAAAATTTTTGCCAACTATTCTATTAGATTTTAAGTGGGTATTTGTTAAAGTCTCCAACTATAATTTTATCTTACTGTATCTTACTGTAACTAGCACAACATTTTATTTTTTAATTTTTTTTAATTTTAATTTTTACTTTATTTTGCTTTACAATACTGTATTGGTTTTGCCATACAGTGACATGAATCCGCCACAGGTGTGCATGAGTTCCCAATCCTGAAGCCCGCTCCCACCTCCCACCCCATATCATCTCTCTGGGTCATCCCTGTGCACCAGCCCCAAGCATCCTATATCCTGTATCGAGCATAGACTGGTGATTCATTTCTTACATGATAGTATACATGTTTCAATGCCATTCTCCCAAATCATCCCACCCTCTACCTCTCCCTCTCCCACAGAGTCCAAAAGTCCACTCTACACATCTGTGTCTCCTTTGCTGTCTCGCATACAGGGTCATCATTACCATCTTTCTAAATTCCATATATATGTGTTAGTATACTGTATTGGTGTTTTTCTTTCTGGCTTACTTCACTCTGTATAATTGGCTCCAGTTTCATCCACCTCATTAGAACTGATTCAAATGTATTCTTTTTAATGGCTGAATAATACTCCATTGTGTATATGTACCAGAGCTTTCTTATCCATTAATCTGCTGATGGACATCTAGGTTGTTTCCATGTCCTGGCTATTATAAACAGTGCTGCGATGAACATTGGGGTACATGTGTCTCTTTCAATTCTGGTTTCCTTGGTGTGTATGCCCAGCAGTGGGATTGCTGGGTCATAAGGCAGTTCTATTTGCAATTTTTTAAGGAATCTCCACACTGTTCTCCATAGTGGCTGTACTAGTTTGCATTCCCACCAACAGTGTAAGAGGGTTCCCTTTTCTCCACACCCTCTCCAGCATTTATTGCTTGTAGACTTTTGGATCACAGCCATTCTGATTGGTGTGAAATGGTACCTCATGGTGGTTTTGATTTGCATTTCTCTGATAATGAGTGATATTGAGCATCTTTTCATGTGTTTGTTAGCCATCCATATGTCTTCTTTGGAGAAATGTCTATTTAGTTCTTTGGCCCATTTTTTGATTGGGTCGTTTATTTTTCTGGAATTGAGCTGCAGGAGTTGCTTGTATATTTTTGAGATTAGTTGTTTGTCAGTTGCTTCATTTGCTATTATTTTCTCCCATTCTGAAGACTGTCTTTTCACCTTGCTTATATTTTCCTTTGATGTGCGAAGCTTTTAATTTTTAATTAGGTCCCATTTGTTTATTTTTGCTTTTATTTCCAGTATTCTGGGAGGTGGATCATAGAGGATCCTGCTGTGATTTATGTTGGAGAGTGTTTTGCCTATGTTCTCCTTTAGGAGTTTTATAGTTTCTGGTCTTACGTTTAGATCTTTAATCCATTTTGAGTTTATTTTTATGTATGGTGTTAGAAAGTGATCTAGTTTCATTCTTTTACAAGTGGTTGACCAGTTTTCCCAGCACGACTTTTTTTTTTTTTTTAATTTTTTAATTAATTAATTTATTTTTAATTTTTACTTTACAATTCTGTATTGGTTTTGGCATAGATTGACATGAATCCACCACAGGTGTACATGCCTTCCCAAACATGAACCCCCCTCCCACCCCCCTCCCCACAACATCTCTCTGGGTCATCCCCGCGCGTCAGCCCCAAGCGTGTCATATCCTGCATCAGACATAGACTGGCATTTCGATTCTTACATGATATTATACATGTTTCAATGCCATTCTCCCAAATCATCACACCCTCTCCCTCTCCCTCTGAGTCCAAAAGTCCGCTATACACATCTGTGTCTTTTTTGCTGTCCTGCATACAGGGTCATCATTGCCATCTTCCTAAATTCCATATATATGTGTTAGTATACTGTATTGGTGTTTTTCTTTCTGGCTCACTTCACTCTGTATAATCGGCTCCAGTTTCATCCATCTCATCAGAACTGATTCAAATGTATTCTTTTTAATGGCTGAGTAATACTCCATTGTGTATATGTACCACAGCTTTCTTATCTTTCTTAAAGAGATTGTCTTTTCTCCATTGTATATTCTTGCCTCCTTTGTTGAAGATAAGGTGTCCATAGGTGTGTAGATTTTTAAACTATTTTTTGTTACTCTATCAAATTCTAATTTATAATTAAAATATTTTCCCCTTTGTTTTTTCTATCCTTCTAAAAGGATAATTCTAAAAGGAGCTAATTCCAAAAAATGATCTAGATGCCCTTGAGGAGAGTTCTTCATCCTGATAGTCAAGTTCCCCAGTTAATTCATTGTCTGTATCCATTCTGGGATTCAACCAATCTGTTGAATTTTAATTTCAACTATTATGGTTTTCCTAGCGTTCTTAAATAGAAGAAAGTAGGGAAAAACCACTGGACCATTCAGGTATGACTTAAATCAAATCCCTTATGAGTATACAGTGGAAGTGACAAATAGATTCAAGGGATTAGATATGCTAGACAGAGTGCTTCAATAACTATGGACGGAGGTTCATGACATTGTACAGGAGGCAGTGATCAAGACTACCCCAAGAAAAAGAAATGCAAAAAGGCAAAATGGTTGTCTGAAGAGGCCTAACAAATATTTGTGAAAAGAAGAAAAGCAAAAAGCAAAGGAGAAAAGGAAAGATATACTCATTTGAATGCAGTGTTCCAAAGAATAGAAAAGAGAGACAAGAAAGCCTTTCTTAGTGATCAATGCAAAGAAATAGAGGAAAATAATAATAATGGGGAAGACGAGAGAGCTTGTCAAAAAAATAAGAGACACCAAGGGAACATTTCATGCAAAGATGGGCACAATAAAGGACAGAAATGGTAGGGACCTAACAGAAGCAGGAGATATTAAGAAGAGGTGGCAAGAATACACAGAAGAACTGTACAAAAAAAATCTTCATGACCTAGATAACCATGACAGTGTGATCACTCACCGAGCCAGACATCCTGGAATGTGAAGTCAAGTGGGCCTTAGGAGGCATCATTATGAACAAAGCTAGTGGAGATGATGTAATTCCAGTTGAGCTATTTCAAATCCTGAAAGATGATGCTGTGAAAGTGCTGCACTCAATATGCCAGCAAATTTGGAAAACTCAGCAGTGGCCACAGGACTGGAAAAGGTCAGTTTTCATCCCAATCCCAAAGAAAGGCATTGCACTAATTTCACATTAACAAAATAATGCTCAGAATCCTCCAAGCCAGGTTTCAACAGCACGTGAACTGTGAACTTCCAGATGTTCAAACTGGATTTAGAAAAGGCAGAGGAACTGGGATCAAATTGCCAACATCATTGGATCATCAAAAAAGCAAGAGAGTTCCAGAAACACATCTACTTCTGCTTTATTGACTACAGCAAAGCCTTTGACTGTGTGGATCACAACAAACTGTGGAAAATTCTGAAAGAGAAGGGAATACCAGACCATCTGACCTGCCTCCTGAGAAATCTGTATGCAGGTCAAGAAGCAACAGTTAGAACTGGACATGGAACAACAGACTGGTTCCAAATCAAGAAAGGAGTACGTCAAAGCTGTATATCGTCACCCTGCTTATTTAACTTATTTGCGGAGTACACCATGCAAAATGCTGGGCTGGATGAAGCACAAGCTGGAATCAAGATTGCAGGGAGAAATATCAATAACCTCAGATATGCAGATGACACCACACTTAGGCAGAAATGAAGAACAAGAGCCTCTTGTGAAAGTGAAAGAGGAGAATTAAAAAGCTGACTTAAAACTCAACATTCAGAAAACTAAGATCATAGGATACAGTCTCATCGCTTCATGGCCAGTAGATGGGGAAACAATGGAAACAGTGAGAGACTTTATTTTTTAGGCTCTAAAATCACTGCAGATGGTGACTGCAGCCATGAAATTAAAAGATGCTTGCTTCTGGGAAGAAAAGCTATGACCAACCTAGACAGCATATTAAAAAGCAGAGACATTACTTTGCCAACAAAGGTCTATCCAGTCAAAGCTATAGTTTTTCCAGTAGTCATGTGTGGATGTGAGAAGTGGACTGTAAAGAAAGCTGAGTGCCGAGGAATTGATGCTTTTGAGCTGCGGTGTTGGAAAAGACTCTTGAGAGTCCCTTGCATGGCATAGAGATCAAACCAGTCAATCCTCAAGGAAATCAGTCCTGAATATTCATTGGAAGGACTGGTGCAGAAGTGGAAGCTCCATTACTTTGGTTGCCTGATGTGAAGAGCTGACTCATTTGAAAGACCCTGATGCTGGGAAAGATTGAAGGTGGGAGGAGAAGGGGATAATGATGAGATGGTTGAATGGCATCACTGACTCAATGGACATGAGTTTGAGAAAACTCTGGGTGTTGGTGATGGACAGGGAAGCTTGGTGTGCTGCAGTCCATGGGATCACAAAGAGTTGGACACAACTGAGTGACTGAATTGTATGTCCATTGTTCTTGTACCTGTTTGCTTTCCCCAGTATCTTCCTGTATATATTTGAGAATATTTATCATGCTTATTTTGAATTGTTATTCTGATTGGTTCATTAGTACTGCTCAAATAATGTAGGTTGTTCAGTTTTTTTGTTCTTCTTTCAAAATGTTTGTGTTCTGTAAATGGTCTATGATCTGTTTTTTAAAGTGCCTCTTTTCAAGAAGGTATTAGCTACTTTGTTAGGGAATGTCTGTCTGCAAAGAGGAAGAAATCTTTTTGCACACAACCCATTCTTGCTCTAGACTTTGATTCCTCTCATTATCCCTCACTCCCAAAGACAGACAGACACGCTATAACAGCCCAGCCATTCTGTCTAGTCAGGAGTTTTTCATAGATTTTGGATTAGTATCTGGGGTCCATCACCTTCCCTGTCATTTCTATGCTATCTTTAGGATTCAGGAAAGGGAGTTGGCAGCCCATTCTGTGGGCTGTAAAGAATCTGTGCACAGCTGTAAAGAATCTGCCTGCAATGCAGGAGCCACAAGAGACATGGGTTCCATCCCTGGGTTGGGAAGATCTCCCAGAGTAGGAAATGGCAACCCACTCCAGTATTCTTGCCCGGAGAATCCCATGGACAGAGGAGCCTAGTAGGCTATAGTCCATAGAGTCACAAAGAGTCAGACAGGACTGAAGTGACTCAGTGCACACATACACGCACAACCGATGCTATTTCATCCCAAATTATGAGCTAATAAGAAGTAGAATACCTTTACCTATACACTGTCTTTTTCATTATGTATCCTGAAGTTCAAAAACTCTGTTTCCTATTGAGTACCATGTAGGAACACAGTGTAATCGCTCAATATAAGCTTGTCTAATCAAGGAATAAAGCAACACCTTCCAGAAAGAGTCCAGTCCTTAGGGAACACAAAAACAAATTTGAGATTTTTATAAGTGACACAATCTTAGTTAATTGCAATATGTCAGAATCTCCTCAAACCTGGTTGTTCAAAATTCTTCTAAAATAAATAAATTATTTTTATCTATTTAGTTTGTAAAATAGGCATGGATAGCTGACTCATGGATAATTAAGATTTTCAAGAGTTCAGGATCAGGGTTATGAAGATATTTTTGGTTATTGCTATCTCATAAAGGAAAACTCAAAGAAAAATTTGATTTAAACTCTGCAGGCCTATTTGCTGAATTATCTGTGATTGTGTCTTTGTGGCTACCACTGCCTCTCTCTCCATCCTTTGTCTACAGCGATGTTTCTTAGCTGAGGGGCATGTTGTCCTCCCCTCCCCTGTCCCTGGGAGACCTGTAGCACAACTGGAGATTGGGTGGAGTCCAGGGATGCTACTAGTCATCTAACAATGCACAGGACAGCGCCCCACAGCAAGTAATCATCTGGTCCCAAATGTCATTAGTGCCACTCTTGAGAAACCCTTGACTCCAGGGATCCTGATCTGCTAGCTTATTCTCAGCCCTGAGATCTCCATGTGGTGTTGACTGTGGCACTGGTTATAGGAAAATGAAAGTATCCCTTGTTATCCAATCTATTTGCATTCTGAGTTTGACTCCTGAAAGTTCAGAATTCAAGGAGTATCCACACCCTCTTTTCACAGTGTCTCCAAGCACAGACAGACAGACAGACACACACATACACTCAAACACAGATACCCACTTGGGTGACTGAAGTTTAGAATCAAGTCTCTCATGCTATACTAGTTCCTTAGCTTTGACCTTCAGACCATCGTAGGATGTGGCTTATTTTCTCCATCCAGCTTTTCTTGCTCTTCTGAAGCTTAGATAATTCTCTTCAGATACTCCCCTATTTGGGTACCACCCAGATGATGGCATACTTTCTCAATGTCTCTGCTGAAATACTCTGATAAATACCAAATAGCACTTTTCAGAATGTCTTTCCTGGCAGTGTAAGTGAAACTGACAACCCCCTCGTGTCACTTTTATTCCCTTACCCTCTGTTATTTTTCTTCATAGCAGCTATTGTCATCTGCATGTATTTGCTTAACTTTATACTTTTCCTTCTTCCTTACCTCTGTAAAATTAAACAAGGCTGTGTTTTCCTTAGTACCATATTCTGAAGCCTAGAGCAGATAATGATGGTCACAGTCCCAAATATTAAACCCTGAAGTATGAACAAAGGCTCGTAAGTCATGGTTCTGCTTGGCAATTGGAGGGGGGATGGATAATTATAAGGTGACAGGATGATGTTATACAGATGGGTGTTCAGATGACATCACTGTCCTATTTAGGAGCACTCAGAGGAGGAATTCTCAGAGGAGGCAACACCTGAGTGAGACGGTGAGAAATATGTAGGATTCACCACAAAGCAGGAAGGGGAAAGAGCATCTCAGTTACAGGAATATCAGGCAAAAGGTGCTGTATTTTTGAAAGTGTATAAAATGATTTAGGAATGAAGGAGCTAGCCCTGCAAGTGTTAAGTCTGGTCAACATTGTCAAGGATAATACATGACACACAAGGAAGGTTGGACTTTATCCTGGGGGACACTGGGAACTCTAAGATATTTTGAGCACCTCTGTGTTTGAAAATAATATTGCTTGTGACAGTGTGATGGTTGGATGGGATGTTCAGAAGCTAGTGACTGGTCATCATGGGAGGATTTAAAAATTATCCAGAGACTCATTTATCACCTCCCACTGAGACTGATCTATTCTCTGCAACCTTCCTTTTTCCTCCCTGTATCATGTGGTTTAGAACCCAATTTCTTGTAAAAACTGCTTTTCAGTTTCTAAAAATTATAGTCAGCAACCCTGTGGTCAAGCATCTGATCCATCATTTGACACATTTCCAATCCGTCTCCTGCATTGTTACTGGGATAGATCTAGCTTTGACTCATTTCAGGGAAATTTTCAGAGTTTTCAGCAGAAAGCTGTAACTCACAGTCAATGTCATTTAGAGCTCAGTCTTAACCATCTATCAGAAGTTTCTCAATTAATTTTACTGAGGCTAAAAGTCATTTATAATTACAGTCCTGTTATCTGAATATGTCTTCCTTATCTTTTACTACCCCATGCTTCATTCTTGGTTCGGTTACTGCAGGGTACCATTATTTTATGGGAAGCGTTGATCCTGTAGCTCCTAGCTCAAATTGATTAACTACTGCTCTTCTCCCGTAGATAAGGGGCATGACTAGCTTTTAGATTTCTCAGATAGAGCTTTTATACTTATATTTATTTGCTATAATGTTTCAGGAACTGCTCCTCCAGTACTGTTGGGAATGATCAGACATTTAGTATCACAAAATCTGATAAATGATAGTTTTCTTTTTTAGCTAATCCACAGGTCTAGGCATGCTCAGAGAATTGAGAATGGTCTTTATCAATCACCATGGTTATATGCAGGTCATAGTGATAAGGATAAATGAATAGCTATTATACTTCTATAATTCATATTTTTAATAATGAGCATAGGTTTTAAACTTAGCTCATCTGAAAGATTATGGAATGAACTTTGGGTGGTTTTAACCCCAGTTTTCTCCATTTTAAAGTGGTAAAAATTATGTCTTTTTTTTTTTTTTTAGGTCACTTTAAGTATTAAATGAGAATGTATGTAAAGCATCTAGTATATTTTCTAATCCACACTCTGTGATTAATAAGTGCTCATTCCATTCAATTCAGTACACATGAATCCAGACTATTTTTGTGTGTGTCTATGGGAATTGTTGGTAATATAAAGAGAAGTAATAAACAGTCCCCTCTTTCAAGGAGATTGTAGCTTAGTTGGGGAGATGAGCATTTAATCAAATAAGCTCTGTTTACCGTAACAGGTACAAACACAGAAACAGCACCACATACAACGAGGACTTCACAGAACAGGTGGTTAGCTCTTCCTGAGGAAGAAGGAAGTTTTTCTGTAGTGAATGATAGGTGATCTAAACCTTACATGGGGTGCAGGCAAACATCACACGGACCCGGGGGGATGGATGGGATTGATGGATTACAGAGAAGAAAAATCCAGGGAATGGCATTTGTGAAAATCATTTCTCTCTTTCCATCTGTTTTTTCCCATTTCATAATAAAACTCTTACTAAAATCTAAAACTCAGTCATGCCCTTTTTCAACTGTGAAACAATTCAAGATTAAAGTTTTTGATCAACTGTATCCAAGGTAGAAAGAAAAGGAGAATGAGACCTTGCCTCATATTAATTCAAAGCACTATTCATACTTATTGATACAGTGTTAAAGAGGGTTTTCAAAGCACTCTTTCACTCGCATTATTTCATTTAAACACCCTAAAATTATCTTTGGGTGGGGATTATTAATCTTATTTTACTACAAATGAGGAAAATGAAATTTCATGACCTGCCCAATGTGGCACAGAAAGGAAACTATGGGACTAGGACTTTCCGAGTCTTCTAGAGTCTGAATCCAGTGCTCTGGATCCTCTAGCACTAAATCTGCCTCTGTTTACAAAATTTAAAAGTTAGCTTGTATTTGACAAAAATATTTGTAGTATAATTAAGTTTTCTTTCTAATTAAGTTTCCTTTCTGTCCTTGGAAGGCCAAGTAAAAGATAGCCTACATAGGTTAAAGCTGGAGAAATTGGCTTAGGAATAGAAAATAAGGATAGTATAAATAGGGTTATCCTATGGGTTTCTGCATTACAGGTGGATTCTTTACCAAGTGAGCTATCAGGGAAGCATTATAACTTATCATCTAAAGAGGGCGACAGAGGATGAGATGTCTGGATAGCATCATTGACTCAATGGACATGAATTTGAGCAAACTCTGGGAGAGGAAAGTCTGGCATGCTGCATTCAATGGGGTCACAAAAAGTTGGACACAACTTAGTGATTGAACAACAACAATCATCCAAACAAGAACACTTTTGAGACTAAAAGAACTGAGTCTGTCAGAGTACAGACTATTCACTAACTCATTCACTCAGTAGACAATTAATGACTACCTAGTTAGTGCAAGGCTCTGGGCCAGTGTAGAGAAGCAGATACCTTTGAATAATTTAATGAACAACATGGGGGAGCTATACAGACTGAAAGAAATAATAGCGACTGATCATTGAATATGTCTGTTCTAGGTGTTCTAGAAGTTGAACATATAATGTCAAATTTTAAAATAATTCCATGAAAGAATACTATTATAATTTCCATTTTGCAGATGATGAAACTGAGGTTAAATCACCTACCTAGTTTTATTTTACAGGGGAGTGGCCTTCAAAATCACAGCACACCCTGATTAAAATTTGAAGATAATTGAGCATCTTGAAACTACAGTTTTAGAATAACATATCCTTGTGTTTTCCTCATCCAGCATACATCTCTAGAATGTTGATGTTTAGTTGGGCAATAGGTGCTGAGTCATGGTGTCAGGTAGGACTTTGAATGAAATGAACCATGGTAACTTTTAAGCCTCTAGAATCTGGAGATTAATGGGGGATAAAAAATTTTTTTTTTCTTTCTAAGAAGACCATGACTCAAGAAAATATGTGGTAAGTGCCAATTTGTTGCAAAATTCCATTCTTTTTTTTTTTCCTCTCTTGTGCCTCCTTGAGCTACTCAGTCAATCTAAAAACCTCCTTTATGGCTTGAAGACAACTTCCTATTTGTTGCAAGATTGATCTTTTCAATTTCCAGTTCTGGTGAGGGTATATCTAGCTTTAAAATAGAACTGAAGCTACTCATTTCTTTTTATGGATAATTAATTCGCTCTTACAAAATAGGATTTATGCAAAGTGAGGAATCTAATTCTGGGTGTAGAATCATTTTCGTCAATGGACCAAGATCAAATTTCTTCTTTTTCAACTTACAGTCTTGAAAATAGTTAAATGAAGAATTAAATTCTGTAGTGTGTGATGACAAAAAATAACCAGAAAATTAAGTAACACACAAGTTTCTACAACATTTACTGTTTATGAGAATATTTCATTGTGATACTATCACTTGTATTATTAAGAACCTCAGGAGACACATCTGGGCCTAAATTTTTCTGGGACTGTGGAGAAAGGTCAAGCTTACTAAACTTACTTATCTCAAAGACATGTGAAGTCATTGAAATGGAACATCTCATTTAGAAAGGACTTCATATTCTTGCTCTGTATGCTTTTTCTAAGTATCACACATAGTGTGGGGGCCAAATTCATCAATTGTTCTGGGTGGGTCTAATGTTGAACTAAATGAACTAGACATGTACCTTTAAGTGTTTAGAGGCTATCAAGTTTGAATTAGATTTGGGGTTGTAGTATCTAGAGTTAGGAGATTTGTTGGCCTGTCAATTCAGCCATTCATTTAGAGTATTTGTGACTTGGGCAAGTTATTAAAAACTCCAGTTTCCTCATCTTAAAAAATAGGTTAATAGTGATATTTAAAACTATATTATTTTCACAGGATAGATATAAATTGAATGCTAGAAATTTCAAAATTATGGTCTTACTTTATTCAGTGTTAAAACCATTGGTTTATCTTTCAAATTTTAGTCCAAAGCAAAGCTGTTCACCCCACTCTCATTTGTCACATCTTTAGCACAAGCCCAACACCATCCTCAATGACTTCACTCCTTCTGCAGATGACCTGTCCTCACCTTCTCATCTTCAGTGGCCCACTATTTTGTTCCACTTTGGACTCTCACGCCCATGATGACAAGGTAATAATTTGGGCCTTGCTATTACCTATAATTGCTTACCTAAAACTATGGTTAGTTCAAATTTCCCACTTTTTAAGCACAAGCTTATCTGCTTCCAGCCTGTCCTCCTCACCCTAGGACCATTCTTCAACTTCAGAAAGATCTGCATTGCCTTGACCCTTCTGCCTTCATCCAACCATAAAACCTTTCCTTTATTCATTTTCTTCCTCATTCAGGTTTGATTCTATGATGTCATTATTTAAATAACACTTTTGATAATGACCTAAATGTCCTTGCTCTGCTGTATTTTATCACAACTCATTGGCACAACATCAGCCCTGGATAAACTCCGTCAACCCAATCATTTCTTCTTCTTCATGCCTACATCTGAGCAGCTAATGCTCTTAGAGAAATTCCCCCTAGAGACAGATTTATTTCTTTATAAATTTAAGTTCATCAGCCTTGACAAATGGGTCCTTGGATTTCCAGGGCAATTATTATTATTTTTTTTTTTCTGGTCATCTTGCTCTTATACTCCCAGTAATAACTATTTAAAATACTCCTGTCCTGTACTCTAAAATGCCAGGGCCCCTGAAATCTCATTCTTAGGCTTGTTGTTCTCCTTGTCCTGTGCTTTTAATCTTGTTCACAGCTGCAGATTCAATTGCCTTCTGACTTCAGATGATAGGCAGATTTGTAATTATAACTAAGACCATCCATCTGAATTCTAGATCTTCATAATCTGTTGACCATTTACTTCTAACTCCTGTGTATCACTCAAGTACCTCAAAGTCAACATGCCTAAAACTAAACTCATGATTTTCCTCCAAACTTCATTCTATTATTTTCAGTATCGACTAATGGCGGTGCTAACGTTTTAGTTGCAGAGGCTAAAAAACCAGAATCTTCACCTTCAACCCATTATCCATTCTTATTTGTACTTTCCTCCTAAGAATCTCTCAATTATATGTCACCTCTAATCTAATCATGCTATCTTCCTGCCTCCAAACTTCAGTGACTTCACAATTTTCTTAAAAAAAAAAAAAGACAAAAATCCTTCCATATCTGTAAGTCCTTACAATGTCTGACCCTTACCTACATCCCTGGCCTCAGTTTGTACTAGCACCCCAGCCTCACTGAATTTCTTTCAGTCCTCATATGCAATCATCTCTCTCTTGTTACAAGTTCTTCTCATTGTGCCTTTTCCACCTGGGATGCTCCTTTCTCATCTATTCACCCAATTAACTCACTTTTCTGAGCTCTGTGGACATGTCAGTTCCTCAGATAAGCCATCTTGATGGAGTCTGGCCTTTGAATTATAGGTGCATGGCTCCGTGTATGTCTCCTCCATGGCTGCAACTTACAATTAATTTTGAGATGGTATGATTAATGTTTCTTTCCTATCAGACTGTAAGCTTCATGAGAGCAAACACATGAATGTTTTTGCTTTCTGTATTATTTCTAGCATCTAGTTTAGAGTATGAATATATGGTAAGCTCTCAATAAATAATAAATAACAAAGTTGTGTATAAAGGTTTGAGGATATAAAAATGAACAAAGCATTGCTCTTATTTTCAAGGAGATCCTAGTCTAGGGTATGGAGGCTGCCACAATAATAAAGTAAGAAAAGTCCTAAGATAGCCACATACTTCCCTGGGAATATAAGCGCCGTGCATATCATTGTATATGGAATGACATATATGTCAGATGCAGGACTGATAGTAAAATGTTCAAAGAGGATGTAATATTTGAGTTTTTTTGAAGGAAGAATGGGATTCAAAAGTGAGTATTCATACCAGCACCAGCTCTGCTAATGTGAAGGGTTAAGAGAGATAAAATGGTCAGTTAGAAACCAGAACTAAACCAAGGAAGGAGGGGTATTGCTGAAATTTCATGCCAAACAGGACATGAGAAGAATCAAGATGTCAGCAGCTGAATAATGATAGAAATAAGTCAGAAATGGGGTGAGATCAACAAAAGACAGAATTTTTCATGTAACAACTTAATGCTTTTATTGCTCAGTGGTTGTATTAATTATCTCCTACCTGTGAAAATTGTCTCAGTATTTTTGGTTGAGTTGAAACATTAATATTTTCACATTAAAATTAATGGGATTTTTTTCTTATTTAATGGCTTTTCACTTAGCAGTGAGGGTTTTAGGAATAAGTTAATAAGCAAGGAGTATTTGTGCAGGTACCTGGGGTCTGGAATTAGATTTCAAGACAGAGTTATCTAGGCAGCCTATTAGCCACTGAGGTATATTTTTGACAGCTAAGTCCTACTTCTGTTTTGACTATACTGTGCCCATGTAAAGAATCCTCACTCACAGACTTCCTCATCTTTATAGTCTGAACTATTGTGAAGACTATAAAAAATGCTGTATAAAATTTTGTGAGAAATGTAATTTATCCTACAGTTTTACCATGGGACAGTAGTCTTAATTGATTAATCCTCCGTTGCTGATTTAATTGGTAGTCTGCATAAATGACACAGATGATGCTGGATGTGGTTGAACAGACAGACAGGGTTTCCTGAGTTCTCTAGGTAGAAAGTACTGTTGGGAAAAGCACTAGTGAGGACAAAAGCAAGTTTGACAAAATCACTCTAAAAAGACCTTTTTTGATTATATTAGAGAGGCTTGAAGTGTTGCTGTGGTCTCTTGGTCAACTAAGAATTAGGTGCTTGAAATAAAAAATCCATTTAAATATTCTTGTGAACAAATGACTTTCATTTTTTTAATGTATAATTAAAGACTAAGTATTGGTATCTTTTAATTGGCATGGTTTTAGACTTTACTTGGCAGACTTTGGTTTGTACTGACAACCCTAACACAGTGTCCTGCTAAGAATTCTGGCTGCCATGTTAGGCAGCATAATTTGTCAGACATGACTGTCATGCACACCCAAGGAGACAGTTGGTATTTTTGAAACTTTTGGGAAGAAAACTTTGCTATTAGAGCATGACGAGTATTGTTTTATGCTGATATTTTCATCGATTATTTTTTATGCCATTTAAAAATGTTAGACCATTTTAATTTTGTTTTCCTTCTCTTATTTTTTAGTGCTAAATTCTTTTAAATATTAAAAATTTTAAAATATTTTCAAGATTGTTGTACATTCAATTCATGCATGTTTTACCTTTGTTACCAAAGCAAGAACAATAATATTTTTCTTTTCATGCACCCCTCCACTTACTTTTTTAGGTGTGTAAACTCCATTTTCTTTTATGTTGTGTGGGAAGTGGAGTGAAATATAAAAGAATAGTATATATGATAAAAAGGAAAAGACTTGAGACTTTTCTACAAAACCTTGCCGTTCTTTTTCTTAGTTAGATCTTTAAATATTTGAAAATATGAAAAAAAAAAACAACCCTTGAATATTCAGTACCAGGTTAGGGCAGATTGTATGATTCTGAATGCTGTTTCTCTTTAAATGTATCAAGATTAAAAAAAAAAAGTTGACTTTGTTATTTATTTATTCTTATTTCTCTTTTGATAGAACTGGTCTATCCCATATTATCTCTTGGAGGATCTTTTCATGTTCTAAAAAAGGAAATTATTATTGAAGAACTTAAATCATATTACTTAGAGCTGGTATACTTTTATTTATTTATTTATTTTGATTTTAAGTTGATTTTATTTTTTAAAATTAATTTATTTTAATTGGAGGCTGATTACTTTACAATATTGTAGTGGTTTTTGCCATACATTGACATGAATCAGCCATGGGTGCACATGTGTCCCCATCCTGAAGCCCTCTCCCACCTCCCTCCCCATCCCATCCCATCAAATAATTGTCATTTATGGTACTGTAAAATGATGTACCTGCTTTCTCAAATGAGGGATGGATTTTGACTAGAGGATCTTAAGCTTTTCCACTAGACTTTCTTCGATGGCAGAGTATAGTGTTCAGTTCAGTTCAGTCGCTCTGTCGTGTCCAACTCTTTGCAACCCCATGAATCGCAGCATGTCAGGCCTTCTGTCTATTGCCAACTCCAAGAGTTCACTCAGACTCACGTCCATCGAGTCAATGATGCCATCCAGCCATCTCATCCTCTGCCATCCTGTTTTTGGAGGATATTATTCAGTATGATCCTGTGAAAGCAGGACATTATTCAGAAGTTTTTGGTTTATCTTCAAAACATACACAAACTATGAATTCTACTCAAATAATACACTTATTTTGAAATTAACATGGCTTTCTTGATATAGGATGAATCATCTGTTTACCTTGTGTGTTTTTTTTTCCATTCCTCATGCATATTCATATAGATTTTTATAGGTGGCCTATCCAAGTTTGAAAGTTGACAGGGAAGAGGAAGATCAAAGAGAACTGAGCCAGATGGATTTTATCTCTACTCAGCTCTCATAATGTAGGTCAATATTTGCCAACATTTTTTGTGTGTGTTGAAATACTTTTTTCAGACTCTGTTGAGGCTACATGTTTAATCAATATGTGGAGAGGTTTATGGGCATGTTATAGAGGTTAGGACATGATCCTACCACTGTAAATGGTTTTGATAGTTTATAGTCATTGTATTTGGTTTTTTATAGTTTATTTTTGGCCGTTCTTGGTCTTCATTGCTGCGCGGTCTTCTCTCTAGTTTCGGCAAGTGGGGGCTCCTCTCTAGTTGTGGTGTGTGGGCTTCTTGTTGCAGTGGCTCCCTTGTTGTGGAGCATTGGGTCTAGGACACGTAGGCTCAGTAGCTGCAATTCCTGGGCTCTTAGCAGAGGCTCAAAGTTGTGGCCAACTGGCTTAGTTGCTCCACTGTGTGTGGGATCTTCCTGGATCAGGCATTGAACCCATGTCTCCTGCATTGGCAGGTGGATTCTTTACCACTGAGCCACCAGGGAAACCCGATGTATTTGTTTTTAATGACCTATTGCTGGATGATTAACTTGTGTTAAATCCTAAAAATCATATGAGATATGACTCCTGTCTATGAGAAGCTCACAATATCAGGAGAGAGAGAAATATAAATAGATAATTTCAAAATAACAAGAAATGTGTTAATAGGGTTAGGGTATGTTGTGAACATAGTGGAGGGGTATTCAGCCAAATCTGGTATTGTCAGGATGACATTTATGGATTAAACCATGAGGAGTTTCTCTAAAAGACACCAAGTACTCATTTTTCATGCCAGAGACAGATCTTTATCCAATGGTTAGTCCTCTTTTTATTTGTAAATAATTATTCTGTTTCCTGCACTAGAACACATACTCCATGAGGTATAATGCCTGGCATGTAGTAAGAATTCAATAAAATTTGGATTGTGTCTCAAATACTTTTTGTTTTGCAAATTGTATTTGTTGAATCATAACTATGATTTTTCCATTTTTATTGAGAACTTGTATAACAAAGCTTGAAGTAAAATCACAAAATTATTTTCTAGCCAGACAAAGCTTCTAGTTAGTATGATAGAATCAATATCACTACACAGAATGGGTATTCTTGTGTTTAAGTTGCCCAGTGACTGTGTTTTCATAGGGAGTGTGAGTATTTTAGGAATCCCTTAGGCCAGGCCAGAGGAGGAGTATAGCTTACTTACCCTCAATAGAAAGTGAGGAAGACAAGAGTTGAATCACGCAATGTATTCGGAGGGATCACTGGAGATCAGAGCTGCAGAATTAACATGTCCAAAGGGCTCTCCAAAGCAAGGCAGTGAGCTGAGGTAGCCCTGCTCGAATTGCCCTTTCTTAAGGCTCTGTGATTCTCTTTATGGGGAGAAAGTGAATAGACATGTCTTGGTCCTACTTCACTTTTTAGAAGTAGGAGGCATTACAAAAGAAGGTAGGTTTTGAAGCATGTGTAGAAGTTTGGGAAACAATTTAAAAACTGGAGTCATAGGAGAGAGCACTGATCACCACAGTATATTCAGAGATGATAGAAGTATGAGGTACAGGGACTGGGTAAGATGCAAGACCTAGGATGGAGAATGAGGAGGGACTTAGATCTGTATAAGTCTCATCTTCTTTAAGGGATAGTGCTTACTGGAACCTGCAGAAGTTTCTGGACAGCTTTCTACCTAGTACATGGTAATACCTACTACCTACTACTGTAGGTGTTGCAAGAGGGCATCAGAGGGCAGGCACACTGAAACCATAATCACAGAAAACAAGTCAATCTAATCACACTAGGACCACGGCCTTATCTAACTCAGTGAAACTAAGCCATGCCCTGTGGGGCCACCCAAGATGGGCGGGTGGGTCATGGTGGAAAGGTCTGACAGAATGCGGTCCACTGGAGAAGGGAATGGCAACCACTTCAGTATTCTTGCCTTGAGAACCCCATGAACAGTATGAAAGGCAAAATGATAGGATACTGAAAGAGGAACTCCCCAGGTCAGTAGGTGCCCAATATGCTACTGGAGATCCGTGGAGAAATAACTCCAGGAAGAATGAAAGGATGGAGCCAAAGCAAAAACCATACCCAGTTGTGACTGGTGATAGAAGCAAGGCCCGATGCTGTAAAGAGCAATATTGCATAGGAACCTGGAATGTCAGGTCAATGAATCAAGGCAAATTGGAAGTGGTCAAACAGGAGATGGCAAGAGTGAATGTCGACATTCTAGGAATCAGTGAACTCCATTATATCTACTACTGTGAGCAGGAATCCCTTAGAAGAAATGGAGTAGCCATCATGGTCAACAAAAGAGTCTGAAATGCAGTACTTGGATGCAATCTCAAAAACGACAGAATGATCTCTGTTCGTTTCCAAGGCAAACCATTCAATATCACAGTAATCCAAGCCTATGCCCCAACCAGTAACGCTGAAGAAGCTGAAGTTGAATGGTTCTGTGAAGACCTACAAGACCTTTTAGAACTAACATCCAAAAAAGATGTCCTTTTCATTATAGGGGACTGGAATGCAAAAGTAGGAAGTCAAGAAACACCTGGAGTAACAGGCAAATTTGGCCTTGGAGTATGGAATGAAGCAGGGCAAAGGCTAATAGAATTTTGCCAAGAGCACACACTGGTCATAGCAAACACCCTCTTCCAACAACACAAGAGAAGACTGTACGCATGGACATCACCAGATGGTCAACACCGAAATCAGATTGATCATATTATTTGCAGCCAAAGATGGAGAAGCTCTATACAGTCAACAAAAACAAGACCAGGAGCTGACTGTGGCTCAGATCATGAACTCCTTATTGCCAAATTCAGACTTAAATTGAAGAAAGTGGGGAAAACCACTAGACCATTCAGGTATGACCTAAATCAAATCTCTTATGATTACACAGTGAAATGAGAAATAGATTTAAGGGGCTAGATCTGATAGATAGAGTGCCTGATGAACAATGGAATGAGGTTCGTGACATTGTACAGGAGACAGGGATCAAGACCATCCCCATGGAAAAGAAATGCAAAAAAGCAAAATGGCTGTCTGGGGAGGCCTTACAAATAGCTGTGAAAAGAAGAGAAGCGAAAAGCAAAGGAGAAAAGGAAAGATATAAGCATCTGAATGCAGAGTTCCAAAGAATAGCAAGAAGAGATAAGAAAGCCTTTCTCAGTGATCAGTGCAAAGAAATAGAGGAAAACAACAGAATGGGAAAGAGTAGAGATCTCTTCAAGAAAATTAGAGATACCAAGGGAACATTTCATGCAAAGATGGACTCGATAAAGGACAGAAATGGTCTGGACCTAACAGAAGCAGAAGATATTAAGAAGAGGTGGCAAGAATACACAGAAGAACTGTACAAAAAAGATCTTCACGACCCAGATAATCACGATGGTGTGGTCACTCACCTAGAGCCAGACATCCTGGAATATGAAGTCAAGTGGGCCTTAGAAAGCATCACTATTAACAAAGCTAGAGGAGGTGATGGAATTCCAGTTGAGCTATTTCAAATCCTGAAAGATGGTGCTGTGAAAGTGCTGCACTCAATATGGCAGCAAATTTGGAAACCTCAGCAGTGGCCACAGGACTGGAAAAGGTCAGTTTTCATTCCAGTCCCAAAGAAAGGCAATGCCAAAGAATGCTCAAACTACCGCACAATTGCGCTCATCTCACACGCTAGTAAAGTAATGCTCAAAATTCTCCAAGCCAGGCTTCAGCAATACGAGAACCGTGAACTTCCAGATGTTCAAGCTGGTTTTAGAAAAGGCAGAGGAACCAGAGATCAAGTTGCCAACATCCACTGGATCATCAAAAAAGCAAGAGAGTTCCAGAAAAACATCTCTTTCTGCTTTATTGACTATGCCAAAGCCTTTGACTGTGTGGATCACAATAAACTCTGGAAAATTGTGAAAGATATGGGAATTCCAGACCATCTGACCTGCCTTTTGAGAAATCTGTATGCAGGTCAGGAAGCAACAGTTAGAACTGGACATGGAACAACATACGGGTTCCAAATAGGAAAAGGAGTACATTAAGGCTGTATATTTTTACCCTGCTTATTTAACTTATATTCAGAGTACATCATGAGAAACGCTGGGTTGGAAGAAGCACAAGCTGGAATCAAGATTGCCGGGAGAAATATCAACAACCTCAGATATCCCGATGACACCACCCTTATAGCAGAAAGTGAAGAGGAACTAAAAAGCCTCTTGATGAGAGTGAAAGAGGAGAGTGAAAAAGTTGGCCTGAAGCTCAACATTCAGAAAACGAAGATCATGGTATCTGGTGCCCTCACTTTATGGCAAATAGATGGGGAAACAGTGGAAACAGTATCAGACTTTATTTTGGGGGGCTCCAAAATCACTGCAGATGGTGACTGCAGCCATGAAATTAAAAGATGCTTACTCCTTGGAAGAAAAGTTATGACCAACCTAGATAGCATATTCAAAAGCAGAGACATTACTTTGCCAACAAAGGTCCATCTAGTCAAGGCTATGGTTTTTCCTGTGGTCATGTATGGATGTGAGAGTTGGACTGTGAAGAAAGCTGAGTGCCAAAGAATTGATGCTTTTGAACTGTGGTGTTGGAGAAGACTCTTGAGAGTCCCTTGGACTGCAAGGAGACCCAACCAGTCCATTCTAAAGGAGATCAGCCCTGGGTGTTCTTTGAAAGGAATAATGTTAAAGCTGAAACTCCAGTACTTTGGCCACCTCATGCAAAGAGTTGACTCATTGGAAAAGACTCTGATGCTGAGAGGGATTGGGGGCAGGAGGAGAAGGGGACGACAGAGGATGAGATGGCTGGATGGCATTACCAACTCGATGGATGTGAGTTTGAGTGAACTCTGGGAGATGGTGAATGACAGGGAGGCCTGGCGTGCTGCGATTCATGGGGTCGCAAAGAGTTGGACATGACTGAGCAACTAAACTGAACTGAATAGTGTATTACTTTTCTACCTGGAAACTAAAGATTACATTTCTACCTTTTTAGTCACCAGACAGATATTACTTCAGATTAATTAAAGAAAAATTAGCTTTAACTATGTAACAAGTAAGGACCTTAAAGACAAACAGAACATAGTTCATTTTGCATTATTATTGCATCACTTTCTGATGAGTGAAATAAAACATGATTTGGACACAATCTGGAAAAAGAACCAAAGGAAAAGATAATTACCTGTATTCCCATCACCTTGAAATAATGACTATCACTTTTTAATAATTTTGAGTGTAATACACATTTGCTGAAAAACTGTCTTCCTGACAAGCTCATTCTTGAAAATTTCTTGAATGTATTGCTTCTGTGAAATCTTTGATTGACCATGGGCTGATTTATCAACCTTTTTTTTTAAATGGTAAACCTGTATCATGTATTCACTTTGGTTATGCATTTATCATTGAGTATGTTAGCAGTTTTTTTTTCTCTTGTCTCTCCTGCTAGACTGTGCTTTCTCAAGGCAAGGGTCTTGACATATTTGTGTTCCCTGAATGTGGATTCTTACATGTTTGTCTCTCATTTCAGTTCAGTCGCTCAATCGTGTCTGACACTTTGCAACCCCATGGACTGCAGCATGCCAGGCTTCCCTGTCCATCACCAGTTCCTGAAGCTTGCTGAAACCCATATCTATCGAGTTGGTATTGCCACCCAACCATCTCATCCTGTCATCTCCTTCTCCTCCTGCCTTCAGTCTTTCCCTGCATCAGGGTCTTTTCAAATGAGTCAGTTTCTTCACATCAGGTGGCCAAGTATTGGAGCTTCAGCTTCAGCATCAGTCTTTCCAATGAATATTTAGGACTGATTTCCTTCAGGAGTGACTTGATCTCCTTGCTGTGCGAGGGACGCTCGAGTCTTCTCCAGCACCACAGTTGAAAGGCATCAGTTCTTCAGCGTTCAGCTTTTTTTTATGGTCCAACTCTCACATCCATACATGACTATTGGAAAAACCATAGCTTTGACATATTTGAAAGTCTCTCCATAATTACTTCCAAGTATGAATGAATGAATGGTCGTAAGTTTATAATTTATAGTATGTCATCTTATGGAGATAAGGGAAATATGTTGGCATATTTTTTCTTATTTGTTTGTTTCATATTTTAGATGGTCATTCAAAAGGTTTTTGTGATTATTAGTCAAGTGGAATTAATTTTTATTGCCTAGTGTAAACTTAACTTGAAATTAAGGTAACTTTACACTTGTACATGTATGCAAAACTGACATAGAAGATATTTTAAAATGGTAAAATTTGCAAATGCAAGAGGTGAGGATATAGACTTTCTTTTATTTTATAAATTTTAATATTTTTAACACCAAAAGCATTTTGTATTGGGGTGTAGCTGATTAGCAACGACTTAGCAGCAGCAGAACAATGAAGGGACTTAGCCATATATATATACACATGTATCCACTCTCCCTCAAAACCCCCTCCTAACCAGCTGGCACATAACATTGAACAGAGTTCCATGTGATCTACAATAGGTCTGTTGGTTATCCATTTTAAATATAGCACTGTAAATACATAACAATATGTCTTGGGTGATGTATATTTGTTTAAAAAATTTTAATTGTTTTCACTGTTGCATATTTCTTTGTTTTAACTTTTCCTGTTATCCTACAAAGAGGTTATAGATATAGTTGATGCTCAATAAATATTAAGTAGCTCACTGTTTTCAAGAAAAGGAGAACCATTCATCCTTTTGAATAAATAATTATGACTTCTTTATTTAGAAGTAGTAAAGCCCATAAAAACAAATTTTGGACCTTATTGAAGGCTATATTAAGAGATCTAGTGAAGGTGGAGTAGTTTCTTAGTATGCCTTGTTCACTTTAAATGATGAGGGGAGTAAAATCCTGAAACACTGAGTGACTTGTCCAAGGTCACACTAATTTTTAGAGTTACAGCTAGGTCTAGGGAATAGATCAGAAATCTAATTACGGGTACAATACCTGGATGCTCCAGCTCTGGAAAGGCCAAATAATAAAGCAGGAATTTGTGGACCTAGATATCTGTTGTCTCTCTAGAAACCTGTGTGCTCATCTTTGGGTATCCTGTCTTGTCCTGTCTTTCCCTCTTCTATCTTATCCTGTCCTATCTCATTGTATCTTCAAGGATTACATCCTATTGTAAATCTGCCCATCTCTCTACTTATGAATTATCTACCTATAGCACTGACTGAGCTACTATGAAATGACAGGTGTTTTATGTATATTATCACATTGAAATCTCAAAAATCCTTTGAGAAAACTGCTCTTGTCTCTATTTTTCAGTTGAGAGCATGGAGGCTCAGAGAAGAGGCAATATACTGACCCTGTTTAAACTAGCCAGTGGTAGAGACACGTGACTCAAAAACTCTTGCTCTCCATGACTTTTCCATCTGACAGTGCTTCCTACCGGAGGCAGCTCAACTAGCAGCCTCTTCTTCATTTCATTTAGGTCATTGGTAAAGTATCACTTCCCAAGTGAGGCTTTCTTTTTTTATTTTTTATTAATATTTGCTTTTTTTGGAGTATAGTTGCTTTACAGTGTTCTTTGAGGATACCTTTTGGAGTTGAGTTCTCCTCCCCCATTCACTTTCCTTCATTAGACTTTTGTTTAGCATCCATCACTTTATATAACTTATTTCATTTATGATCTGTTCCACCCCACAGAATGAAAACTCCATGAGATAAACAGCTCTTTTTTCCTGTCTGTTTTTGGTTGTTCTTTGCAACCCAGAATAATGCTGGAATATACAAGTATTCAATAACTTATTTTGTTATATAAATTGGTTAAGCCCAATTTACACAGTTCCTTAGTCAACCTGAGCTTTCACTGGGGGAGATCAGACACAAAGTTCAAGCTCTGGGACCTCAGGTCAGTCTTAAGGTCTGGTGGTATTCAAGTGAGGAAAGGATCAGATGGACTGAATGAATGAGTGAATATATGCAATTATTGCTATTGGCAGAACATATATTTTTGGCTTGCCTTTATTGGTTCTTAAAAGCATAATGGCTAGATGGATTAAACTGTCATAAAGGACTGGGGCAGTATGGCAGAATTGTAAAACCTAGTTGCCGGCCATAGTGTTGGTTTTGGAGCATCCAAGCATCACCCAATAAGGGCCCTAGGAGAGAGAGTGTTAGGATCCCGTGTGACCGTGCTCAACTTCTTGGGGTAAGAGAGGCGAGGTGGATTCAGTGGTTCTGAAGTACATTGTCTGTGCAGGGCAGAGCACTTCATGGCTGGTGAGATATTCCTGCCCAGTTTGTGTTCATTATTGTGCTCAGAGTCGCGCCATGAGTAAACTAGAACTAACCTTGCATATTCTGGTAACTGCTTTGTGGCTTATTGAAGGTCAGAGTCAAGGGACAGATTCTTTCTCTTGATTGCGGGTGCCAGGAGGCCAGATGACAAGGGTCTGAGCAGTAGAGCTGCAAGTCCTGTAGCAGATTACACATTTGATATTCCAGAGACAAGTTCATTAAAGGCATTATTCCAGCTGACAGAACAGCACAGCTTAGAGCTGCCAGATTTGATGTTGTAAAGGAAACATACCACTTCGGAAATAAATTATACTTGGTATTAACTGAATGATATATTAATCTTTTCCACCACTGAAGCAGGAGAAAGAATGCACAGTGAATGTTAACACATCATTATATGGATACCAATTCACAGTTCCCAGGTTTTAGATATTCATGGGCATGGAATTCAGAACTGTCTTGAAAGAAAGTTTAACTTGCTGCAATATTTATAATAGCTTTTCTTTTGTGAACTATTTGGTTACAGAACTTGGGATGCTTGCAAATTTAAGATTCTCTCAGTCACTGTGTGTCCTCTCTTTCCAATTTAGAAAAGTGTCTCCAAAAAACATTACTCTTGGAACTTTTTTCCTGAAGAATTTGAGCATAATAAGACACCCACAGCTGAAGAGCTGTCACAGTCCTAGGAGGGTGAGAGATTGGAATTGGCACAGGATTCAGGTCATACCAACCTGAGCTCTTACACTGACCAGCTGTGTGACAGGGGGCAGATTGTAGAATGTCTCGGCCTCCTTTCCATCATCTGGAAAGTGGTAACACCACCTCCACTTGCAGAGGTGCTATGAAGAAAAATGGAAGATCATATTAAAGTGTTTCGCGTGGTGCACCCAGTTAGTTCATTTTCTTTTTCTTCTTCCCTCTTTTGGGAGAAGGCAGAGGAAAAGTCTCAAGGCTAGTCACACTCTTGTTTCTGGATTATCTTAACACGAATTTGAACTGGTGGAATTATTATTTTTTAGTTGAAGTATAGTTGATTTACAATGTTGTATTAGTTTCTGGTATACTGTAAAGTGATTTAGCTTTATACACATGCATACATCTGTATGTATATATATACACACACATATATAATTTTTCAGATTCTTTTCCATTATAGACTATTACAAGATAATATAGTTCCCTGTGCTATACAGTAGGTCCTTGTTTATCTGCTTTATATATAGTAGCGTGTATATGTTAATCCCAAACTCCTAATTTATCCCTCCCCCTCTTTCCCTTTTGGTAACATAAGTTTGTTTCCTTTGTCTGTGAGTCAGTTACTATTTTGTGAATAAACTAATTTGTATAATTTTTTAGATTCCACAAATAAGTGATATCATATGATTTTTGTCTTTGACTTACTTCACTTAGTATGGTGATCTCTAGGTCCATGCTGCTGCTGCTGCTGCTGCTAAGTAGCTTCAGTCGTGTCTGACTCTGTGTGACCCCATAGACAGCAGCCCACCAGGCTCCCCCATCGCTGGGATTCTCCAGGCAAGAACAAAGGAGTGGGTTGCCATTTCCTTCTCCAATGCATGAAAGGGAAAAGTGAAGTCGCTCAGTCGTGTCCGACCCTCAACGATCCCATGGACTGCAGTCCACCAGGCTTCTCTTTCCAGGCAGGATTACTGGAGTGGGGTGCCATTGCTTTCTCCATACATGTTGCTAAAAATAACATTATTTCATTCTTTTTTAGGGCTGAGTGATATTCTATTGTATATACACACAATATATGAATATATGTTGTATATACATATATTCTGCATATATACTGGAATATTACACACATGCACACACACACATATACATGGGGCGGAACTATTTTTAAAAGCAAAAAGGGCTTGTGAAAAGGAAACAAAACTGATAGGTTCTGTTTCTGGTTCATTTATCCAGCTTATTTTCAAGCTCCCAGAATGAAACCCACTTTTTATTATTATCGTTATATTATTTTTCTGCAGATGTCATTTAATAACAGGTCCGTAAGTCTGGTGTTTTAATTTGGAGCCCTGCAGGTGGATGGTCTTGTGCCCTCTCTACTCTCAGCACCTCCTGTCCCATCTCAACTTCTCTATGCTGTTTGGCGGCATGCTCCCCTCTTCTTTGGATGGAGTGCCTCTTCATCACATTCCCAACACCTCGTTCAGAGCCTGACGCTTCGTAGGAGCTTAATAAATGGTGGTTAAGGAAATAAACAGGAAGGAAACATCAGGCTCAGGGGGCAGGAACACTTCCTAGTTTTCCTTCAGGATGATGGAAGTAGTGAGGGGGTGGAATTTGTGGGCACAGAGCAATATCACCTGCTGCATTAAGGAAGCATCTACTTACTGGGTGCTCGGCACCATGCCAGACATTGTCATTCATCCTTTTTAATACTCTTGATGGCCTCACGCAGTAAACATTCTTATTCCCTGTCCCTAGGTGAAAAAAAAAAATGAGGATCAGAGAGTTTCATATATTTCCACAAATTTCATAATAAGTGAGCGGCAAGTTACCCCTCCAAAACCCATATCTTGACCCCTGCCACTTGAGAACTCGTGACCTGCCTGGTGTGCTCGGCACACTGTCAAAGCCCCTCCGAGACTATTAGGGAGGGCCACTGATAATAAAGCACTGGGTTTATGAACCGGTTTTGAGGGAGACAGCACCGTCTCGATAGTGTCAGTAGTGTCTCCGAAGACGGAGGTTCAGAAACGGGCTTAGAGTGTGTTTTGAATGTTTAATTGTAGTAAAGAACACATGACGTGAAATGTACCATTTCACTCCTTTTTAAGTGTGTAGTTTAGTGGTGTTAAGTACACTCACTTTGTTCAACAAATCTCCAGAACTTCTTCATCTTGCAAAATTAAACTTGTATACACATGAAACAGCAACTCTCCATTCCTTCTCTCCCTCAGGCCCTGGGAACCACCAATTTTCCTTTCTGTTTGTGTGAATTTGACTACTCTAGATATCTCATATAAGTGAGTCATTCAGCAATTTTTTTTTTAATGACTGGCTTTTGTCATTTAGCATAATGTCTTTGAGATTCATTCGTGTGTAGCACGTGCTAGGATTCCCTTTCTTTTTTAAGGCTGAGTAATATTCCATTGTCTGTGTTTTATATTCCAGTTTATTTACTCATCTGTAGACGGGCAGTTGGGTTACTTCTTGGCTATTGTGAATAATGCTGTGAACCTGTGTGTATGAATATCTCTGCAAAAATCCTGCTTTCAATTTTTTTGGATATTTACCCAGAACTGGGATTTTTGGATCATGTGGTAATTCTATTTTTAATTTTTTGAGGAACCACCATACTGTTTTCCATAATGGTCATACCATTTCCCATTCCCATCAATAGTGCACAAGAGTCCCATGTTCTCCACATCCTCACCAACACTTATTATTTTCTGTTTTTTTTTTTTTAATAATAGTCATCCTAATTGGTGTGAGTTGATATTGCATAACTGGTTTGATTTGAATTTTTCTAATGATTAGTGATGGGACTTAGTGGAGTTTAGAAGCTTTAGGAGAGGTTTTAGGGTATAAACTAGTATATATATCTGGGCAGGGTTAGAATTTTTAAACTAACTGAGTTGCTGGAATAACTTGGGATCTGACCTTGGGAGTATATGAATTTGGGGGAATTTGCTGTAGAAACAGTAAATGGGGGATATTTGGGCATGAATGAGTTCGTGTTAAAATAATTTGAGTGTAGGTAGTTTCTGTCGCTCATCAGTCTGGCAGATTGTGGTATCTGTTTGATTCTTTTCTTTGCCAGGGTCACTTTTCTCATGCCTCAAGTGATTCTTTGTGTAACAATGGGCAGCCTACTAGTGATATCCTTAAAACATCTTAAAACTAGAATTACTGGTAAGTGAAATTTATAGTTTGAGACTTGGTACATATTGCCAAAGTGAGCTACAGAAAAATGTATACCAATTTACACTCTCGTGAGTCTCCGTTTCCCCACACTTTAGCCAGCTTTTGTTAGTCATCATTGGATCTGTTTTCTAATTTAATAGCTGAATAATTAAAATGTTATTTAAAACTTAAAAAAAAAATCAGCAGCCTAGTTGCTGTCTTGCAAGTTTACTGCTAAAGTTGTTAAGATAACAAAAAATAGAGTTCTTGACACAGGGCCTAGTGCACAGTATGATTAAATAGTGGCAGTTAAGTTATAGTGGTAGTAAGAATGTAGTAATAGTAGTAAATGCGTGAAGCATTACTAGGTGAAATAATGATGGTTGTAGCATCTATTTTTTTTTTTTCTGAATTCTATGCTTTCAACCAATCCCATTACCACTGCCCTGGTATAGGAACTCACCACCTCTCACTTACATCATTAGTTCCTCCTCCCCACCCTATCTAATCACTGACAAAATGATGTGTGTAAAATCTGAGTTTGAGCCAGTCACTCTCCTGGAGGCTCTCCCTTGACTTCAGGAGGAAGCCTTGGCTCCTTTGCAGGCTTCATTTAGCCTTCCTTACTCAGGCTTCTGCCCAGATCTCCAGCTCCATCTTCTGCAACCACCTGACATGTGTTTGTTCTTCAGAGCTCTCAAATGATTTAGTATCTCATCAATCTCCTGCTACATTATTTTCCTTAAATGTTGATTTGTACACACTTATATAAAAGTCACTAAGGGAATAAAAGTTACGTATTCATGCTTTCTCTTTGGGGTTCAATTCTTTTTTTTCTTTTGCTCTCCTCTCTTTTTCCCACATTCCCTTCCCTCCACCTCACTTTCAACTACTTCTATAATAACATCATATTAACAACTTGGAAAGTATTTTTTGGATTTTTTCCATGCTCATATTATATAAATGTGTGTGTGTATATATATATACAGACACGTATATCTATATATATAGGTATATTTGCATACATATTCTTGCTTATACATGTTACCAGGTATCTTCAATCTCCAATGTCATTTTCTGTCAAACTTCAAACCTTTACACTTAGGGGAGAAATTTGGCTAAAATATCAGTGTTTTGCCTAGGTCACCTCTTTCCCCTCACCCAGTTACTGAACTGAAGGGCCCAGTATTTGCAAGAGCTTGATGTTTTTTATTTGAAAATCCCATTGTCATTTATGTCACCTTAGACCAGAGTGTTAAGAAGAGGTCACTGGCAAATTACTGACTCTAGATGAACACTTTGCTCTTAATTAAAAAGCCTGATGAGACTCTCTGGGAAACAAACTCATTCAAATGGGAGATAATTTAAGCCTGACCACCGAGGACAGTTTCTCTCTATATTTCCTTCACTCAGTGCATAAAATTTTTATTTAGTCTTATGATATAAATTGAATTTGACAGGAGCAAAAATATTTTTTTCATTCAGACCATAAAATTATTATGTTGTCTGAATTAACATTGTGTTTTCCCTTCAGAAAAATAATGAGTACCACTTTCCCTGGAGTGATTGTCTGGCAGCAGTGGAGGATGGAACAAATTACTTGCTGCTGGAGTTTCAGAATGGAAAGGAAACACCACATCATTAAATACTCATGGGATTCTAAGTGAAAGGTCAGAGTTCAAGCTCAGTTCTGTCACTAAACAGTTAGATATGTGTGTGTGTGCTCAGTTGCTCAGTTTTGTCCAGCTCTTTGCAACCTCATGAACTGTAAGCCACAAGGCTCCTCTGTCAGTGGACTTTTCCAGGCAAGAATACTGAAGTGGGTTGCCATTTCCTACTCCGGTGGATCTTCTTGACTTGACCTAGGGATCAAACCCATGTCTCTTGCATTGGCAGGCAGATTCTTTACCCTGGCACCACCTGCGAAGGCCTAACAGTTAGATGACATTGGATAAATATCTGAAGCTTGGTTTCCTTGTTTGTAAGAACAGTAATCTTTGTTCTATATCAGCTATTCTAAGGCTCAGATGAAGTAATGGTGATGAAGGGATTAAATAACTGTAAAGTGCAGTGTAAACACATGAAGTTGTTAATATTAATTCCTCCTGCTACGGATGCAGTATGAGGAATGATTCTTATCTGACAGCCTTCTAGGTAGATCCATCAGACAATGACGATGGTCACTAGACAGAGGACCATTAGAACGGTAAATTAATCCCAACCTCTCCCTTCACTGCTAAAAGTCCTCAGGACAAAATGAGGAAATGGAGGCCCAGAAAGATAAAGTACATTACTGACCAGAGCCACACAATTAGTGACAGAACCAGGAGTGGTTACTCCACTTCATGTCCAGTACTCTTGCCCATACACCCTGCTTCCAGCCTTATTGCTAGAACTCTGTCTTGACATGAGCAGTTAGTCAGAAAAGGAGAAGAGGGAAGAAGTTGGACATTGCTCAATCTTCTCTATTCCCATTTATTTATCCCTGGAGGTTCCCATGTGCCTATTGTTTGAGGTGGTATAAAGGAGACTTTTGAATTGAAATAAAAGGCTAGATTCTTAGAGTCACACTACCTCATACCCTGGTCTGTACCCTGAGTTGTGTTGGTGACTGAATAACAAAACAGGCCAGTTATGGCGAGACATATTGGGAGCATTCTTTCCCAAAAAGATTTCTAGGGACTGTTTGTTTCAGGAGAGCTTCTCAAATAAACTAGATCCTTGCTTCATTGATACATCCCCTCTTGGGAGATTCATAATGTACACCAGCATCTAAAAGCTTCTAAGCAATGTCACAGTAAGGAAAAGTTGTTCAGTTTTGTTTAAAGGTTAAGCCGACAAATTTATTTGACAGAGAAGATGGTTTTTCTCTCGAAATGCCTACTGTCATCTCCTATTCTTTCTCTTCCTCCTAAGAAAAAAGGAATATCATTAGGGGCTGGTGTCTGTCTCCATATAAAAGGGACTTACTCACGGATGTCTCTTTCAATCCTTCCCCACCTTCTATAGCTCTGGGTGGAGCAGACATGGGCTGCTATGCTTCGGTGGCCTTAGAGAGTTCTTGGTCAGGATGAAGCAAAGCGTCAACTTAAAAACCATTGAGCAGATGCAAATGCACCCTTATGTGCAGATGTCAGAGTGAGCAGATGACAACAGGCAAAAAAAAAAAATCACATTATCTACATCTCAGTGAACATCCATGTGGACAGAATATTTTCAGGTCCAGTCAGTGTTCGGCTCCAGTGCCTTAATTTGAAAGTGACTCATGCTTTCCTCCCACACTTACATGCAACTCAATGAATTGAAGGAAGTCTTGTCATTCAAATTCTGAATTCACTGGAGGGAAAAACAAGAAGAACTGGACCAAAGCTATTCTTTATCTTCAGTCATATGTGTCCTTGAAGTAAAATTCAAGGTCAGAGGTAGAAAAGTAAAGTTTAATGTTTTTGCATTCCTGAATTTATGGACTATGAAAATATTATACATTGTATACATTTCACATTAGGATCTTTTGGTACCATTCCCACAGTTCTAGAAAATTGGCCACTTAATTAATACATTAAAATTATGTTTTGAAAAATTATTCTATTTGTATAAAAAAGAATAAGGCATGATTCTTCTTTTCAAGTGTTCCTAGACCAGTGACAGACACAGAAATTGTAACAGATGCCCAACTGAGGGTAGAAGTTGGCTGTACTATATTGATCAGTGAGGAAATTTGGAGAAGGAATCTCTTTTGTAGTTGGAAAGAAGGGCATTGAATTTATCCAGTAGAAACATAATGAATTAAAGTAATAAGTTAAGAAAATGAACAGGGTTATAAGACCTGGTAGAAAGATAAAAAAAAAAGCTAGAAGGATGTCTTACTTTCTTCAAACTGTGTGAATGAAGGGAACAGGGTCATAGAGTTTTACTGACTAAAATTAAGAATCCCATAATCTCTGAATTGTCATATACCATGTTACCCAGTGGAACATGGTGGGCCTGGTGAGGCCAGGCCAAACCACAGTGAGAACAAACCAATTGAAACACTGGAGTTTGGAGCTGAAAAGGATTTATTGCAGAGCCGTGCAAGGAGATGTCTCATGCTTCCCCCCAAATCCTGAACTCTCTGAAGGGTTTCAAGAAAGCGTTTTTTAAAGGCAAGGTGAGGGAGTGGTGTGGTTGGTTGTTGGAAACTTCTTGGTGTGGGAATCCTTTGTTTCTGTAGATATCCATAGAGGTCAGATAGCAATTTTCCTATAAAACTCTAACAAGACAAATGTTCTCTGTCCTGCAGCTTTTTATCTCTATATGGATGGAAAAGTGTCCTACCTTTAGAGGCCAGAGCCTTGAGAATGGGCTGTCCTGTACATTTCAAGCTATAGGCAACATTCTTAACTCTAAGCAAAAGCAGTAGAGTGCAAAAGCTAAAGTAAAAGAAACATCTAGTTTGGAGTCAGTTTTGTTCTTTTCCTTTACAACCATTCCTGCTTGCCCTGGCCCTGTGTCCTCCAACTTATGATGATAATCTTATAATAAGACAGATGAGATGCCAGTGAAGAATGCAAGAGAGTATAGCCATGTGCTAAAGAAAACTGTTTTGATAAAAAGTGAGAACAGATTTAGGAGAAACTTGCCACAGAGCATAGGTAGGGGATAACGTGAATGATACGCTAAAATGTTAACTTGTCTGACTGGAGGGCCTCTGTAAATAGTGCCTGCCTTTACTTCCTCCCGCTGATTTGCTTACATGGAGAGTCGGTAAGTCAGAGAAAATATATATTGATGTGCTCTTGTCTATCCCTTCCATTGGGGTTGGTACCTGGAATGGACTTGAGAATACAGAAAGCCTAGCAGTTCTTGATGTTACTTCTATATAATTTGTTTGGGAAATAACTGATATCAGCAGCCTTTTATTGACCCCGTTGTCCCTTACATTGGTCCTTGTATGATTAGATAATGGCATACGTGACTTGGTGTTTGAGTAGGGTGTGAGCTGATCACTGAGGAGAGATTCTTATCCCAGCTCAACCAACAGGAGCTGCCAGAGATGCAATTAACTTGCATGCAGGTATCTCAGGGATGACTCCATCTGGAATTCTCATAGGAATAGTCTCTCTCAAGCCATATATATGTTTGATTTAATACAGATTTGGTTTTGGAAATGCATGTAGTTTTCATGTCCATAAAGAGACCTGCAAAGAGTTAATTCAGTGAATAGATTTGTAATTACTTATAGCAAGTGAGGGGTTTCTCATACATGGAAAAGTGGGGGGAGGGGTGGCAGCAAGTTAATAGGATTTGTCTGCAAGGTTTGGACAATATGATAATTAGAATGAGTCAAAAATTACTGTAAGACAAGAAAGCCAGGGATGACTGTACTGACAGCATCTTTGTAAGTCCAGTATCTACATCACCAGCTTCAAGAAGATCTTGTGCTAAGTCTAAGAGAAAGTATAGGAGGACCAACTGGAAAGGAGCATCCCTGGAGGGGAGAATACTTTTTATGGAAGTTTTCATGGAAGTATATACACCTGTTAGTCTTGACCTCTGAGTGTAGTCATCAACCCAAGGTGAAAAACCAGCTGACACAGTCCCAGGCAGTGTCCATGAGAGCAGGGAGGTAGTCTGTAAGCCATAAGGTAGATGTTCTGGCAGATTGCTTGAGCCCTGCCTCCCTGAATTGGGACCACTGTTACTCTTGCAGGAGTTCAGGGTGAGAAAGAGAGCAAGAGCCTCCAGGGGAAGTGGTATCACAGCTTCACAGATAAACTCTCAAATTATCCCAGAGATCATTTTTTTCTTCCAAAATTTTAGTTTTGAGAAAAAGAACCCTGATAATTATTGTTCTTCTTGTCTATCCACTCCTCCTACTCTCTCTTTGCTCTAATTCAGCAGGTTTGTTATTCATAATACACATGTGTGCTTGAAACATATTAATAAAATACTGTGACATCAAATAGGGCATGGTATGTAATAATATCCTCATTATACCAAGATCATCTCAATTTAGTATTTCAGGGAAGTATGAGCTTTCTTAAAAACAATAAATCTCTTAATTTAAAAAATGTTCACATGTACAACCACTAGCTAGACCACAGCAACCATACACCTTTTATAAACAAAGTTCAGTTAAATGATATTTAACAGCTCATCAGTGACAATGCTATGACAATGCTATGTTCCCACTTAATTCAGCTATGAAGCCATTAAACAATATATATTTTTAAAATCCAACTAGTTTCCAGTGTTTGTACAAATGAGAATTGCAAGGCTTCTTGTTGCCTGGAAGGAGAGAGATTTAACACAGACACATTTTATGACAAAATATTAACAGTTAAATCTTGACTTGGAACCAGCTTTAAAAAGCATCTTTTGGAAAATAATCGACGAAGTCAGAGCTTTTGTTAACCTACTTCATTAACCTCTAAACTGTCGACATTAAAAAAATTTCCCTTGTTTTGTGGTCTTAGTTTTGCTGACAATTCACATTCTCTGCCAAAGAAATTATAATTTTGCAACATTGCAAATACTAGATATTGTGATTCTCAATGCCTCTGAAATGGGAGTCAATGTTAAAAATGATTGAATAGCAAAGGAAACCATTGACAAAATCAGCCTGTATAATGGGAGAAGATATTTGCAGATGATGTGACCAATAAGGGATTAATATCCAACATATGTAAACAGCTCATACAACTGAATGTCAAAGCAAAACAAAACAGCAAATAATCTAATTTAATAATGGGCAAAAGAACTGAATAAATGTTTTTTCAAAGAGGACATGTTTATGGCCAATAGGAACATGAAAAGATGCTCAACATTGACGGGTGGCCGAAATAGCTCAGTTGGGAGAGCATTAGACGGAAGATGATCAACATCACTAGTCATCAGGGCCATGCAAATCAAAACCACAATGATATATCACCTTACACATGTCAGGACGCCCATCATCACAAAGAACACAAATGCTGGCTGGGATGTGGAGTAAAGGGAACCCTTGAATGTTACTGGTGGGAATGTAAATTGGTGCAGCCATTGTGGAAAACAATATGGAGGTTTCTCAAAAACCTAAAAATAGAATTGCCATATGATCCTAGTGGCCGAATAATAATAATTTGAAAACAGGAAACGATAATTACGGTCAATAGAGTGAAACTGAATCTTGTGAATGCTCCATGAATTCATGATAAAGCAGAAATAGGAACGTTAACACAGACGAGCTAAAGATGGCTTTTCCAATATTGTGCATAAGCAAGCCATATATGGACCAACTTAAATTCTGTGAGTTTTAAGCTGAATTTTAGGCTAACAGGTTATTAATCAGAAATAATGGTCAAATGAGGAATGAGAGGAATTCTGATGAGAGCTTACAGATTTGGAAAGTAATGATGTAGTGTTTTTATTAAGGTGAAAAGCTTTGCAACGTATGTAAAATTTAGAAACATGTTGAGTATATAGTACTGATCAAAAGAAGAATTCACTGGGAAACTATTTTTTAGGAGATGGGGGAGCTGTCAGTGTTAGCAGACAAAAATGAATTGCTAGTAAATCTAAAGCAAAGGAGACATGTAGATATTAGTCAAAACTTATGGAGTAAGAGAACAAACAAGGATACTGGAAGAATAGTGGACTTTGTGAATCAAGGGATCAAGTAAACGTATTGCTGGGCCAACTAGTGTGATTCTTCATTAAATGCATTTTTCTATAAAACCCTGAACGTAACATGGCTCACTCCTACACTTGGCAACCTTCATCTTAGACTTCTTTCTCTGCCTCTTCTATTGGCTAGTGGTGTTTTGACAATCCATAGCACTAAGTGGAAGGGAGCAGAAGTCAGCATTGTGTGTGGCACACAGTTTATGTTTGGAACCTAAGGAATGAATAGGCATCCTCTGTCCTAATAATGAGGGGCTGAGGGAAGGAAGAGAAAACTTTCCAAGGAGGAAGCATGGTATTTGCAGACAGGAAAGTGAGAAATGCGAGATACAATTGAGGAACTTCAACTTTTTGGAAAGTTTAGGGTATAGGATTCCAAGCAGAGAGAGAGATGAGGTATCTTTCATATGGTGAGAGGCCTTGCATGCTGGTGCAAAGCAGTTAGAACTTACAAATATTGTGCTGAGGAAAAGTGAATAGATTTAACTAGCTTCTAATATTTGCACATGCAAACTATATTTTAACCTCAAGCTATAAAATCCCAAATTCACTGTTTGTACCTTTCATTGCAAACATAAGAAACCAATATTCATCTTAACTTAAAAAAAACCTGGAAGGTACACAGGAGGTTCATTTACATTTTAAAGAAATCAATATGAACTCTTCTATTGATGTAGACAATTCAAATTAAGCTCCAGCTAAAATAAAACAAATGAAATCAATTACATACCACAGGCTAACTTTACAGAGCATCCTCTCCTGTCTTTACAGGGTCTCTTACTCCACAAGATTGCCAATTGAGAACACTTCTTCTGTTCTGAGAAATCTGCATGATCAAGGCAGAGTTCACGATCTTTTAAGGCTGTAAATGTATTGGGTGGCCAAAAAGTTCATACAGGAATGGAGTCACTTTTTTTTTAATGTCTTCTCTTGACTGCAGTCTTAGTAATAAACATTTAATTCCCTCCTTTTTATCTCTTTGAAAAAAATAGAGCAACATACCTGAAGATTCTCTGATTTTAATTATCCAGGAAAAAATATTGGATATTGACTGTAACTCAACCACATAATTTTTTTCTTTAGTGTTCATAGACACCTAATGGAGTAGGTATTATCATCAGCTTGCAAATAAGGAACCCGATGCTTAAAGAATTTTGTGTATCCAAAGTCACACAGGAATGGATGCGTCTGTCAACTTGAAAGTACAGTATCTTTTCACTGCAGTGTGCTACTAAACACTATAGAGAGACAAGCAGTTGACAATGTTACTGTAGGGAAAGTTGTGACATCATAGAGAGGTTATACTAAGCTGCTAAGCTCTAGGGTTACCAGGCCTGGGTGATACTTTCTCAGTCTCTCTTCCAGAGTCTCATAGGGAGTTAATGTCCTACTGCTATCTTTGTTTTTTATTCCTGAGAGTATTTTCATGACCTCATTTCAAAAGGGGATAACAGAGTATAGAGAGGTTTAGAATTTAATAACCTACCAAGGGTCTTAGAGGGATTACTGGAAAATACATCTAGTTGTTTTAATCAATGACAACTAAGGTTTCAAGATTATGAAAAAAAAATTTCTAATTCTCAAGCAGGGATTCTAGACAAAAGCAACTTCTGCAGTTAGGGGTCAAGCTATGGGCTTTTACTACCACTGCTGCTGCTGCTGCAAGTCGCTTCAGTCGTGTCCAACTCTGTGCGACCCCATAGATGGCAGCCCACCAGGCTCCCCCGTCCCTGGGATTCTCCAGGCAAGAACACTGGAGTGGGTTGCCATTTCCTTCTCCAATGCATGAAAGTGAAAAGTGAAAGTGAAGTTGCTCAGTTGTGTCCGACTCTTAGCTACCCCATGGACTGCAGCCTAGCAGGCTCCTCCATCCATGGGATTTTCCAGGCAAGAGTACTGGAGTGGGGTCCATTAATAAAGATGGAAAAGAACCAATATCATGTCTTGAGGTAATTTCAATTGGATACTCATTAGCTAGGGGGAAACTCAGAGTCCAGAGAAAACTTTCTTAAGGGAATTTGACTTTTATCTATAAAATATGAATTAAGAGGCAAAAGAAGGTGTTTGAAGATTGATTTGATAATCATACCTTTCAACTATGATGTGCTAGCAAGATCCTGCTCTTGATACTTGATGTATAGTAGGTCTAATTCTCACAGCAACCTAAAGAAAAAAGTACTCTTAGCTTAGTTTTTAAAAATAAACTTTATTTTTTAGAGTAGTTTTAGGTTTTTAGCAAAACTGAGCAGCAAGTCCAGAGTTTTGACCCTTCATGTGCACAGCCTCCTGTAGTGTCAAGGTCTTGCGCTACGAAGGTACATTTGTTAACAATCCATGAACCTACATGGATATATGATTATCACAGAAAGTCCATAGGCTACACCAGAGTTCATCCTTGGTGTTGTTCATTCTATGGGCTTTGACAAATGAATGACATATATCCACCATTATAATATCATACAAATTTGTTTAATTGCCCCGCAGATCCTCTTTGCTCTGCCTATTCACATCCATCCTTCTTCCATAGACCCTGACAGTCTTTTCTAGAATTTCACCTCTTTGGAATCATATAGTTTGTAACCTTTTCAGATTGGGTTCTTTCACTTAGAAATATGCGTTGAATCTTTTCATGGCTTGATAGCTCATTTCATTTTAGTGATGAATAATGTTTCACTGTCTGGAGGTACCACAGTTTTTTATCCATTAACCTACTGAAGGATATTCTTGATTGCTTCTTAGTTTTGGCAGTTATGAAGGAAATTGATGTAAATATTTTCTGGGCAGGTTTTTGTGTTGACATTAATTTTCAGCTCATTTGGGTAAATACCAAGAAGCACAATTGCTGTATCGTATGGTAAAAGTGTGCTTACTTTTGTAGGAAATTGCCAGACTGTCTTCCAGAGTAATTATACCATTTTACATTCCCACGAGCGATCAGTGAAAGTCCCTCCTGCTCCACACACTCGTCAGCAGTTGGTATTGTCAGTGTTTTAGATTTTAGCCATTCTAATCTTATAGGATGGACTTCTCACATGGCACAGTGGTGAAGAATCCACCTGTCCATGTAGGCTACACAAGAGACATGGATTTGATCCTTGGATTGGGAAGAACCCCTGGAGTAGGAAAAGGCAATCCACTCCAGTATTTTTGCCTGAAAAATTCCATGGATAGAGGAGCCTGGTGAGCTACAGTCTATGGGCTCACAAAGACACAACTGAGCACACACTCAATCTTCTGTGATGGTGTCTCACTTTTAATTTGTAACTTCCAAATGATGTATGCTGTTGAACATCTTTTCATATAAAAACTTGACATCTGTATATCTTTGTGAGGTGCCAGGTCTTTAGCCCATTTCTAGGTGGGTTGTTCATTTTCTAATTATTGATTTTTAAGTTTTTTTTTTAAAAATATATATTTTGGATAATAGTCCTTTATTGGATGTCTTGTGCAAATGTTTTTTTTTTTTTTCCCAGTCTCTGGTGTATCTTCTCATTCCTTTGACATTGTCTTTCACAGGGCAGATGTTTTTAATTTTAATGAAGCTCAGTTTATCAGTTATTTCTATTATGGATAATGCCTTTGCTATCTACAAAGTCATTGCCTTGTCCAAGGTCATCTAGATTTTCTCTTATGCTATCCCTTAGGAGTTTTAAAATTTTGCCTTTTATATTTAAGTCTATGATCCATTTTGAATTAATTTTCGTGAAAGGTGTAAGGTCTGTCTGGATTCCTTTTTAGTTTAGCTTCTTTTTTATTTTAAACTATTTATTTTGTATTGGGATATAGTTGATTAACAATGTTATGAGTTTCAGGTGAACAGCAAAGGGATTAAGCCATTTAGTTTCTTTTCTTTTTTTTTTTTCCATGAGAATTTCCAGGTCCAATACCAGCTGTTGAAAACTCTGTCTTTATTCTATTTTATTGAGTTTACTGATATGTCAAATATGAGGCTACCCATATTTATGTGGGTCTATTTCTGGGGGTCTTTCTTCTGATCTATTTGTCTGTCCTTTTGTCACTACCATGCTATCTTGATTACTGTAGCTTGATAGTAAGTATTGAAGTTGGGTAGTGCCAGTTCTCCAACTTTCTTCTCCTTTGATGTTGTGTTGACTCTTCTGGATCATTTCCCTTTCTATATAAACTTTAGAAACAGCTTGTTGATATCAACAGAATAACTTACTGAGATTTGATTTGGATTACAATGAATCTATAGATTAAGCTGGGAAGAACTGACATCTTTACAGTATTAAATCCTTTACATTAACATGGAATATCTTTTCATATACTGTTGTACCATGGTATCTGCTGGGGATTGGTTTCAGGCTACCAAAAGCCACAGTTACTCAAGTATCTTAAAATTGCCTAGTGTTTGTATATAACCTATGTACACCCTCCTGTTTAATTCATTTCTAGATTGCTTATGCCAAATATAATATAAATGCTATGTGACTATCGGTAAATACAATGTAGATGATATGTAAATAGTGCCAGTGTGCAGCAAATTCAAGTTTTACTTTTAGAAAATTTCTAGAATTTTTTAATAAATATTTTTGATCCATAGGTGGTTGAATCTGTGAATATGGAACATGTAGATATTAAGGCTGAACATATTTAATTTGGGGGCTTTTTAAAAATAGAGCTTTTTAGTTTTTTTCATGCAGATCATCTGCATTTAGGTTGAATTTATATCCAAGTATTTCATTTTTGGATGCTGATATAATAGTATATTTTAAGTTTCAAATTCCACTTGTTCATTGATAGTTAATTGGGAAGTTGTTGATTTTTGTGTATTAAAAAAGTTGAATTCTTCAATCTTGCAATATTTGTATATTGATTCTAGGAATGTTTATGTTGAATATTTCGAGTTTTCTGAATGTACAATTACATCATCTGTGAACAAAGATTAGTTTTATTCATCTTGCCAAATATGTACATCTTTTGTTTCCCTTCCATGACTGCATAATGCATAATTATCTAGACCTACCAGTATGGTATTGAAAATCATACTGGTAGTATCATACTGGCAAGGGAATATTTTTCCTTGTTCCCGATCATCAAATTTCTCACATTAAGTATGGTGTTAGGTGTAAGATTTTTGCTGATATCCCTTGTCCCAAGTTGAGGAAGATGTTTACAGTCTTTATCGTGGATGGGTGCTGCTCTGCCATGTTCAGAAGCTTCAGTCGTGTCCGACTCTTTGCAATGCTATAGACTGTAGCCCGCCAGGCTCCTCTGTCCATGGGATTCTCCAGGCAAGAATACTGGAGTGGGTTGCCATTCTGGATTCTGTCAAATGCTTTGCTTTTCTGTATCTGTTGATATAATCATGTGATTTTTCTTCTTTAGTCTTTTGATGTGATGGATTATACCAGTTTTCAAGTGTTGAACCAGCCTAGCATAACTGGGATATATCCTACTTGGTTGTATTGTATACTTCTTATTATACATTTTTGGATTTTATTTGATAATATTTTGCTTGAGGATTTTTGCATCTATATGTATGAGAAATACTGATCTATAAGTTTTTTTGTAATATCTTTGCGTTTGATGTAGGCTAATACTGGCTTCATAAATCAAGTTAGGAAATATTTCCTCTCCTATCTTCTGAGAGAGATTGTAGAAAAACTGATATTTTTTTTCCTTAAATGTTTGGTAGAATTCACCAGCAAATTCATATGGTGCTTTCTGTTTTGGAAGATTGTTAATGATCAGTACAGATTCTTTAATGAGTAAACACCTATTCAGATCGTCTGTTTCTTTTTGTGTGAGTTTGACAGATTGTTTCTTTTCAGAGATTGGTCTATTTTATCTATGTTATCAAGTTTGAGGGCCAAGAGTTACTCATAATGCTTATTGTTTATCCTTTTAATGTCCATAGATCTGTCATGATGTTACAGCTTTCACTTCTGATAATTGTAATATGTATTCTTTTCTCCTTTATTTAAAAAAGTTACCCTGGCTAGAAATGTCAATTTTATGGATATTTCAAAGACCAAGCTTTTGGATTCATTGTGGGTTTTTTTCCTCTTTATTTCCTGTGTTCAAATTCATTGATTTTTAAATATAACTTACATATTTCTTTCTTTCTTTCATTATTTGGGTTTAATTTGCTCTTCTTTTCTAGTTTCCTAAGTTAGAAGCTTAGGTGGTTAATTTTAGATCTTTCTTCTTTTCTAATATAGACTTTCAATACTTTAAGTTACCGTCTAAGCCCTGCTTACACTGCATCTCATTAATTTTGATATATTGTATTCTCACTTTCATTTAGTTCAAATATTTCTTAATTCTTCTTGAATCATTGTTTAGAAGTGTGTTGTTTAATCTCCAAGTATTTTTGGAACTTTTCAGTTATCTTTCTGCTATTTATTTTTATATCTGTATTTATATATTTGTTATTTATTTCTAGTTTAATTCTACTATGGTCTGAGAGCATATATTGTCTGATTTCTATTCTTTTAATCTTGTTAAGGTGCATTTTATAACTCAGAACATGGTCTGTCTTGGTGATGTTCCTTGTAAGCTGGAGAATGAGAAGAATGTTTATTTTGCTATTGCTGAATGAAATAGTCTGTAGATGTCAATGATATTTAGTTGACTGAGGATGCTGTTATTTTACTGATTTTCTAATGAATCTGCACATTTCTAATGCAGGGTGACATTTCCAACTATAGTCATGGATTCATCTATTTCTCTTTGCAGTTCTATTAGATTTTGCCTCTTGTGTTTTGATGCTTTGTTGTTGGGTGTGTGTGTATATATATGTATACACACATATACATCATCTTTATATAACTGGATATGGAACAACAGGCTGGTTCCAAATAGGAAAAGGAATACGTCAAGGCTATATATTGCCCCCCCTGCTTATTTAACTTATATGCACAATACATCGTGAGAAATGCTGGGCTGGAAGAAGCACCAGCTGGAATCAAGATTGCCAGGAGAAATATCAATAATCTCAGATATGCAGATGACACCATCCTTATGGCAGAAAGTGAAAAGGAACTAAAAAGCCTCTTGGTGAAAGTGAAAGAAGAGAGGGAAAACGTTGGCTTAAAGCTCAACATTCAGAAAACGAAGATCATGACATCTGGTCCCATCACTTCATGGCAAATAGATGGGGAAACAGAGGAAACAGTGTCAGACTTTTTTGGGGGGGGCTCCAAAATCACTGCAGATGGTAATTGCAGCCATGAAACTAAAAGACACTTACTCTTTGGAAGGAAACTTATGACCAACCTAGATAGCACAGTCAAAAGCAGAGACATTACTTTGCCAACAAAGGTCTATCTAGTCAAGGCTATGGTTTTTCCTGTGGTCATGTATGGATGTGAGAGTTGGACTGTGAAGAAAGCTGAGCACTGAAGAATTGATGCTTTTGAACTGTGATGTGGAGAAGACTCTTGAGAGTCCCTTGGACTGCAAAGAGATCCAACCAGTCCATTCTAAAGGAGATCAGTCCTGGGTGTTCTCTGGAAGAAATGATGCTAAAGCTGAAACTCCAGTACTTTGGCCACCTCATGGGAAGAGTTGACTCATTGGAAAAGACTCTGATGCTGGGAGGGATTGGGGGCAGGAGGAAAAGGGGAAGACAGAGGATGAGATGGCTGGATGGCATCACGAATTCGATGGACGTGAGTCTGAGTGAACTCCGGGAGTTGGTGATGGACAGGGAGGCCTGGCATGCTGCAATTCATGGGTTTGCAAAGAGTTGAACATGACTGAGCAACTGAACTGAACTGGACTGAACTGATATATATATATATCAGTCCCTGATAGCTTTCTTTACTCTAAAGTATGTGTTGTCTGAAATTAGTTATTCTAGCTTTCTTTTGATTAGTGTTCACATAGTATATCTTTCTCTTTCTCTTTACTTTTGACCTGCTTCTTTTTGTTTAAAGAGGATTTCCTGCAGACCACTTATATTTGGGTCTTGTTGTTTGATCCACTCTGACAATCTTTGTTTTTTCATTGGTGTATTAGGATCATTTAAAGTAATTACTGATATACTTGAATCAATAGCAACCATATTTACTACTGTATTCATTGCTCTTGTTCTTTGTTCCTATTTTGTTTTCTACTCTTTTGTGGTTTTAATAGAGGTTTAATATACTTTAACTTTCTCTCTTGTCTTTTCATATCAATTATGCTTTTTAAATGGTGGCTCTGGATTTTCCAAAATACATCTACAAATAATCCAAGTTCCCTTTTAATAAATAACACTCTACTGCTTTGCAAGTAGTGCATTATAATAACAAAATATTTCTAATTCTTCCATCCTATGCCCATGTCATTGCTGTGATTTATTTTACTTATACATAAGCAAATCTATGTGTATATATATTTTTTCTAATATATTGTTGCTGTTATTATTTTGAACAAATTGTTATCTGTTTACATCAAATAAGAATAAAGAAGAAAAGCTATTATTTTATCTTCAGTTACCCCTTCTTCAGTGCTCTTCCTTTATATACATCCAAATTTCTGAACTATATTTTTCTCCTCTCTAAAGAACTTCTTTTAACATTTTCTGTAAGGAAGGTCCACTGGCAACAGATTCCTTCAAATTTTGTTTTTCTGAGAAAAATTTTATTTTATTTTTTTACTTTTGAAGGATGATATCATAGGATACATAATTCTAGGTTGTTTTTTCTCTAAAAATTTTGAATGTTTCATTTTGCTTTTCTTGTTTGCATAGTTTCCGAGGTAAAAATGGATATAATTATTATCTTTACTTCTCTACAGATGAGATGTTTTTTCTCTTTGGTTTCTCCAAAGATTTTTTCTTTATCTGAGATTTTTTGCAGTTTGACTGCAATTGCAGTGTTTGTTAGGAGAAGGCAGTGGCACCCTACTCCAGTACTCTTGCCTGGAGAATCCCATGGATGGAAGAGCCTGGTGGGCTGCAGTCCATGGGGTCGCTTAGAGTCAGACAAGACTGAGCGACTTCCCTTTCTCTTTTCACTTTCATGCATTGGAGAAGGAAATGGCAACCCACTCCAGTGTTCTTGCCTGGCGAATCCCAGGGAAGGCGGAGCCTGGTGGGCTGCCTTCTATGGGGTCTCACAGAGTCAGACATGACTGAAGCGACTTAGCAGCAGCAGCAGTTTGTTTGTTTGTTTTGCATTTACCCTACTTGGTGTTCTCTAATCTTCTTCATCTTTAGTTTGGTGTCTGACATTGATTTCGGGGGGATTTTCATTCATTATTACTTCAATATTTATTTTATGTCTCTTTTTCATTATTTATATGTTATACCTTTTATGTTTGTCCCATAGTTTTAGAATATTCTGTCCTTTTTTTTTTTTTTTTGCTTTTCTGTCTTGGAAGTTTCTATTGACATTCTCAAGGAAGAGAATCTTTTCTCTGCTATGCCCAGTCTATTAATAAGCCCATCAAAGTTATTCTTTATTTCTGTTACAGTGTAGATTTTGATCTCCAGAATTTTTTTCATCATAAAAATTTCATTTGTCTGCTTAAACTGTCATTCTATCATTGCACTTTGTCAGCTTTATTCATTAAAGCCATTATTATTTAAATTACAGTTTTAAAATCCTGGTCTAATAATTCCAGCATCCCTGCCATATCTGTTTGTCATTCTGATGTTTGCGCCTTGTCTTCAAACTGTGCCTTTTTGCCTTTTAGTATACTTTGTAAGTTTTTGTTACCAGCCAAGCCTAAGGTATGGGGTGAAAGGACTTGTAGAATATTGACCTTTAGTCATATTGTGGTTAGGTACGGGGGAAGGAGAAGCAATCTGTAGTCCTGTGAATAAGTCTCAGTCCTTTAATGAGCCTGTGCTCTTGATGTGTAAACTTGTTTCCTCCCCCCACTTAGTTGGGTCAGAATGGCCAGAGTTGGCTGGAGTTGGGTATTTCTCTTTCCTCCTGTCAGTTAGGCTTTGATAAACCTCCAGTAGTTTAAGGCCTGGTAAACTAAGATCATGGCATCTGGTCCCATCACTTCATGGCAAATAGATGGGGAAACAGTGGAAGCAGTGGCTGATTTATTTCTCTGGCCTCCAAAATCACTGCAAATGGTGATTGTAGCCATGAAATTAAAAGACGCTTACTCCTTGGAAGGAAAATTATGACCACCCTAGAAAACATGTTAAAAAGCAGAGACATTACATTGTCTACAAAGGTCCATCTAGTCAAGGCTATGGTTTTTCCAGTAGTCATGTATGGATGGGAGATTTGGACTATAAAGAAAGCTGAGTGTCGAAGAATTGATGCTTTTGAACTGTGGTGTTGAAGAAGACTCTTGAGAGTCTCTTGGACTGCAAGGAGATCCAACCAGTCCATCCTAAAGGAGATCAGTCCTGAATATTCATTGGAAGGACTGATGTTGAAGCTGAAACTCCAATACTTTGGCCACCTGATGGAAGAGCTGACTCATTTGAAAAGACCTTGATACTGGGAAAGATTGAGGGCAGGAGGAGAAGGGGATGGCAGAGGATGAGATGGTTGGATGGTATCACTGACTCAACGGACATCGGTTTGGGTAGACTCCGGCAGTTGGTGATGGACAGTGAGGCCTGGTGTGCTGCGGTTCATGGGGTCGCCGAATCAGAGACGACCAAGCGACTGAACTGAAAGTAGTACTAGAAGGTTAGAACAGGGCTGAGAAATGGGGTAAGGAAGCTGTAGAATGCACAGGCCTGCCTGCAGAAATGGTTTACTCAGGACTGTTTCCATGAGGAGGTCAGCTGACTGACCATGTGAAGGAAACCAAGGGTTATCCTGTTGTGCTAATTTCTGGGAATTCACTTTTTTGTGTAGAGTCTGGTGAAAGTTGGTTCCCTTGTCTTGCTGGTGTCAGCTGATGCCAGGTCCACATGGAATTGTTCCTTTCAAGGCTCCTATCTATAAAATACTTTGCTACTCAAATTTACTATTACATGAGAAGGTGAGATGTCCAAATTTCACTTTAGTCTTATATCTTTTTTAGTCTTAGGTCTGCTTTCTATTGGGGCTTCCATAATGGTGAAAAAAAGTAAAGAATCTGCCTGCAATGCAAGAGACCTGGGTTCAATCCCTGAGTCAGGAGCTCCCCTGGAGAAGGAAATACCCACTTCGGTATTCTTACTCCGGTATTCTTGTCTAGAGAATCCCATGGACAGAGGAGCCTGGTGGGCTACAGTCCATGGGGTCACAAAGAGTCGAACATAACTGAATGACCAAGCACGCGTGCTCGCTGCTTTCTGGTATTGGGTAACATAGCATCTATGTTACAGTATTTCAAATATGTGAGAACAGCTTTAGTATTTTTCTTGGACATTTTCAATTATTTGTCCTTTGTCCTTGTTTCTAGGTGTTGTTTTTCAGTGTGCCTCAGTGTTCTGTCTGTAAGTGTAAGCAGTACTTAATATGTGATCAGCCCAAAGCATAGGGGGGTTTTCATCTCTTGTTTGGTTATTACACTTCCAGTACTAAAGTCTGAGACTAAAGTAGGTATTTTGATGTCACAATATTGACTCATATTGAACTTCTGTCTAGGCCTTTTTTTTACATAAATGGCAATTACTTAATATCTTAATCATTATGAACTTGTGTATTTGATTTTCAGAGTCTCAGTGGATTGTTTATATTTATCTTCATTAAATTCCATCATAGTAATTTGGCCCATTTTACATGGCTGCTGAGATGTTTAATTCTATTGTCCCCAGTCACCTTCTTTAAATTTGATTTGATAATCTTGTCTTCAGGAGTTTTCTGCCAGTGATGGATTTTTAAAAAATGACCAGCAAAGAACCAGACATATTTGTAGTCCTCTTAAGTATAAATATGTTAATTAGCACTCTAAATGAGTTCTTTCTTTATTCATTCGCTGATATTACTATATTAATAATATGGCATGGGAATCTTAATAACATCTTGGTAGGTATCAGCTAAAGGTATCCCCTACTCTGAGTTTATGGCACTTTCAAAATAAGGGTCATTTCAACTAAAATTTTTTCCTAGTGAACACAAGAACAACCATGTTTACATAGTTTTTCAAAATACAAGTGATTATTAATTGCTCTTTTTTTCACAGTCTGTGTCAAAGACACTCTGTGCTCTATTTGTCTGTGTTTAGAAATTTAGAATAATGTGTGCATGTCAAGTAAAAATGTAAAGATCTATATTTTTTAAGGAATTCAAAACTTTATTTTTTATTAATATAAATTTATTTATTTTAATTGGAGGCTAATTACTTTACAATATTTAAGTGGTTTTGGCATACATTGACATGAATCCACCACGGGTATACATGTGTTCCCCATCCTGAACCCCCACCCACCTCCCTCCCCATCCCATCCCTCTGTGTCATCCCAGTGCACCAGCCCTGAGCACCCTGTCTCATGCATTGGATCTGGATTGGCAATTCATTTCACATATGATATTATACATGTTTCAGTGCCATTCTCCCAAATCATCCCACCCTCTCCCTCTCCCACAGAATCCAAAAGACTATTCTATACATCTGTGTCTCTTTTGCTATCTCACATATAGGGTTATCATTACCATCTTTCTAAATTCCATATATATGCATTAGTATACTGTATTGGTGTTTTTCTTTCTGGCTTACTTCACTTTGTATAATCGGCTCCAGTTTCATCCACCTCATTAGAACGGATTCAAATGTATTCTTTTTAATGACTGAGTAATATTCCATCGTGTATATGTACCACAGCTTTCTTCTCCATTCATCTGCTGATGGACATCTAGGTTGCTTACATGACTTGGCTATTATAAACAGTGCTGCGATGAACATTGGGGTACACGTGTCTCTTTCAATTCTGGTTTCCTCGGTGTGTATTCCCAGCAGTGGGATTGCTGAGTCATAAGGCGGTTCTATTTCCAGTTTTTTAAGGAATCTCCACACTGTTCTCCAGAGCGGCTGTAATAGTTTGCATTCCCATCAGCAGTGTAGGAGGGTTCCCTTTTCTCCACACCCTATCCAGCTTGTAGACTTTGGATAGCAACCATTCTGACTGTCCTGAAATGGTACCTCATTGTGGTTTTGATTTGCATTTCTCTGATAATGAGTGATGTTGAGCATCTTTTCATGTGTTTGCTAGCCATCTATGTCTTCTTTGGAAAAATGTCTGTTGAGTTCTTTGGCCCACTTTTTGATTGGATCATTTATTTTTCAGTTGCTTGCATATTTTTGAGATTAATTGTTTGTCCGTTGCTTCATTTGCTATTATCTTCTCCCATTCTGAAGGCTGTCTTTTCACCTTGCTTATCGTTTCCCTTGTTGTGCAAAAGCTTTTAAGTTTAATTAGGTCCCATTTGTTTATTTTTGCTTTTATTTCCACTATTCTGGGAGGTGGGTCACAGAGGATCCTGCTGTCGGAGAGTGTTTTATGTTGGAGAGTGTTTTGCCTATGTTCTCCTCTAGAGTTTTATAGTTTCTGGTCTTATGTTTAGATCTTTAATCCATTTTGAGTTTATTTTTGTGTATGGTGTTAGAAAGTGTTCTAGTTTCATTCTTTTACAAGTGATTCACCAGTTTTCCCAGCACCACTTGTTAAAGAGATTGTCTTTACTCCATTGTATATCCTTGCCTCCTTTGTCGAAGATAAGGTATCCATAAGTGCATGGATTTATCTCTGGGCTTTCTATTTTGTTCCATTGATCTATATTTCTGTCTTTGTGCCAGTACCATACTGTCTTGATGACTGTGGCTTTGTAGTAGAGCCTGAAGTCAGGCAGGTTGATTCTTCCAGTTCCATTCTTCTTTCTCAAGATTGCTTTGGCTATTCGAGGTTTTTTGTATTTCTGTACAAACTGTGAAATTATTTTTTCCAGTTCTCTGAAAAATACCATTGTTAGCTTGATAGGGATTGCATTGAATCTATAGATTGCTTTGGGTAGTACTATACTCATTTTTACTATATTGATTCTTCTGATCCATGAACATGGTATATTTCTCCATCTATTTGTGTCATCTTTGATTTCTTTCACCAGTGTTTTATAGTTTTCTATATATATAGGCATTTTGTTTCTTTAGGTAGATATATTCCTAAGTATTTTATTCTTTTCATTGAAATGGTGAATTAATTGTTTCCTTAGTTTCTGTTTTCTCATTGTTAGTGTATAGGAATGCCAGGGATTTCTGTGTGTTGATTTTATATCCTGCAACTTTACTATATTCATTGATTAGCTCTAGTAATTTTCTGGTGGTCTTTAGGGTTTCCTATGTAGAGGATCATGTCATCTGCAAACAGTGAGAGTTTTGCTTCTTCTTTTCCAATTTGGATTCCTTTCATTTCTTTTTCTGCTCTGATTGCTGTGGCCAAAACTTCCAAAACTATGTTGAATAGTAGTGGTGAGAGTGGGCACCCTTGTCTTGTTCCTGATTTTAGGGGAAATGCTTTCAATTTTTCACCATTGAGAATAATGTTTGCTGTGGGTTTGTCATATATAGCTTTTATTATGTTGAGGTATGTTCCTTCTATTCCTGCTTTCTGGAGGGTTTTTTTTTAAATCATAAATGGATGTTGAATTTTGTCAAAGAATTTCTCTGCAGATTGAGAATCATATGGTTTTTATCTTTCAATTTGTTAATGTGGTGTATTACATTGATTGATTTGCAGATATTGAACAATCCTTGCATCCCTGGAATAAAGCCCAGTTGGTCATGATATATGATCTTTTAAATATGTTTTTGGATTCTGTTTGCTAGAATTTTGTTAAGGATTTTTGCATCTATGTTCATCAGTGATATTGGCCTGTAGTATTCTTTCTTTGTGGCATCATTGTCTGGTTTTGGTATTAGGGTGATGATGGCCTCATAGAATGAATTTGGAAGTTTACTTCCCTCTGCAATTTTCTGGAAGAGTTTGGGTAGGATAGGTGTTGGCTTTTCTCTAAGTTTTTGTTAGAATTCAGCTGTGAAGCCATCTGATCCTGGGCTTTTGTTGCTGGAAGATTTCTGATTACAGTTTCAATTTCTGTGCTTGTGATGGGTCTGTTAAGATTTTCTATTTCTTCTTGGTTCAGTTTTGGAAAGTTGTACTTTTCTAAGAATTTGTCCATTTCTTCCACGTTGCCCATTTTATTGGCATATAGTTGCTGATAGTAGTCTCTCATGATCCTTTGTATTTCTGTGTTGTCTGTTGTGATCTCTCCATTTTCATTTCTAATTTTATTGATTTGATTTTTCTCCCTTTGTTTCTTGATGACTCTGGATAATGGTTTGTCAATTTTATCTATCTTCTCAAAGAACCAGATTTTGGCTTTGTTGATTTTTGCTATGGTGTCTTTTGTTTCTTTTGCATTTATTTCTGCCCTAATTTTTAAGATTTCTTTCCTACTACTAAGCCTGGGGTTCTTCATTTCTTCCTTTTCTATTTGCTTTAGGTGTAGAATTTGATTCTTTATTTGACTGTTTTCTTGTTTCTTTTGGTAATCCTGTATTGCTATGAACCTTCCCCTTAGCACTGTTTTTACAGTGTCCCATAGGTTTTGGGTTATTGTGTTTTCATTTTCATTCGTTTCCATGCATATTTTGATTTCTTCTGTGATTTGTTGGTTATTCAGCAGCGTGTTGTTCAGCCTCCATATGTTGGAATTTTTAATAGTTTTTCTCCTGTAATTGACATCTAATCTTACTGCATTGTGATCAGAAAAGATGCTTGGAATGATTTCAATTTGTTGAATTTACCAAGGCTAGATTTATGGTCCAGGATGTGATCTATCCTGAGAGGGTTCCATGTGCACTTGAGAAAAAGGTGAAATTAATTGTTTTGGGGTGAAATGTCCTATAGATATCACTTAGGTCTAACTGGTCTATTGTATCATTTAAAGTTTGTGTTTCCTTGTTAATTTTCTGTTTAGTTAATCTATCCATAGGTGTGAGTGGGATATTAAAGTCTCCCACTATTATTGTGTTACTGTTAATTTCCCCTTTCATACTTGTTAACATTTGCTTGTTAACATATTGCATTGCTCCTATGTTGGGTGCATACATATTTATAATTGTTATATCTTCTTCTTGGATTGATCCTTTGATCATTATGTAGTGTCCTTCTTTGTCTCTTCTAGGTCCTTGTTAAACCTTTCTTGCGTCTTCTCGTCTCCAGGCTATTTATCTGTGATTCCATTTTGATTTCAAGATTTTGGATCACTTTCACTATCATTATTCAGAATTCTTTATCAGGTAGATTCCCTATCTCTTCCTCTTTTGTTTGGTTTAGTGGGCATTTATCCTGTTCCTTTACCTGCTGAGTATTTCTCTGCCTTTTCATCTTGTTTATGTTGCTGTGTTTGGGGTAGCCTTTCTGTATTCTGGAAGTTTGTGGTTCCTCTTTATTGTGGAGGTTCCTCATTGTGGGTGGGTTTGAATGGGTGGCTTGTCAAGGTTTCCTGGTTAGGGAAGCTTGTGTCTGTGTTCTGGTGGGTGGAGCTGAATTTCTTCTCTCTGGAGTGCAGTGAAGTGTCCAGTAGTGAGTTTTGAGATGTCAGTGGGTTTGGTGTGACTTGGGGCAGCATCTGTATTGAAGCTCAGGGCTATGTTCCTGTGTTGCTGGAAAATTCACGTGGTATGTCTTGCTCTGGAACTTGTTGGCCCTTGGGTAGTACTTGGTTTCAGTGTAGGTATGGAGGCTTTTGATGAGCTCCTATCAATTAATGTTCCCTGGAGTCAGGAGTTCTCCGGTGTTCTCAGGATTTGGACTTAGGCCTCCTGCCTCTGGTTTTCAGTCTTATTCTTACAGTAGCTTCAAGACTTCTCCATCTTTACAGCACCATTGATAAAACAAATAGGTTAATGATGAAAAGTTTCTCCAAAGTGAGGGAGATCTGGAGAGGTACACAGAGTTACATGGAGAAGAGAAGAGGGAGGAGGGAGATAGAGGTGACCTGGAGGAGAAGAGGGAGAATCAAAAGGGCAGAGAGCAAGCTAGCCAGTAATCACTTCCCTATGTGCTCTCCACAGTCTGGATCCCTCAGAGATGTTCACAGAGTTACACAGAGAAGAGAAGGAGGAAGGAGGCAGAGGTGGCCAGGAGGATAAAAGGGGGATCAAAAGGAGAGAGGCAGATGTAGCCAGTAATCAGTTCCTTAAGTGTTCTTCACAGCCCAGAACACACAAAGAGATTCACAGAGTTGGGTAGAGAAGAGAAGGGGGAGGGAGGAGATAGAGGCAACCTGGTGGAGAAAAAGGAGAGTCAAAAGGAGGAGAGAGCAATCAAGCCAGTAATCTCACTCTCAAGTTTAAATGAGTACTGAAGATTGGGTTCTTAACGGTACAAAATTGATAACAAATGCCAAAAAATAAAGATCAAAAATCTAGAGTAGAGGTTGGATTCTCAAAAATATAATGTTAACAAGACAAAGTCACAAAAATTATAAAATATATATATATGAAGTTTACTTTAAAAATAGGGTCTTTTTTTGCAAGGTAATGGTAGGTTATAAAAATGAAAATTAAAGGAGTAATAGAGAACTTAAAAATAACAAAAATTAAAAAGTTTAAAAAATGATCATAGTAAAAATATGTCTAGGACTTTCTCTGGAGCTCTTGCAGACAGTGTGGGGTCAGTTCATTTTCAGATAGTTCCTTGATCTGACTTATACTTCTCGAGATCAATAGGCCCCTTCCTATATAGTCAGTGCTAACTACAGGGTTTTATCTATTGCACCTGTAACTTTCAAAGTGGTTCCCTCTGTTTATTTTAGCTTCTTCTGTTTGCTGTCTCTTCAATGTCTAATTTCCACCTTGACACAAGGGGGCGGTGGTGATCACATTTTTTAGGCTCAGTTGTTCAGTCGTGCTCTGGGGAGGGAGGAACACTGCAAACAAATATCACTGGTGTGTATGGGGAGTGCTCCCAGTGTCTGGCCACACTGGATTTGCCCCCGCTCAAAGCGTGTGTGCTTTCCCTCTCTACACTGCCCAGGCTCTAGGTTGCTCTGCTGGGAACTGTCTGAGGCAGGCCCTGGGTTGCATGCACTTCCCAGGTCTAAGCTGCTCAGGTTCAGATTCTCAGGTAGTCCACAAAGGCGCAGACTTCGTTGGGCCTGCATTTTGTGCCTGTCCCAGGCCTGAGCAGCTCAGGTGACCAGGTGTTTGGGGAGTACAGTCACCTCCACGTGGAGGCTGTGTCTTCTCACCTCTCCTGTCCCAGCCGCTTGGATTTCTGGGTGTACAATGGGCGTGTCTTCTCAGGTGTGCTGTGTGTCTCTCCTGGGGAGCTGATCTCTGGCTGCGACCCTCCTGGTGGATGTCGACCATTCAGAATCCGAAGAAGTCTTGGTTAGCAATGAAGCCTGCTGGGGTCCAGCCCCGGTGGATCAAGGGTAATTCGAAGGGTGGACAGAGTAGGCAAGGAAAAACTTACTTATTTAGAAATATAAAGAGAGATTAGGAAAGAATAGTGTAGTAAGAAAATTACTGGAGAAAAGAGGCTGAATAACTTGGTTTACACAGAAACTAATAAAACCTCAGGACAAGAGGTTTGCACCATCTATGTTAGGCCACTGGCGCCTGTTTGAATAACAGAGGGTGTCTCGCCTTGGGCTCCCTCTCTCGTGGGTCTTAGAAGCCAGGGCAAGTAAGTAGACTTGGCGAGCCTCCACACTCCAGATGGGAATTCAGCCTGAAAAGGAGAGGGAGGGAGAGGGAGAAAGAGAGAGAGAGAGATTTGACACGAGGGGAGCCAGATTTCCAAGAAACCAGTTCGAGAAGCTGGTCTGAGAAACTGGTCCATCCTTTATTGTCCGGAAAAGCCTTTTATACTTTTGATTGTACATAGAGATCAATGGATAATACAAAATTATGCAGTGTCAGCAGCCTTGACTCTTATCGAGACCAGGCTTTCTCTCTGCATACCTAGTTGTATACACAAGTCTTAGGTGATTCACATCATCTTCTGGCCAGAAGGCTAATTAACATTTTATGGCCCTTTTCTGATAAGGGTCTGTCAACCAGAGAACTTATTTGGCTTAATAGTGTTTTTCTTCCCAAAGTCTGGTGCCACTCTCAGAAAGCACTAAATAAAGTTACACTTTTACATAGCAAGGACACAACAATTTATAACAATGAAAGAAGTACAGTGATTTATAACAAAGAGAAAAGTAATTAACTTAAAAGTCTAGTGTTGCTAACATCAAAACTACTATATTCCTTTTTCTATATCCCAATTACATTGATTAATATCCTTCACGTGTCTAAAAGATAAAGAATATGGAGGCCTGGCAGCAGTCATTGACTCAACAGTGAAAACCCTCTACCAATATAATTCTTAGCTCTTTAAAAAAGGCTCTGTATCTTTAAGATGCTTTAAGCTTCGTGCCTCTTGTGGTTGGGGAGCTGTAAACAATCACAAGTTGTAAAAGTCCAGGGGAACCTGTCAGGCAAGTTAGAAAGCCTTCAAAGGGGTTTAAACTGAGACATTCTTTTTATATGCAGGAGACTGTTAACTGGATCTCTGAGTTAACTTTTTCCAGAGAAAGGTGGTCCGGGATATCCCCCTGTTATGTCAGAAGAATGGAAAGCACAGTACAATAAGGCAGGCAGACTCTGGTTTTTTTGGGTAGATGTTCAGGAAAACCCAGGGGGAACCCCTGAAGCCAGATCACGCCTTTGCGTGTGTCTGGCTTCCTTCTTTATGACCTTTGCCATGGGCAGGATTCCTTACGCTGGCTCCCGGCAGAAGCCTGCTTGCAGTTTGGTAGAGGATGCCTCTCTGGGGCCATGATTGTCCCCTTCCGGCTCTAGCTGCCCTCAGCTGCCTGTCTCTGGTGGGGGATGGGCTGGTCCGCAGCCAGCTAGCTCTGCTCAGTCCTTTGTTCTGTGAGCAGGCCTGGCAGTGTCTTAGGTTAGGGCTTTTCCCGGGATAGCGATCCCACAGTCTGGGCTGCTATCTCTATTTAGTTCCCTCAGATTCCCCTCGGGGCATTCAGGCCTGGTCCTTACTCTAAGCAATGCAGCCAGCACCTCCCTGCCCAGCCCCCACTCGCTAGTGGCGGATGCAAGAGTCTGCGCTGCTTCTCCGCTGGGAGTTGCCGTTAGGCATGTAATCTGTGGGTTTTCATTAATTAATTATTTATTTATTTTTCCTCCTGGTTATGTTGCCCTCTGAGATTCCAAGGCTTGCCACCGACCTGCTGGTGAGAGTGTTTCCTGGTGTTTGGAAACCTCTCTTTTTTAAGACTGTCTTCTGGGGATGGATCTCTATCCCTACTTGTTTTATCTCTGTTTTTATCTTTTATATTTTGTCCTACCTCCTTTTGAAGACAATTGGCTGCATTTCTGGGTGCCTGATATCCTCTGCCAGCATTCAGAAGTTGTTTTGTGGAATTTGCTCAACGTTCAATGTTCTTTCTATGAATTTGTTGGGGGAGAAAGTGGTCTCCCCATCCTATTCCTCTGCCATCTTAGGACCGCCCCTCAGGAATTCAAAACTTTGAAGAAGAGGGCCTAGTATTTAGAATTCTAATTTTAGACAGTTGGGGTTTTTCTTTTATCTGTTTTGTTGTTTGTTTTTAATTTGCTTTTATCCACAGGTGGTGGGCTTCCCAGGTAGCTCAGTTGTAAAGAATCTGCCTGCCAAAGCAGAGATGCAGGAGACGTGGGTTTGATCCCTGGGTGGGGAAGATCCCCTGGAGGAGGAAATGGCAACCCACTCCAGTGTGCTTGCTCGGGAAATCCCATGGACAGAGGAGCCTGGCAGGTTACAGTCCATAGGGTTACAAAATAGCTGGACGCGATGAGCACGTGCACACACACACACACACACACATACATCCACAGGTGCATTCACACTCATGTCCACATCTAATCACACAATTGCCCTTTATACTTTATAGTTCTTCTTTACCACCATTCTTTTAGAGTGGCTTGGTGTTGTCTGTGGAACAGGTGGAAACTTTAGTGATGGTGTCAGTGGATACACAATCCACATGAAGCTTACTCTATAAAATACTTATCTCCTGGAACTTACTATTGCATGAGATGTGAGATGTTCACCTTTCACTTTATAATTCTTTCCTCAGTTGTTTTTCATGTTCTCCCAATTTCAGTGAAATGAGAGACACATAACTGAATTCTGAGATACTTGAATTCAAATCCAAGCTTTGAATCTACTAGCAGATTGACCTTGGGTAAATTATTTAGCTTTTACTCATCTCTGACAATAATACTCATTTTAGGGCTTTTGTGAGATAAAGTAATGTATACAAAGTATCTAACAGGACTGGGGATACACATTATGAGTTAAGGGACTTCCCAAGTGGAGCAGTGGTAAAGAATCTGTCTGCTAGTGCAGGAGACATGGGTTCAATCCCGCATCAGGAAGATCCCCTGGAGAAGGAAATGGCAACCCATTTCAGCATTCTTACCTGGGAAATCCCATGGACAGAAGAACCTGGTGGGCTACAGTCCATAGGGTCACAAAGAGTCTGTACATGACTTAGAGACTAAACAACGCAACTGTGAGCTAACTAACTGTTGTTTTCCTTTCTTTCCCTTCTCATAGCAAATGTATAACTTCAGACTTGCTTTTCTAATTAGACCATTGGTATTAATTCAATAATAGTTTTATTCATATTAATCATATTTCATAATTATTATTGTGCTTTATTAATGGCAATAATAAAATGCCTCATATAAATTGATGTCAATAATCACTGTTTCAATTACTTATATAAATCTACCACTTCCTAGCCAATGTTAATGGCATGGCTCTGAAATATTCACACAATTGATGATTACCTTTCAAGTTCAAAAGAAAAGTTTATTGTCTTCTTAGTAGCCATGATTGGGCCCAGAGCACGTAGTCAATTTTACTGCTTCTAAGAAGAAATGAGAGCTTTGGTTATAAAGTTTGGTTGAAATTCTGTTTTTCCCCATTCTGCTTATCCTCTGGCAAACTCTATTTCATACCCTCTCCTGTAAGCTTTTCCCCTTATTGATTTAATAACATAGAATTATTTTCTAACTCACTGTTTAAGTAGCTATCATTATTAAAATTTTTATGTACCCATAAAATTCCCATAATTACTTCATAATAAGTATAAAAACTGGCACTTAAATTGGTACTAAATATTTGATGAATTGAAGTTTAAAGTTTGCAAATATTGTAAGTCAAAAATAACACTGATTTCTTTTTATAAAACATTTATTCTGTAACATTAGGAATAAGCCTACAGAGGTAGAAATACACAAGGTGGTGGAGGGCTCTGTTCTGGGCTAAGGAGCTGACATTTCACTTTTCATACAATGAAGAATCATTGAGAGATGTGGAAAAAATTTTGTGGCATGCATAAAGGTGTTTCGGAAAGATTTAATCTTTGACTAAGGTCAAGGTAGAGAATAGAGGGCAAGAGGGCAGTGAGGCTGAAGATCTTGCCTAAATGGAGTGGAAAGGAACTGATCCATGGGACTGATGTTATGAAAGGGCATGATTTCATTCATGCCCTTATTAATTCTATTTTTGGGAAAAACAATTATTGAGTCCCTGGTATCAGCCTCAAACTCTGATTGGCATTGAGATTAAGACATGTTTCTTGTCTTGCTTTACGTGAAGTGGAGGTAATATGATGATAAAAATGTCTTAATAGAGGTTGAGACAGCATGTGACTATGGAAGTAGATGAAGGGACAGTTAAGCTGGCAGCAGTGCTTGTAGGTAGGTCTAAATATTTATTTTGTAAAACTTTGTTTAAACTTGAAGTTCAAACCATATTTGGTTTCCAGAATTATGAGACAATTTTAGTAAACTTTTATGCAGAATATGCCTTTGCATCAACACACTTGAAAACAATAGTATCTAGCAGATCCCATTTTAAAAGGACCCTCCGGATGGGCAGTGTATAACCACCTCTCACGCTGTTATCATCTTTCTGAATGTGTGTGTAAATGGGCGTCGTTCCATTTTATCTCAGTATCTCCTGTGTCTAGCAGAATGCCTGGCACATAGCAGTTGCTCAGAGGATGCCTATTGAAATGTCATCATTGAATCTGTGCAACAACAGTCGCCTGTTGTCATTCTTTGCTTTTTTTTTTTTTTCCCTCACCACATGTTGAGTGATGATACTTATAAAATAAACTTTTGTGATTTGAAAATCCATCAGCTGCTCTACTGCCTCATTTAATTCTGCCCACCTTGGTCAAGGCTTGAGCCTTAAAAACAAACCAGACCTCTTTCTATTTCCTTATATTTTGTTCATGTATCTCAGTAGTAAAATATTGGTCCCTGGCCAGCATTCATGTGACAGCTTCCCATATGAATGTTAAACAGGCAACGATGATGCTCTCTAATTACAGTGCTTGAAATGATTAGAAATAAATTGGCACTCCAATTATAGATGCATGAAAGAGGCACCAGTATATTACAGTCAGTCCATTAATTTCTAAAGTGGTTCAGGCCATCTCACTATTTTGGTGACATTCCTTATTCACGGCTGCAATGAATCACTTTGAATTGTGGTGCCTGCAAATTAACAAGCTGAAGGACATTTTTTTTTTTTAACCTAAAATATCCCTGGTTATTTTCTCCTAAGGTGGGGGCAGTGACAGGAAGCCAGCGACATACTGTTAAATTCTGTATATAGAATTTGAGTGAGTAGCACAAACAAGGTTAAATAGGCTTTGTTTTTATTCTTTTTTTTTTTTTCTAGAAAGACTGTGAAAAAATTCCTCTCAATTGTACTTGAACTAAAACTGAAATTTTCCAAAGCTGTTAGAATTAAATTAGGAATGTAGCATTCTTCATTGTTTAATTTTTGGTCCTTGTATTGATGTCTGAGTTGGCTGGATGTAAAATATCACCTTTTACATAAAAGCAAATTAAGAAATATTCTAAAAGTTTCTAAAATATCTCTTAAAGTATAATTTACTTTATAGGCTAAAATTACTCTCTATTTGCTTTCAGAATGTTTCTCTAGATAAATGATTGACTGCTATCCATGAGTTTCACTAAAAGATGACATTTGATTCTAATAACTAACCTCGGTTAATTCAGATTTTCATGTTAAACTGGCAAGAATCTAGTGGCATATTCAATCCAGTCCTTAAAATAAGTAAATCTATAATTTTCCAATAAACACTAAGCACTTCCATTGTGTGATGGATTATTTAAGGGTAGGAGCTATGTGTTATTCATACATCATGCAAATACTTGGCAAGTAGGAGATGTTGAATAAATATTAAGTAAATGCTATTGATTATGGCCAGAATATAATATAATATAAAATTGCTTACTTTGGCCACCTCATGCGAAGAGTTGACTCGTTGGAAAAGACTCTGATGCTGGGAGGCATTGGGGGCAGGAGGAGAAAGGGATGACCGTGGATGAGATGGCTGGATGGCATCATGGACTCAATGGACATGAGTCTGAGCGAACTCCGGGAGATGGTGATGGACAGGGAGGCCTGGCGTGCTGTGATTCATGGGGTCGCAAAGAGTCGGACACGACTGAGTGACTGAACTGAACTGAAAATTGCTTATGGCCAGCATAACTTAGTTATGAATTTAAAATATATATAAGAAAAATAGAAGAATATTTTGGAGAAAAGGTGATGTAATAATTAACTTCAGTTTAGGTATTTTATTTTTTAAAATTAAATGTTTATTATGAAAAATACATTAAAATATTCATATAAAGATAAAATACTGCAGGTAAGGATAAAGTCATTTGTATAATAAATAGTTTTTCATAATGAAATTCTTTAGTATAGAACTTTTTGAATAAAAAGTCTTCTAGAGACATTTATTATTTTTGTTAATATTTGTTTATAAAATTTCAAATTTATACATAAGAAAACAGGTTGTGAACTTCCATGTGTCCATCAGTCATTTTCAATAATCATTGACACATGGCCAATAGAGTTTCATTTATACCCTCCACCACTGGATTATTTTGAAGTACTACCCAACATTGTATTACTTTACCTACAGATACTTCAACAAGAATCTCCTTAAAATAGAGACTTTTAAAACATAATCACCATACTATTATCATCATAAAAGTTAGCAATTTAGAAAATTATATATAGTCAGAGGCCTTAGGAAGCATTACTACAAACAAAGGCTAGTGGAGTGACAGAATCCAGCAGATTTTTATGTTTTTTTTTTTTAATTTTTATATTTTTAAAGATTTTTTAGTTGGCAGAAAACTGCTTTACAATTTTGTGTTGGTTTCTGCCATACCACAACGTGGATCAATCATATATATTAATATATCTCTTCACTCCGTCTCCCTTCTCCGTATCCCACCTCTCTAGGTCATCACGGAGTCCCAAGCTGGGCTCCCTGTGTTATTTAGCAACTCACCACTATCTATCTGTTTCACACACGATAGTGTATATGTGCCGATACCACTTTCTCGGTTCTTCCCGCCCTCACCTTCCCCCGCTGTGTCCACAAGTCTGCTGTCTACTAGGATCATCAGTACCATGTTCCTCGATTCCATATATGTGTGTTAATATGTGATACTTGTTTTTCTCTTCCTGACTTACGTCACTCTGTATAAAAGGTGCAACCTCACTACATCTGACTCAAATTTGTTCATTTTATGGCTGAGGGATATTCCATTGTATAAATGTGCCATAGCTGCTGCTGCTGCTGCTTTTTTTTTTTTTTTGCCATAGCTTCTTTATCCATTCATCTGTTGATGGACATCTGGGTTGCTTCCTTGTCCTGACTACTGCAAATATTGTTGCAGTGAACACTGGGTTAAATGTGTCTGTTAGAATTGTGGTTTTCACAAAGTATATGCCCAGCAGTAGGACTGTTGGGTCATACGATAGATTTAGTCCTAGTTTTTAAAGGAATCTCCATACGGTTTTCCATAATGGCAATATCCGTTTAAATTCTAACCAAGAGTGCAGGAGGTTTCCCTTTTCTCCACAGCCCCTGCAGTGTTCATTGTGTGTCGATATTTTGATGATGGCCATTCCGACTGCTGTGAGGTGATACCTCACTGTAGTTTTGATTTGCATTTTTCTAATAATATTGAGCACCTTTTTATGTGTTTTTTGGCCATTTGTATGACTTCTTTGGAGAAGTGTCTGTTTAGTTCTTCTGCCCATTTTTCAATCGGGTTGTTTCTTTTTCTGATATGAGCTGCTGAGCTGTATGAACTGCTTATGTATTTTGGAGATTAAACCTTTGTCAGTTGCTTCATTTGTAATATTTAAAATCCTAAAAGATGATGTTGTTAAAGTGCTGCATACAGAATGTCAGGAAATTTTGAAAATTCAGCAGTGGTCTCAGGACTGAAAATGGTCAGTTTTCATTCCAATCCCAAAGAAGGGCTATACTACAGAATGTTCAAACTACCACATAGTTTCACTCATTTCACGTGCTAGCAAAGTTATGCTCAATATCCTTCAAGCTAGGCTTCAGCAGTATGTGAACTGAGAATTTCCAGATGTACGAGTGGAATTTCGAAGAGGCAGGGGAACCAGAGATCAAATTGCCAACATTTGGTGGATCGTGGAGAAAGGGCATGGCAATTCCAGATAAAACATCTACTTCTGCTTCATTGACTACACAAAAGCCTTTGACTGGGTGGATCATAACAAAATGTGGAAAATTCAAGATTGGAATACCCGACCACCTTACCTGCCTCCTGAGAAACCTGTATGCAGGTTAAGAAGCAACAGTTAGACCTGGACATGGAACAACGGACTGGTTCAAAATTTGGAAAGCAGTATGTCAAGGCTGTATGTTGTCACTCTGCTTATATAACTTCTATGCAGAGTAATCCGACTCATTGGAAAAGACCCTGATGCTGTAAAAGATTGAAGACAGGAGGAGAAAGGGCTAACAGAAGATGAGATAGTTAGATGGCATCACTGCCTCAATGGACATAAGTCTGAGCAAGCTCCAGGAGATGGTGAAGAACAGGAAAGCCTGGCGTGCTGCAGTCTATAGGGCTTCAAAGAGCCGGACACGACTGAGCAACTGAACAACAACAACATGCAGGGTAAATTATGCAAAATGCAGGTCTGGATGAATCACAAGTTGGAATCAAGATTCACAAGCTGGAGTCACAAGCTGGAGCAACATCCACCACTTTAGATATGCAGATGATACCACTCTATTGGCATAAAGTGGAGAGGAACTAAAGAGCCTCTTGATGAAGGTGAGAGAGGAGAGTGAAAAGGCTCAACAGGCAAAAAACTAAGATCATGGCATCTGGTCCCAGCACTTTATGGCAAATGGAAGGGGAAATGTGAAAGCAGTGAAAGATTTTATTTTCTTGTGCCCCAAAATTACAGTGGACAGTGAATGCAGTCATGAAATTAAAAGACACTTGTTCCTTGGAAAGAAAGCTATGACATACCTAGACAGCATATTAAAAAGCAGAGACATCACTTTGCCAAGAAAGGTCTGTATAGTCAAAGCTATGATTTTTCCAGTAATTATGTATGAATGTGAGAGTTTTTCCATTAGGAAGGCTGAGCGCTAAAGAATGGATGCTTTTGAACTGAGGTCCTGGAGAAGATGCTTGAGAGTCCCTTGGACTGCAAGGAGATCAAACCAGTTAATCCTAAAGGAAATCAACTGTGAATATTCATAAGAAGGACTGATGCTGAAGCTCCAAACTTTGGCCACCTGAGTGAAGAGCCGACTCATTGGAAAAAATCCAGATGCTGGGAAAGATTGAGGGCAGAGGGAGAAAAGTATGGAAGAGGACTAGATGGTTAAATAAACATCACTGACTCATTGGTTATGAATTTGAGCAAACTCTGGGGGACTGTGGAGAACAGATAAGCCTGGTGTGCTACAGTCCTTGAGCTCACAAAGAGTCAGACACGACATCGTGACTGTGTAACAACAGTATTTCCTAGGTATTGCTTTTCTTTTGCAAGTTGATCTGGTTGAACCAGGATTCAAACCAAATTCCCATTTCTAAGGCATCTCTTCTGGTTGGTGCTTACTGTCAATATTTTCCTCTCTCTCTGTACTTCCTTCTCTTTCTCCACCCCTCTCTTTTGCTTACTTCCCTTCACCATTTACTGTGGGGCAAGTGCTAGATATATGAGAGGTTTCAGTTACCCAAAGATGAATAGAATATCTATCTATATTAAACTCTGGGATTTGGCTGCCTATAAGGATGTCTCCTCCTACTAGTTCATCTACTAGTCTCAAATACTCTCAAGTTCATGAGCTTGCATTTTTTATTCCTTTTGCTTAGGAGCTTTAACCTCCATCAGCTTATCTATTTTTTTCAACTTTCAGGCCAATTTCAAATATCACTTCATTTAGGATGGCTTTGCTGCCGCTGCTGCTAAATCACTTTAGTCATGTCTGACTCTGTGCGACCTCAGAGATGGCAGCCCACCAGGCTCCACTGTCCCTGGGATTCTCCAGGCAAGAACACTTGAGTGGGTTGCCATTTCCTTCTTTCTTTATTGACCATGAAATGAAATTCATCAGTTTTCTTTCCATAGCTACTTGCACCTTTATAAGTTTGTCTTATTTAACAAAATTATGTCTTATTTAACAATACTAATTTAACAAACCATGTCTTCTTCTCCATCATTAGACTGAAAAAATTTTGAGTGCTGACTGAATCTTTCTTATATTATTTAATTGCATTATTATTGTTGAGGTGTATTATGTGTTAATCACATCAACAGAAGCACATTCAGCCTGCCTTTGTACCAAATAATATACAGGCTCAAGGAAGAAGTGCAGCACCTAACACAGGTCATTACACACAATGGGGGTTCAAATGTTTATGGATTTGAAATAGATCAAATGGCACATTTTGAAAGTTGTATGCAGTTTTAAAATCAAAACTATCAGGCAGCAGTGATCTTTCCTGGTGGCTCAGATGGTAAACAATCTGCCTGCTATCGAGGGGACCCAGGTTTGATGCCTAGGTAGGAAAGATTCCTTGGAGAAGGGAATGCCATTTCTTCCTCTAGGAAATTTTCCTGACCCAGGAGTCGAACCTGCATTTCTTTCATCTCCTGCATTGGCAGGCAGATTCTTTACCACTGCACCACATGGGGTGCCCATAAATATAAGACATGACCCCATAAAATTTTTAGAAGATAAGATAGGCAAAACATTCTCTGATATAAATTTCTTAGGTTAGTATCCCAATTTAATAGAAATAAAAGCAAAAATAAAGTTCACCTAAGCAAACTTATAAGCTTTGACAAGAAGCTTATAAGCTTCTTATAAACTTTCACAAGAAATGAAAGCATAAACAAAATGAAAAAGACAAGTTATTGACTGGGAGAAATATTAGCAGACAATGCAAATGGCAGGGGCTTAGTTTCTAAAATTTCAAAGAGCTGATACAATTCAATAACAAAAATACAACTCAATTAAAAATAGATAGAAATCCTGAACAGACATTTCTTTAAATAAGACATAGATAGAGCCAGTAAGCACATGCAAAGATGCTCAACATAACTATTTACTAGAGAAATGCAAATTAAAACGATGAGGTACCATCTCACACTGGTCAGAATGGCCATCATTAAAAAGTCTACAAATGGTAAATGCTGGAGAGTTAGTGGAGAAAAGGCAACCTTCCTGCACTGTTGGTGGGAATGTAAATTGGTGCAGCCACTACGTAGAACAGTATGGAAGTTCCTTTAAAAACTAAAAATAGAGCTACCATATGATCCTATAATCCCACTCCTGGGCATATATTTGGACAAAACTCCAATTCAACAAAATACCTGAACTCCAGTATTCATATGAATATAAGTTACAATAGCCAAGACATGGAAGCAACCTAAAATGTCCATCAACTGATGGATAAAAAAGATATGGTGTGTGTATATATATGCACACACACACACAGTGGAATATTAGTCAACCATTGAAAGAATGAAATAGTAGCATTTGCAGCAATATGGAGGGACCTAGAGATTATCATACTAAGTGAAGTCATCAAGAGAAAGACAAATATATGATGTCACTTATATGTGGAATCTATTTAGATTTTGTAAATGAACTTATTTGCAAAACAGAAAAAGAAAACAAACTTATGGTTGCCAAAGGGGAGGAGGGAGGGATAAATTTGGAATCTGCAATTAGCAGATAAAAACTACTATATATAAAACAGATAAACAATGAGGTCCTATTTTATAGCACAGGGAATTATATTCAATATCCTGTAATAAACCATAATGGAAAAGAATATGAAAAAGAATATATATATACTTACATGTATTTTTAAAGTTGATTCTTGTATAAATCAACTATATTTCAATAAAAAATGTGAGACTATTATACAGAACCTGAATTTTCATATGAAACAAAACATATGAAGTCATCTAATATAAAGAATGGGCTTCCCTGGTGGCTCGGCTGGTAAAGAAAGGTCTAAGTTAGCAGGGTTTTGTTCTAACAGTTACATCTTAAAGAGGCCAAGGTGGAGGAAGGAAGGCTTATTTTCGTTAAATATTCATTCCATTTCAGAGTTTGATAGAGTGTATGTGCCATATTTTATAGCCCAAGACCATGTTTCTAACTGGAAAATCTCCTTGGGAAATTTTGATAAATCTTAAATTGTAGCTGAAACAATCAAGAAAAGGAAAAACAAAACAGGCCAAAGTCATTTTTTGACTGTGTCATGTTTCTTAAAATAGACTATGTACTTCTAAAGATAATGTGGATATGATACAGAGAGAGATTTGAGATGAAGTCCCAGTTAAATGCCTGACTAGTTCCTTGATCTTCAGTATTCTGCATGGTTAACACTTCTGAGTTCTCACTGATACTTTATGTCTTACTTAATCCTCATAAAACACTATATGTCACTTATATGTGGATCCTGAAGTATGACACAAATTAACCTACCTATGAGCCAGAAACAGAATCAGACATAGAGAGCAGACTTGTGATTACCAAGGGGGAGGTCAGCGGGGGAAGGGTGGATGAGACATTGGAGTTTGCAGATGTGAGCTATTTGCATATATAGGATAAACAAGGTCCTACTATATTGCACAGGGGACTATATTCAATATCTGGTGATAAACCATAATGCAAAAGAATTTAAAAAAGGATGTGTTGTGTACACACACACACAAATATATATATATATAACTGAATCACTTTGTTCAGTATAAATTAATACAACATTGTATATTAACTATACTTCGATTAAAAACTCTTATGAGATAGGAAGTATTACTATCCTAATTTTATACATGAAGAAATGGAAATTAACACCCTTGCCTAGGAACAGTTTTAAGTAATGAACCCAGTACTCTAACACAGTTAATGTCATTCTGAAGTCTGAATTTTGACTTCAGATGTTAGGAGAGGGGTGTGTGTTAGAATCACTAATCTAAGGGCTTTCTATCTACTTGCTATGGGTCTCTGGATTATTTAAAAATCTTTCCTTGATGCCTGGGTGAGCTGATGCATATGATGGTGTTATAAAATCTCTGGAATCCAGGACTTCAGTTCCCATAATATGAGAAAGGGGCCCTTTCTGTTTGATACCTGTGGTGGATTCATGTCAATGTATGCCAAAACCAATACAGAATTGTAAAGTAAAAAAAAAAAAGAATATGGTTGTTGAAAGTTGCCAGTTTCTTTGTTTTGTTATTAAAAAAATTTTGTTGCAGTATAGTTGCTTTACCGTGTTGTATTAGTTTCTACTGTACAACAGAGTGAATCAGCTCTCTGTGTATCTGTCAATCCCAGTCTCCCAATTCATCCCACTTCCCCTCCCAACTAGGTGTATTTCTCTGCATCTGTTTCTCTGTTTCTGTTTTGCACGTAAGATCATCTATACCATTTTTCTAGATTCCACATGTATGCATTAATATATAGCATTTGTTTTTTTCTTTTTTTTAGTGTTTCATTCTTTAAAAAAAATTTTATTTAAATTGGAGGCTAATTACTTTACAATATTGTAGTATTTTTTTCCCATACATTCACATGAATCAGCCATGTTTTTTCCTTTCTGACTTACTTCACTCTGTATGACAGTCTCTATGTCCATCCATGTCTCTACAAATGACCCAATTTCATTTCTTTTTATGGCCATGTAATATTACATTGTACATATGTATCCCATATTCTTTATCTGTTCCTCTGTTGATGAACATTTATGTTGCTTCCATGTCCTAAAAGTTGCCAGTTTCTCTGATTCAAGAGAAAAATTGGAAACAGACTTTATGAAGTAAGTGTGGGTTCAGTTCAGTTCAGTTGCTCAGTAGTGTCCGACTCTTTGAGACCCCATGAACCGCAGCATGCCAGGCCTCCCTGTCCATTACCAACTCCCGGAGTCCACCAAACCCATGTCCACTATGTTGATGATGCCATCCTACCATCTCATTCCCTGTTGTCCCTTTCTCCTCCTGCCCTCAATCTTTCCCATCATCAGGGGCTTTTCAAATGAGTCAGCTCTTGGCATCAGCTGGCCAAATGTTGGAGTTTCAACTTCAACATCAGTCCTTCCAATGAACACCCAGGGCTGATCTCCTTTAGGATGGACTGGTTGGATCTCCTTGCAGTTCAAGGGACTCTCAAGAGTCTTCTCAAACACCATAGTTCAAAAGCATCAATTCTTTGGCACTCAGCTTTCTTTATAGTCCAGCTCTCACATCCATACATGACCACTGGAAAAACCATAGCCTTGACTAGACGGACCTTTGCCAACAGCAAAGTAATGTCTCTGTTTTTTAATATGCTGTCTAGGTTGGTCAAAACTTTCCTTCCTAGGAGCAAGCGTCTTTTAATTTCATGGCTGCAGTCACCATCTGCAGTGATTTTAGAGCCTAGAAAAATAAAGTCTGACACTGTTTCCACTGTTTGCCCATCTATTTGCCATGAAGTGGTGGGACCAGATGCCATGATCTTCGTTTGCTGAATGTTGAGCTTTAAGCCAACTTTTTCACTCTCCTCTTTCACTTTCATCAAGAGGCCACTTTCTGCCATAAGGGTGGTGTCACCTGCGTATCTGAGGTTATTGATATTTCTCCCAGCTTGTGGAGAATTGATTCCAGCTTGTGCTTCCTCCAGCCCAGGGTTTCTCATAATGTACTCTGCATAGAAGTTAAAGAAGCAGGGTGACAATATACAGCCTTGACATACTCCTTTTCCTATTTGGAATCTGTCTGTTGTTCCAAGTCCAGTTCTAACTGTTGCTTCCTGACCTGCATACAGGTTTCTCAAGAGGCAGGTCAGGTGATCTGGTATTCCCATCTCTTTCAGAATTTTCCACAGTTTATTGCGATCCACACAGTCAAAGGCTTTGGCATAGTCAATAAAGCAGAAATAGATGTTTTTCTGGGACTCTCTTGCTTTTTTAATGATCCAGTGGATGTTGGCAATTTGATCTCTGGTTCCTCTGCCTTTTCTAAAACCAGCTTGAACATCTGGAAGTTCACGGTTCACATGTTGCTGAAGCCTGGCTTGGAGAATTTTGAGCATTACTTTACTAGCGTGTGAGATGAGTGCAATTGTGTGGTAGTTTGAGCTTTCTTTGGCATTACCTTTCTTTGGGATTGGAATGAAAACTGACCTTTTCCAGTCCTGTGGCCACTGCTGAGTTTTGAAATTTGCTGATACATTGAGTGCAGCACTTTCACAGCATCATCTTTTGGGGTTTGAATTAGTTCAACTGGAATTCCATCACCTCCACTAACTTTGTTCATAGTGATGCTTCCTAAGGCCCACTTGACTGTACATTCCTGGATGTCCGGCTCTAGGTGAGTGTGAGTGATCACACCTTCATGATTATCTGGGTTGTGAAGCTCTTTTTTTGTACAGTTCTTCTGTGTATTCTTGCCACCTCTTCTTAATATCTTCTGCTTCTTTTAGGTCCCTACCATTTCTGTCCTTTATTGAGCCCATCTTTGCATGAAACATTCCCTTTGTATCTCTAATTTTCTTGAAGAGATCTCTAGTCTTTCCCATTTTGTTGTTTTCCTTTATTTCTTTGCATTGATTGCTGAAGAAGGCTTTCTTGTCTCTCCTTGCTATTCTTTGGAACTCTGCATTCAAATGGGTATATCTTTCCTTTTCTCCTTTGCTTTTCACTTCTCTTCTTCTCACAGGTATTTGTAAGGCCTCCCCAGACAGCCATTTTGCTTTTTTGCATTTCTTTTTCTTGGGGATAGTCTTGATCCCTGTCTCCTGTACAGTGTCATGAACCTCCATTCATAGTTCTTCAGGCACTCTGTGTATCAGATCTAGGCCCTTAAATCTATTTCTCATTTCCACTGTATAATCATAAGGGATTTGATTTAGGTCATACCTGAATGGTCTAGTGGTTTTCCCCACTTTCTTCAATTTAAGTCTGAATTTGACAATAAGGAGTTCATGATCTGACCCACAGTCCACTCCTGGTCTTGTTTTTGCTGACTGTATAGAGCTTCTCTGTCTTTGGCTGCAAAGGATATAATCAATCTGTTTTCGGTGTTGACCATCTGGTGATGTCCATGTGTAGAGTCTTCTCTTGTGTTGTTGGAAGAGGGTACTTGGTATGACTAGTTCATTCTCTTGGCAGAACTCTGTTAGCCTTTGCCCTGCTTCATTCTGCATTCCAAGGCCAAATTTGCCTGTTACTCCAGGTGTTTCTTGACTTCCTACTTTTGCATTCCAGTCCCCTATAAGGAAAAGGACATCTTTTTTGGGTGTTAGTTCTAGAATGTCTTGTAGGTCTTCATAGAACCATTCAACTTCAGCTTCTTCAGCATTACTGGTCGGGGCATAGAGTTGGATTACTGTAATATTCAATGATTTATCTTGGAAACGAACAGAGATAATTCTGTCGTTTTTGAGATTGCATCCAAGTACTGCATTTCAGACTCTTTTGTTGACCATGATGGCTACTCCATTTCTTCTAGGGGATTCCTGCCCACAGTAGTAGATATAATGGTCATCTGAGTTAAATTCACCCATTCCAGTCCATCTTAGTTTGCTGAGTCCTAGAATGTCAACATTCACTCTTGCCAACTCGTTTGACCACTTCCAATTTGCCTTGATTCATGGACCTAACATTCCAGGTTCCTATGCAATATTGCTCTTTACTACATGGAATCTTGCTCCTATCACCAGTCCCATCCACAATTGGGTGGTGTTTTTGCTTTGGCTCCATCCCTTCATTCTTTCTGGAGTTATTTCTCCACTGATCTCCAGTAGCATATTGGGCACCTACTGACCTGGGGAGTTCGTCTTTCAATGTCCTATCTTTTTTGCCTTTTTATACTGTTCATTGGGTTCTTGAGGGAAGAATACTGAAGTGGTTTGCCATTCCCTTCTCCAGTGGACCACATTCTGTCAGACCTCTCCACCATGAGCCGTCTGTCTTGAGTGGCCCCACATGGCATTGCTCAGTTTCATTGAGTTAGACAAAGCTGTGTTCCATGTGATCAGATTGGCTAGTTGTCTGTGATTGTGGTTTCAGTCTGTCTGCTCTCTGATGCCTTCTCTCAGTGCTTACCATCTTACTTGGGTTTTTCTTACCTTGGACGTGGGGTATCTCTTCATGGTAGCTCCAGCAAAGCGCAGCCGCTGCTCCTGACCTTGGACATGGAGTAGGTCCTCTCTGCCGCGCTCATGAGCCATCTCAGCCGCTGGTGTGGGTATCTCATTTTAAAGTAATAGGGAAAGGCTTCAAATGCTTTTTAAAGTAAAAAGTCTTAGGAAATGCTTGAAAAAAAAAATAAAAAATAGTAAGTCTAAGATCAAAGAAGAAATCAACTGCATTTTAGGGTGAGGAGAGAGAAGTGGGTACTGTGCATTTATTTCAGGGGAGGATTGTTTGCAGGGGAGTGTGGTAGAAAAACCACTAAGTTATCCATATATGTATTTTAGACTTTGACAAGGTCTTGACTTTGTTCTCGTCTGAGGTTCTTGAAAGTGATGATGCCCTGGTTAATTACTGAATGAGGAACAGGAAATAATGAGATGTGGGATTAATAGGAGAGATCAGGGCAACAATATCATGAAGCAGTGTGGGAGTGTGGAAAAGCATTAGAGATGTTTAGAGAGTGACAAGGAGAAAATACAGGATTAATGTTTGCTTTGCGTCATGCAGTCTAGCTTGTGCATCTGGGTCAGCGGTTGTGCTCTTTACTGAAGGTAGAGAATATAGGAGGAGCATACTTATAGGATAAAATGGAGATTTTAGTGTTCAGCCCATTGAGGTTGAAGCATTTCTGGGATATCCAGGAGTGATGATGGGCAGGTAGTAGTGTACCATCGGGAGGTTGTGGGGAAGCCTGAGCTGGTGATATGGACCAGGCACTAGGGGATCATGTTTGTGGTGGTTAAAACCACCCAAAACTGACGAGCTTGCCCAGGGAACGTGAGTAGAGTACAAGCAGTGATTCAGGTACTCTCACTGAAGTATAGACTTATTGAGCCTAGTAGGTGACAGTTTGGTTCTGTTCTGCCATGTAACCCATGGCAGTATGACTATCAGAATATAAGTTGCTCATTACATATAGAGGGAGATGTGCAAAGAAAATAGGAAGAAGACATAAGTGCTGTGTGTTCAGAGGACAGTGACTAGGACAGCGACAAAACTCTAAGCCATAAGGAAAATAAAGTCTTGGCTGTTTCAGTTCAGTTCAGTTGCTCAGTCGTGTCCGACTCTTTGTGACCCCATGAATCGCAGCACGCCAGGCCTCCCTGTCCATCACCAACTCCCAGAGTTCACTCAGACTCACGTGCATTGAGTCGGTGATGCCATCCAGCCATCTCATCCTCTGTCGTCCCCTTCTCCTCCTGCCCCCAATCCCTCCCAGCATCAGAGTCTTGTCCAATGAGTGAACTCTTCATGTGAGGTGGCCAAAGTACTGGAGTTTCAGCTTCAGTATCATTCCCTCCAAAGAGCACCCAGGACTGATCTCCTTCAGAATGGACTGGTTGGATCTCCTTGCAGTCCAAGGGACTCTCAAGAGTCTTCTCCAACACCACAGTTCAAAAGCATCAATTCTTCGGTGCTCAGCTTTCTTCACAGTCCAACTCTCACATCCATACATGACCACAGGAAAAACCATAGCCTTGACTATAGGGACCTTAGTCGACAAAGTAATGTCTCTGCTTTTCAATATGCTATCTAGGTTGGTCATAACTTTTCTTCCAAGGAGTAAGCGAGAAAAGAAAATCTCCAGGGATATAAGAATCTCCTTTAGTTATTTGAAAGGTTGTCACTATGAAAAGGGCCTTTACATTTTTGTGCTTCTCTTGATTCAATTAAGGGAAGCTTTTTCTGAACATTTGTCATCTCTGAAATTGGGTTGATCTCCCTTTGGGAGGGATGTGTTCCTTATTCCTGGTTATTTAAAAAGAAGTTACAGGGATGCTGCAAAGGATATTGAAATTTCAGAGAAATGGTTAAGGACCAGAGGATAGCCTAATTTTGTTGTTCTTTGTCAAGGGATACCCTCTGCTTAAAAAGTTTTGTACTCTGAAAAATATATATTTGTAATAATTTCACTTTGGGATTGAATTAAAAAAAATTCATTTGAATTCAAATCATTTTAAGACCCTTCCTATTTCTGGATAAGTTTTCTCTTTTCTGACTAAATATAGGTTATCTTTTCTTTCTACTTTCTTTGGTCCTTGATTTTAACAGTTCTTTCAAAAATATTAAAATATGTGTTACTGAGGAATTGACAATCTTCTTTACTAACAGTCGAAATGATGTGGTGGTGAAAATAATCCATGTAGCTTACATGTTAGCAGAGTACAATTCTAACAGTTCTGTGAAATCCCCATCTCTGAGTAAGATAATTTAATGGGTATATTGAATTGAATCATACTTGCAGTGATTCCAGAAGCTTGCAGTGGATCAAGGATCTTGTGGTTTCTTTATTTCATCAACTTTGTTGTCTGTTTTCCACCATTTCCCCCACCTCCCCTCACTGGGCTCATTTGACTTTGCAGAGGTGGAGGGGGCTGGGATGAACACAGAGGTCAAAGGAAGAAGGTTTTACCTGATTTGTATAATTATAAAATTGCATTGTTGACAGTAGCAATCTGGGTCTGGGAGAAAGAAACTGCACAGTAGGTTAAACAGAGAAAATTCAACATAAAGAACTATTGAATATGATAAAAGTGTCAGTAGAAGATGAAAGGGAATTATATAGTACCTTAGGGATTAGGTAGAGTACTCAAGAAAGGATGAACATGGAAGACTTTGGACTTTTCCAGTGTTTTAGTCCATTGAATGGCAAAAAATATTTCCTGTTTGTCCAGTTTAGACCTGGGTTGGGAGTTGCTGGGAAGCAATAGGCAACGTTCTGGAGTGGAGACGGATGGCAAGATACAGCAGTGGGGGTGAGGGCTTGTGGTGGAAGTTCCCTCGCAAATCTAGGTCTTGAGAGTGTGTGGGCTGAATGGGACACTGGCTTGCAGATCTGGAGGGCTGCAGAGAGCTTATCTCCTGCTAAGGGAACAGGATTGCAGAGGGACTGCCCTCAGGGCCTACGGCCGGGGTGGTGCGTGACAAGATGATCTGACACCCATGCCTCCCCCCCCCCGACCCGTGGTGAAAACTGCAGGACAGTGTGCCCTTTCTGCAGTGTCTGCCCAGCATCCGTACTGAGAAAGTTTAACATCGTTCTCATCTTAGAGGAGAAATGCTTAAAGGGATTTCCTTGTTCGTCCCAGAGCCTATATTAAAGGGTGCACTGGGCAACTGAGAGGCCGTGGGCTGAGAACTGATGCGGTGGTTGTGGGATGCATTAATAAAAGATGCTGACTGCTGATTTTTCTCGTGAGGTGCTTTGTGTGTTCTCTGGAGAGGCCCTCCTGCTGTCTCTTGCCTCTTCATCATGGTTGTTCATGACTTCCCAGTGGACTCTGCCTTTCAGCGTTTCACTGCTCTGCTGTGGCCCATCTCTCCTCTGGCTGCACTGGGGATGCTCAGGCCCGACTCTCATCTGAAACCTTTGCTCGGCTTTCAGTGGTAAAATAGATCCTCTGTCCTCCTTCCAGGGGGATCCCTGATTCTACATTTCAGGGCAAATATAGATCAACTTTTAGCCATTGCCCGTCTCCTTCAGACTTTACAGGCTGGAGTCAGGTCCTTCAAAGTTTAGAAGTGTGAAACCCTCTGTCCTGAAGCCCTCTCCCCATTTTAGAGAAGCTTCCTCCTTTCCCTGCTTGTAGGGTCTCACCAACGACCCATGCACTGCCTCTCACGCTGCCCACAACACACTGATAATGCTCTCCAAACGCTTACTCACTTGTTTGTCTTCTATTCAATGTCACCATTTGCCATGACTCAGCTTGGATATGTGTGATGGATGAGAAATTACTTCCTCATCTCATAGCATGGCCTGGAGGTGCAGTTTACCATTTCCCTAAAGGTGTGTGCAGGCACTTGGGCCTTGGAATTTTCTCTGCTTCAGAGGCCTTAAGCAATAATGGGATGAAGGAAAAGCCACGTCTTTGTAACTATGAAAGGATATCCTTTCCATGTGCCCCCATTGTCACTGTCTCACTTTCATGTTGCTGTAATTGAAAGCCACAATTTTTCTTTTCTTTTCTCAGATCACCAGATGGGATCCATTGCTTTACCAACTCGAATACCCACACATATTCCTTGTATTTTTTTTAGGAGTGATTCTTTTTTTTTTTTTTTTTAAATGTATGATACCACAAGCTCAGTTCTTTCTTTTTCCTTACACTTCCTGTTGTAGAAATCAGTCATCACCCATTTGACCTTCCAGTGGGTGATAACCCCAGATACATCAGAGAACGTGATTAATGGCGGTGCAGGGTACATTCTGCCAACTGGCCTAGACACGTTTTCAGTTTCCATTGGGGAAAACGCCCAAAGGACAGATGACCTTCAGAGCCTCCTGGATAGTTTGCTTCACTTTCCCTTTGTGTCTTGCATGTGAGTGAGGGGCAAGTGCTGTCAGGCTGGTTTTGTAACACCTCAGTGTGTCCTGTCACTCCACTTCAGGGTGTGAGATGCTTGACACTCTTCACTTTTTTCCTGCTTTCCAAGTGACTGGAACAATTTTCAGTTGTTTTTGTAGCAGTAAAATAATGACTACTGATTTGGAACTTTTCAATTACAAAAGGCTTCTGTTATCTTAGGAAGCACTGATGGCCATATTGCTAAGTGGGCTGCAGTACATTTGAATTCCAAAGAACTCTCTGGTCATCACAGAGACGGTTATTTACATTTTACGTTCGGTGCACGGCCAGTCAGTGGATGGTGCCAGAGCTGTCACACCATCTGTGGCTTGACTCGAAGACCTGTTGGGAGGCGTATGTTGCAGGTCCTGAACCACCCACACAGTAGGGGCCATGCTGTGTTTGCCAGATTTGTGCCATAGATTTGATTACAACTTCTACCTCAGGGATCAAGAAATGTTGCTCATGGCATGAAAGAAAAGAAAAAAGTTTTATTTGAGTTTATGATGAAAAGTTCTTGTATTCCCTCCCCATTAAATGCACTATTGCCCTAAAACAACCAGACTATATTTTCTCTGAAAAAAGATCCTATTTCTCAGTCACTGTTTTTCATTCTTTTCTCTACGGAACTCTGAGTAGCCAACAAATAGTGTGAAGATCCAGAAATGGGGTGAAAATACAGGAACAATCAAGACCAAGGGCATTGTACTTCATAATTTAGACACCGTGTGTGTTAGTTGCTCAGTTGTGTTTGACTCTTTGCAATTCCATGGACTGTAGGTCTCCAGGCTCCTCTGTCCATGGGAATTTCCAGGCAGTAATACTGGAGTGAGCTGCCATTTTCCTTTCCAAGGGATCTTTCCAACCCGGGGGTTGGACCTGAGTCTCCCGCACTGCAAGCAGATTCTTTACCATCTGAGCCATCAGAGGAGCCCAATTTAGACACTGGCTGACTGTAAATGAAAGATGCACACCCACACCAATATTTTAATAAAAGCATATGGAAAAGCCTCTTGGCTCTCAGACAGGAGGGCATTATCTTGGTTAACCCATCATTTCCCACAATCTGGCCTGCAGTTTCCTTGATTCCAGTTGTGTTTCTTGTATACTTGTATACTGTGTTGCTTTTTAGTAAGCAAATTTGGGCTTTCCTTCCACCCTCTCCTCTGTTACACTCCTCTTCATGCTCAAATACTCATCTCTGACAGCCCCTGTTCCAAGAAGGCTCTCCTTGTGCCCCAAGCCAAGTTGATCTAGCCTCTGACAGAGTTCTTTTTATTTTTATTTTAAAACCTGCTATGTTGACCAATTTATCTCTCTCATCTATCTAGTCTATCTATCCATCATCATTTATCATCTACTTATCATATCTTTCTTCCTTATTAAAATGTGAGCTCATGTAAGGTTGTTGGTGGATTGTTGTTCAGCCTCTAGGCTGGGTCCAACTTTTTGTGACCCCATGGACTGTAGCACACCAGTCTCTCCTGCCCTTCACTATCTACCAGAGTTTGTTCAAACTCATGTCCATTAAGTCTATGATGCCATCCAACCACCTTATCTTCTGTCATCCCCTTCTCCTCCTGCCTTCAGTCTTTCCCAGAATCAGGGTCTTTTCCAATGAGTCAGTTCTTCGCATCAGGTGGCCAAAGTATTAGAGCTTCACTTTCAGCATCAGTCCTTCCAATGAATTTTCAGTGTTGACTTCCTTTAGTATTGACTGGTTGGATCTCCTTGTTGTCCAAGGGACTCTCTAGAGTTTTCTCAGCACCACAGTTCGAAAGCATCAATTCTTCAGTGCTCAGCTTTCTTTATGGTCCAACTCTCACATCCATACATGACTACTGGAAAAACCGTGAAAGTGATAGTTGCTCAGTTGTGTCCGACTCTTTCTGACCCCATGAACTGTAGCCTGCCAAGTTCCTCTGTCCATGGAATTCTCCAGGCCAGAATACTGCAATGGGTTGCCATTCTCTTCTCCAGGGGATCTGCCTGATCAAGGGATCAAACCCAGGTCTCCAGCACTGCAAGCAGATTCTTTACCATCTGAGCCACCAGGGAAGCTTTGAGTACATGGACCTTTGTTGGCAAAGTGATGTCTCTGCTTTGTAATTCATGGTCTAGGTTTGTCATAGCTTTTCTTCCAAGGAACAAGCATTTTTTAATTTCATGGCTATGTCTTTTTTATGACAGCATTCTTATGGCAGAAAGCAAAGATGAACTCAAGAGCCTCTTGATGAAAGTGAAAGAGGAGAGTGAAAACAGTTGGCTTAAAGTTCAACATTCAGAAAACTAAGGTATGGGATCTGGTCCCATGACTTCATGGCAAATAGATGGGGAAACAGTGAAAACAGTGGCTGACTTTATTTTTTTGGCCTCCAAAATCATTGCAGATGGTGATTGCAGCCATGAAATTAAAAGACACTTACTCCTTGGAAGGAAAGTTATGACCAATCTAGACAGCATATTACAAAGCAGACATTACTTTGTCAACAAAGGTCTGTCTAGTCAAGGCTATGATTTTTTCTAGTAGTCATGTATGGATGTGAGAGTTGGACTGTGAAGAAAGCTGAGTGCCAAAGAATTGATGCTTTTTAACTGTGGTGGTAGAGAAGACTCTTGAGAGTCCCTTGGATTGCAAGATCGAACCAGTCCATCCTAAACAGATCAGTCCTGGGTATTCACTCGAGGGACTGATGTTGAAGCTGAAACTCCGATACTTTGGCCACCTGATGTGAAGAGCTGACTCATTTGAAAAGACCCTGATGCTGGGAAAGATTGTGGGCAGGAGAAAAAAGGGACAACAGAGGGTGAGATGGTTGGATGGTATCACCAATTCAATGGACATGAGTTTGAGTAAACTCCGAGAGTTGGTGATGGACAGGGAGGCCTGGCATGCTGCGGTTCATGGGGCTGCAAAGAGTTGGACATGACTGAGCAACTGAACTGAACTGAAGGTAGGACCTGCATCTGATTTTGTTTTTTTGACCTTACAGTAAGCAGTAGGTACTGAAATAACAGTAAAATGAAAGGATTCCTGAGCAATGCAGTTCAATTTGAACACTGAATATTCTGAAAGGAACTTACAGGTTGTTTGGGTTTTTTTTTTCTTTAGCCTTTGTGGTTTCATTGACCAAACAGTTGGTTCTGGCTGCTGTCAAGCTCTTGAAGCAGGGACAGAGGATTTCAAAACAGTGCTGTGTACAGAGAGCACAGATGCTCCTCCGTGTTTTTTAGCCCAAGTCCCTTCTTTTCAAAGCCACAGGCTTGTGCCAAGTTTGGAGCAAGCCAACAAAACAGGAGGCAAGGCATGTGTCCACTCTCTAGCAACTTCCCTGATTCCCGTGGTCAAGCTGAAACAAATGTCTTGGGTATCGACTGTTTACCAGGCACTGGCAAAGAGTCTACCTGGATGAATCATGGGATGGGACCTTGCCATCAATGGGAAGTAGAGATACGGGCAACATGGGGAGGGCCAAGGCAGTGATGCTTGTTTATAATGAGTGATTGGAGACACAGGTAGATTGACTTACATGTCTCAGTGGACAGAGGCTGAAGTAAAGAAAGTACTCATTCTCCTGTCCTTGCTTTAATTCATATCCTTTTCCTCTCTGCAAACACTTAACGGTTCTGTCTTACTTCTCTTGTACCATCTTCCACACAGCAGCAAGGATTATATTTCTAATATCACTGCCCTGATGAAAACCCTCAGTGACTTTCCATCAGCTCCTTAGCATCATTGCAAAGCCCTCTATTATTTGGTCCCTTTTTGCCTCTTCTGCCTCATCTCTGCCATTTTCTGCCTTGTATGTTATGATTTTTAGGTCTACTTCATGTGTTCATAAATACCTTGAGTACAGAGACTATTTCTCACTTATCTTTTTCTCTTTAACTACAAATATATTGTCTAGGAGATAAAAGAAGCTCAATAAGTGTGAGCACATTGGTTTATAGAGTTCAGGGACCATGCCTTATATATGTCTATTTCTAGCTGTCACCGGGGATGCTGTACTGTGCTTAGTTGCTCAGTCATGTCTGACTCTTTGCGACCCTATGGACTGTAGCCCACCAGGCTCCTCTGTCCATGGGGATTCTCCAGGCAGGAATACTGAGTCGGTTGCCATGCTCTCTTCCAGGGGATCTTGCCAACCCAGGGATCCAACCCAGGTCTCCCACATTGAACTTTCTGTTCTCCTGGTAATTTGATAAGGGTAGAATGTCAATGATATTAGGAAGCAACATTGCTTGTGATAAAAATGCTTGAACACTGCAATTAAGATTGAGGGAACTATATCAGTTTCTACATATACATGAGATTGTGTAGTATTTGTCTTTCTGTGTCTGTTTTTTTTTTTTTATTTAGCATACTGTCTTCTGGGTCCATGCCATACTATATTGTTGCAAATAGCAGGATTTCCTTCTGTTTTTAAAAAGATGAATTATATTTCCCTGCATGTATGTATGTATGTGTGTATATACACACAAAAACACATATATATGTATATAGCTATATATGCCACATTTTCTTTATCCATTTAGTCACTGATAGACATTTAGATTGTTTCCATAAATTTCTTGTGAAGAATACTGCAGTGAACATGGGGGTACAGATAACTCTCATTTATTTTTTATAGTAAAGTTATTTAGCTCATATTTTTTGGTTATGGTTAAATTCCATTAGATCTGTATGCACTTACATTACAGCATTCTTACATTGCAAATAGGCAGCTGTTATCACAGTTAAAACTGAATAGCTTTATAAGTACATAAGTACAGATAGAGTAATGATCTGCAGTCCGTGAAAAGTCGGACATATACATATACAGCAGAGTGACTGAACTGAACTGCATAATGATCAATGCCTAGGCTACTCCCTGCACCCTGCAAACTGAAGGGACCTATGATTTGCTAAATTCTGTTGACTAAAAAAATTCAACAAAATATATTTGAGTTGAAAATTCCATACGCTTTTGTTGATGTGGATGTATGGCAAAACCCATCAAAATGTTGTAATTATCCTCCAATTAAAATAAAAATTAATTAAAATAGACTTCCACACTATGAGGGAAAAAGAAGGAAAAAAAGCTTCAAATTAAATATAAGAGCAGGTATATTAAAGAAACATCAGTATTCATTGTGGTTTGCGTTATTCTGATAATGTTGTGCCATGCTTGTATTACTCCTTCCAATTAAGTGACTTCTTATTAAGTACTGTATTTATTATTGCTTCTGGGTGAGAACAAGGGAGGGTGATATATGAATCCCAACTTAATAAATTAGACTCTTTGCTATTATCCAAATAAATACAATGTAGATATGGAATAGGTGAGAAGGCATGAGATACATTTAAAATTAGATATCTCTTTGAAATTTGGATTGAGTTCTTTTGGATATATACCCAGAAGTGAGATTGCTGCATGAAATGGTAATTCTGTTTTTAATTTTTTGAGGAAACTTCATATTGATTTCCATACTGCCTGCACCGATTTATATTTCCACCAGCAGGGTAAAAGGTATGTCTTTTCTTCATATCCTTCACAACACTTGTTCTTTGGTTTTTGGATAATAGCCATCCTAATAGGTGTGAGATGATATCTCATTGTGTTTTTTATTTGTATTTTCCTAAAATTAATCGTTTTGAACATCTTCACACCTGTTGAACATTTGTATATGTTCTTTGGAGAAATGTCTATTCATGTCTTTTGCCCATTATAATAAACAGATTATTTTTGCAGTTGTTTTTATTGAGTTGTAGGAGTCAATGAGCTTATAAATTAATCCTTCTCAAGTCAAGTTTTGCGATCACTGCATTACAGCCTTGATTACAGCCTTGTGAGAAATCCTGAGCCAGAAGACCCAGCTGAGTTGCACCTAGATTCTTGACCTAGAGAAACAGATTAAAACAGATTAAACAGATTAAAAAACCCTGTTTTAAGATCCCTATTGATAGTATCAGACTTACAGTTAAACCTGCTATATTCTAGATATATATGTTAGAAACTGGAATAGAATTATAGAGATACTCTATGATTGCCAAGGAAAGCAACATATAAGCAAGTAGAATATATTAGATGTTATGATTTATTCCATGCCTATACAATATTAGTTTTGGTCCTTGGAACATATATTATCTGGCACTTATATTATCCCTAATTATAATTAGTTCCTTCAAGATAGATGATACTGCCATTTAACAGATTGGAAAACTGAATCTAGGAGAAATTAGTTGATTGGGTCAGCACCCCAAACCTAAAATGTGGCAGATTGGGGATCAAATCTTAGATCTTTCTGAACTGGAAGTCTTTGACTATCACACATCAATCACTGAGATATCATGCAGGATAAAGATAGTTTATTTAACTTATATGCAGAGTACAATATGAGAAACGTTGGGCTGGAAGAAGCACAAGCTGGAATCAAGATGGCTGGGAGAAATATCAATAACCTCAGATATGCAGATGACACCACCCTTATGGCAGAAAGTGAAGAACAACTAAAGAGCCTCTTGATGAAAGTGAAAGAGGACTGAAAAAGTTGGCTTAAAGCTCAACATTCAGAAAATGAAGATCATGGCATCTGGTCCCATCACTTCACAGCAAGTGACTGAAAGTCATATATTTGTCCTTAGGTGTCTATCTAATTTCTGTTTCCAAAGTTCATATGTGTCATCAGTTCAGTTCAGTCACTCAGTCATGTCTGACTCTTTGTGACCCCAAGAATTGCAGCACACCAGGCCTCCCTGTCCATCACCAACTCTCGGAGTTCACCTAAACTCGCGTCCAGTGAGTAGGTGATGCCATGCAGCCATCTCATCCTTTGCCATCCCCTTCTCCTCCTGCCCCCAATCCCTCCCAGCATCACTGGGTCTTTTCCAATGAGTCAAGTCTTCGCATGAGGTGGCCAGTGTATTGGAGTTTCAGCTTTAGCATCATTCCTTCCAAAGAAATCCCAGGACTGATCTCCTTTACAATGGACTGGTTGGATCTCCTTGCAGTCCAAGGGACTTTCAAGAGTCTTCTCCAACACCACAGTTCAAAAGCATCAATTCTTTGGTGCTCAGCTTTCTTCCCAGTCCAGCTCTCACATCCATACATGACTATTGGAAAAACCATAGCCTTGACTAGATGGACTTTTGTTGGCAAAGTAATGTCTCTGCTTTTCAATATGCTATCTAGGTTGGTCATAATTTTCCTTCCAAGGAGTAAGTGTCTTTTAATTTCATGGCTATAGTCACCATCGGCAGTGATTTTGGAACCCCAAAAAATAAAGTCAGCCACTGTTTCCACTGTTTCCCCATCTATTTCCCATGAAATGATGGGACCACATGCCATAATCTTCGTTTTCTGAATGTTAGCATTAAGCCAACTTTTTCACTCTCCTCTTTCACTTTCATCAAGAGGCATTTTAGTTCCTCTTCACTTTCTGCTTTAAGGGTGGTGTCATCTGCATATCTGAGGTTATTGATATTTCTCCTGGCAATCTTGATTCCAGCTTGTGCTTCCTCCAGCCCAGCGTTTCTCATGATGTACTCTGCATAGAAGTTAAAGAAGCAGGGTGACAATACACAGCCTTGACATACTCCTTTTCCTATTTGGAACCAGTCTGTTGTTCCATGTCCAGTTCTAACTGTTGCTTCCTGACCTGCATATAGATTTCTTAGGAGGCAGGTTAGGTGGTCTGGTATTCCCATCTCTTTCAGAATTTTCCACAGTTGATTGTGATCCACACAGTCAAAGGCTTTGGCATAGTCAATAAAGCAGAAATAGATGTTTTCCTGGAACTCTCTTCCTTTTTCCATGACCCACCGGATTGGCAATTTGATCTCTGTTTCCTCTGCCTTTTCTAAAACCAGCTTGAACATCATAAAGTTCACGGTTCACATATTGTTGAAGCCTGGCTTGGAGAATTTTGAGCATTACTTTACTAGCTCAAATGTGTCATGCTGCTGCTGCTGCTGCTAAGTCACTTCAGTCGTGTCCGACTCTGTGCGACCCCATAGATGGCAGCTCACCAGGCTCCCCCGTCCCTGGAATTCTCCAGGCAAGAACACTGGAGTAGGTTGCCATTTCCTTCTCCAGTGCAGGAAAGTGAAAAGTGAAGGTGAAGTCACTCAGTCATGTCTGACTCTCAGTGACCCCATGGACTGCAGCCTACCAGGCTCCTCCGTCCATGGGATTTTCTAGGCAAGAGTACTGGAGTGGGTTGCCATTGCCTTCTCCGAATATGTGTCATAACAGATGTCAAAATTGCATTCCTTACTATGACTAAATAATACCCCATTCCATATATGTACCACATTTTGTCTATTTATTCATGTATTGATGGATACTTGGGTTGTTTCTAGCTTTAGAATTTTATCAATATGTTGCAGTGATCACTGGCATTAAAATATCTGTTTGAGTCCTTGTTTTCCATTCTTTTGGGTACACCTAAAAGACGCTTACTCCTTGGAAGAAAAGTTATGACCAACCTGGATAGCATACTCAAAAGCAGAGACATTACTTTGCCGACTAAGGTCCCTCTAGTCAAGGCTATGGTTTTTCCAGTAGTCATGTGTGGATGTGAGAGTTGGACTGTGAAGAAGGCTGAGCAGTGAAGAATTGATGCTTTTGAACTGTGGTGTTGGAGAAGACTCTTGAAAGTCCCTTGGACTGCAAGGAGATCCAACCAGTCCATTCTGAAGGAGATCAGCGCTGGGACTTCTTTGGAAGGAATGATGCTAAAGCTGAAACTCCAGTACTTTGGCCACCTCATGCGAAGAGTTGACTCATTAGAAAAGACTCTGATGCTGGGAGGGATTGGGGGCAGGAGGAGAAGGGGATGACCGAGGATGAGATGGCTGGATGGCATCACGGACTCGATGGACGTGAGTCTGAGTGAACTCCGGGAGTTGGTGATGGACAGGGAGGCCTGGCGTGCTGCGATTCATGGGGTCGCAAAGAGTTGGACACGACTGAGCGCCTGAACTGAACTGAACTGAAAAGCAGAATTCCTGGGTCATCTGGTATTTCTGTGTTTAATTTCCTGAGGAACTACCAAACTTTTCCACAGCAATTTCACCATTTAACATTTCCACTTGCAATGTTTGAGCGTTCTAATTTCTCCACATCCTTGCCAGCATTTTTATGTATTTTCTTATTTGTATTGTGTGTGAAATGGTATCTCATTGTGGTTTTGGTTTGCATATCCCTAAATAACAGTGTTGAGTATTTTTTAATGTGCTTCTTCCTGATGAACTGTATTTTATTATAGTGGAATGGTCATCTTCATCTCTAGCAAAGTTTTCTGCTATTTGGTCTATAGCTAAATATTTGCTTTGATTTATATTTGCATGCTGTTATCTTCCTCAATACTTTACTTTTCAGCTGTTTTTATTCTTGTATTTTGTTGCAGATATATTTTCAAATTATCTGACATTCTTTATCTTTTAAGAGCATAGTTCATTAATATTTAATATAATGACAGATATATGTGAGATTGTATCTACATTTTTTGTCCTTTCTCTTTGTTCCACCATTTATATGGGTTCTTTTTCTCTGTTATTTTTTCTTTTTTGGTTGAATAACTTGTACCACTTCATGTTTTCTATATGTATTATTCCCCTTTGCTGCCAAAGGAAATTACCACAAATTTAGTGGCTTAAGAAAAAAATTAATTTATTCTTACATTTCTGGAATCTAGAAATCTGGAATCATTTTTATTGGTCTAAAGTAAAGATGTCAGTAGGAATAATTACTTTTGGAGTTAATGAGGGGATAATCTGTTTTCTTGCCTTTTTAACTTTTTAATGTTCACCTGTATTCTTTACATTTGGCCTCTACTCCATCTTCAGAGCACATTATTACATTTGTTCTAATATCATCATGTCACATTCTCCTTTTCTGCAGTCAAATCTGTGAATCCTACCTTTGAAAAAGACATTGATGATTATATTTATAGCCCACATACATAAATAAAAGCCCAGTTCATAATAATCTTCCCACTTCATGATCCTAAGTTTAACCATATATGCAAAATACCCTTTGCCATATAAGATAACATTCATATGTTTGAGGGTTCAGAATGTATCTTTCAGGGCCATTTATTCAGAACTATACTAGCTTATACTAGCTTATAATTATAATAATACTATACTAGCTTATAATTTATACAAGCTGTTCTTATTTTCCACTGTTCATCCTGAGAGTTACCGCGTGTGTCCTTCACTTAAAAAATCTTAAGTGAATCAAAAACTTTACCATTCTTCTGTATAGCATTGGGTCTTAGACTACTTTAGCTTCATTTCTCTTCTTCCAGCTTGTATATTTGTATATTTAATTCAATTAATTTATTCTATGAAACATTATAAAATTATTTTATGTAATCAGTCTTCTTTTAGATTTATCTATATTTACAACTTATTTTGCTTCTCATTCTTTCTTGTAACTCAGACCTTTCATTTGGATCACGTGCCATAGAACTTCCTTTTTCAGGGTCTATGGTGTCAGACTTTAAAAATATACTTACTTGTTTGTTTTAAATATTTTTAATTCCTTTAAACATTTGGAAGATAGTTTTGTGGTGTATAGAATCCTAGGTTGCAAATGTAGCCTTTCAGCCTATTGAAGACAGATACAAGTACACTGTAGTCTGGCTTCTGAAGTGTCTCTTGGTAAGTCAGTGGTCAGTCTAATAGATGCTTCTTTAAAGGTAATTTATTTCCTCTCTTTCTCAAGAGGCTGTCAATGTCTTTTCTTCATCTTTAGTCTGTCAATGTCATATATATAGGAGTGGGTTTCTGTAGCTCTTCTTCCATACTCCATGGGCTTCTTGAATCTGAGAAACTGTATTTTTACCTATTTTGGAAATTCTCAGATACTGTCTCTTCATATATTGCCTGTGTTCCATTGTATCTATCTTTTCATTATTTAACTTGAAATAGACACCCATTAGACTTTCTCTTCTTCTCCTCTGTGTCTCTTATTTACTCTCTTGTATATTCCATCACTTCTTTAATCTTTCTGAATAATTTCATTTGAACTATTTCTATTTTTAGTTGTGACTAACATGTTATAATGGAGAAGGCGATGGCACCTCACTACAGTACTCTTGCCTGTGAAATCCCATGGATGGAGGAGCCTGGTAGGCTGCAGTCCATGGGGTCACGAAGAGTTGGACATGACTGAGCGACTTCACTTTGACTTTTCACTTTCATGCATTGGAGAAAGAAATGGCAACCCACTCCAGTGTTCTTGCCTGGAGAATCCAAGGGATGGGGGAGCCTGGTGGGCTGCCGTCTATGGGGTCGCACAGAGTCGGACACGACTGAAATGACTTAGCAGCAGCAGCAGCAACATGTTATAAAGCCTGTACATTGATTTTTTCTTTGGGATATGTAAATTTAATTTCCAGAATTTCTAGTCAGTTTATTTTTTCCCTGTAGTTATTATAAAGCTTTCCTTTTATTTTCTTAAACACTACAAAATATGTTTAAAATAAGTTACATTTGATAATTACAAAATTATAAAGTTTTTGAAGTTTGTATAAATTTGTTTCTGCTGATTTATTTTTATCTTTTTTTTTTCTTTTTTGATAATTCTATTTATAGTGCTTTGTTTCCTTCTGGGGTCATTTTTGGCTGTGAAATGCTTAATGTCCATAGAAAAGTACTCGGTGGGCCAAAAGGTTCTTTTGAGTTTTTGTGTAACATCTGGAATATTTGTGGGCATTCTTTGAGACTTAGGATGAGTTGCTTTTATCTCCAGAGCCTTTCAATTTGCTAATTCTAGGCACCAAGGGGCCCTTCTTATCTTTTATCTTGCCTCTACTTGAGATTTTGATTTACAAAGATGATATGAATTTTAGCTGTAAATAAGCTTGAGATCAGACCAGTCAATCCTAAAGAAAACCAACCCTAAATACTCATGGGAAGGACTGATGCTGAAGCTGAAGCTCTAGTACTTTTGTCACCTGGTGTGAAGAGTCAACTCATTGGAAAAGATCCTGATGTGGGGAAAGATTGAAGGCAAAAGAAGGGGACAGAAGATAAGATGGTGAGGTAGCATCACCAACTCACTGGAAGTGAATGTGAGCAAACTCTGGGAGACAGTGGAGGACAGAGGAGCCTGGTGTGCTGCAGTCCCTGGGGTTACAAAGAGTCAGACATGACAGCAACTGAACAACAACAACAAAACTTGAGGTTTGCCTATTGGCCTAAAGTCCTTGCAGAATCATTTCCACACGACATCCACCTTTATCAACATCAGAGTCAAGGCAAGTTTCCTTGCATTTGCCTAGGACTGGGACAGGATTGTACGGGTTTGTTTAGGTCATTCCTACCTGGGAGAATTGCCCTTTGAGGCACATATTTAATTGATCCTGAGCTTTTGTCACTCTGCTTTAAACCCTGGGAGACTCAAAATCTAAGCCTTTCACGGGTTCATCAAAACCCATCGGATCTAAAGTGGTGTCAGTTCATTACTCATCTCCTTGGAGTCCTCCCTTTGCATAGATTTTGGTGCAATAATTCCTAAGTCTGTTGTCACTTCGATTTAGGAAGATTCATAAAATATTTTAACCTGAGTCTTTAACTATTTGTTAGCAGAATGTTGATACAAATACATGACCTATAAAATTAACAGAAAGAGAAAATATTTTGTTTCTTTTTTTTATTTTTTAAAATATAAATTTATTTATTTTAATTGGAGGTTAATTACTTTACAATATTGTATTGGTTTTGCCATACATCAACATGAATCCGCCACAGGTGTACACGTGTTCCCCATCCTGAACCCCCCTCCCTCCTCCCTCCCCATACCATCCCTCTGGGTCGTCTCAGTGCACCAGCCCCAAGCATCCAGTATCATGCATTGGACCTGGACTGGCGATTCGTTTCATATATGATATTATACATGTTCTTTTATAGTTTCCTTTTCTTGCTCCGTGTTTCACTTTGTGTAATTTCTGATGTTGTTTCCATTTCTCAAATTCTGTCTTTATATATGTTTAAACAGTTGTTCAACCTTCGCATTGATTTGGATGTGGGATGCATATAAGTACCCTAGGGTATAAAGCAGAGATGTTAAGGATGATTGGATGAGTTTGGACAGATGTACACTTTCGTGTAATCACCACTGCATTTAGAATCTAAAACATTTCCATACCTCAGTAAATTCTGAATTCCTTCATGTCTCTTTCAAGTCTTTAATCCCTTTACCAGGCCACTCTGTTCTAATATTGACAACCAAAGCTTAGTGTTGTCTCTTCTGCTCTAATATTTTATATAAATGGTATCATACTGAGTATATTATTTATATCTGGCTACTTACTGTCAGCATTGTATTTTTCAAATTAATGTATATTATTCTGTCAGTACTTCATTCATTTTTGTTTTGAGTAACATTCAATTGTTTAAGTATGCAACAATGTGTTTATCTATTTACCTGACATCTGGATTATTTTCCGATCTTTGTTATTATAATGCTTCTTATATGATTTTTTTTGTGGAGCTATGTTATCATTTCCCTTGGGTTGTTACCTAAAAGTAGATTTACTAGGGCAGTTTACTTGAAAAATCATTCACCAGACATTTTTCAAATTTGATCAAAAATAAAAAAATCAGTGAAGCACAAATAGAACAGGATAAGTGCAAATAAAACCATATAATAACTAACTAGTTTAAAGTCAAAGATAGAGAATATATCTCAAAGATATTCAGAGTGGGGGAAAAGAAACTTTATCCACCAGGGAACAGCAAAATTGAATTGTCATATGAAAAATTGAATCACAAAAGACAGTGGAATGACATCATCACAATGGTGAAAAAAACTGTTGACAAATTCTATATCAAAGGAAAATTTTTTGTAAAATAAAAATGACATATAGATATCTGAGATCTTGGGTCATTTAAAGAAACGTATTCTTTGTCATATGTGCTGAATAGTATGGTAGACTGTTCCCTTTTTTGCTAATATTTTATCGGTTCAGTGTAATCTGAATGTACCCTCATGGCATGAGCCGATGATGCTTTCTTTTAGAGTTTTCATTTGTTTCTGTTGGGAACTGATGGGCATTGCTGATGTAGGACCACATCAGTCCTCTCTGAGGATCTGGGCTTAAAGTAGGGGACTTCTCTCCAACCTCTGTGCTGTGCTAAGTCGCTTTAGTTGTGTCTGACTCTTTGTGACTCTATGGACTGTAGCCCACCAGGCTCCTCTATCTATGGGATTCTCCAGGCAAGAATACTGGAGTGGGTTGCCATGCCCTTCTGTCTGTCAGGGGATCTTCCCAGCCCAGGGTTCGAACCGGCATCTCTTGTGTCTCCTGCACTGGCAGGCAGGTTCTTTACCACTAGCGCCACCTGTTCATGTGGGCTCAAGAGAGCACAACACTGATAATAGGCATTTATCCTGAGATAACCTGGTTTCCGTGTTCTTTTTCAGCCCGTCTTCCTCAAATCGTTTTAGCTCCTTGTTGCTGCTGCATTTGCAATTTTTAAATAAATTTTCTTTCAATACATTCAGGAATTAGCTATATTGTCATGGGGTGGGGTGGGGGTAACAGTTCTTTGAAACTGCCCTACTGCAGAGAGTGGCTGATATGTACCTTATCTGTAGGTTGGGAGGGTCGCCCCTACCATGTTTAGTCTCAGTTAGTTTTCTCTTTGTGAGAGGGAGACATGAATAAGGTGTCAATATGAAGCTGAGGGTTGTCCAGGCAGTGTTTATGAACTCACTCTGTAGCCATTGGTTACACAGCAGTTAGCGCATAGAAGGTGTTGAATTATTCCTTGTCAAATGAGCCAGTAGATGAACAGATTACCTCCTGTGGCCTGAAGAGAGAAAAATTGGAGCATGCTTCCCAGTTTTGCTCCCTCAAGCTGGAGAGAGCCTTGGCAATGCTGGCTGCCTTTCTGTGAAGACATGCTGGGAGCCAACTAGAAATAAAAGGAAAATGTGAAGAGAATGTTTCTTGTGTATCTGGGATTCTACTGGGAATGCTTCAGAAGGGTAAATGGAAGAAGATGTGAGAAACATGTTGACAGGATAAAACACAAGAAGATGACTAGCGAACTTGAGAACAGCTGCAAAAGGAATGAACACAGAACAATAACAATCAGAAATTGCCAGGAGGAGAAAATACTGAATTAGTTGGATGTTGTTTTTCATCTCAAGCCCTATTGTCTGAGAAGCAGCTGTGTGTGGCACACACACTCTACTTTCTCTTCCTCACTGACAGGCCACCAACTATTTTTCTTAGATTCTGTTTGTATAATTTAACTTTTATTAACTTAAAAACTCCTATACTAGCTGCCTCTTTTGCTGCTACTGCTAAGTTGCTTCAGTCGTGTCTGACTCTGTGCGACCCCATGGATGGCAGCCCACCAGGCTCCCCTGTCCCTGGGATTCTCCAGGCAAGAACACTGGAGTGGGTTGCCATTTCCTTCTCCAATGCATAAAAATGAAAAGTGAAAATGAAGTTGCTCAGTCGTGTCCGACTCTTCGAGACCCCATGGACCGCAGCCTAGCAGGCTCCTCCATCCATGGGATTTTCCAGGCAAGAGTACTGGAGTGGGGTGCCATTGCCTTCTCCAAGCTGGCTCTCTTACATACATTATTTTAATTAATACTTAAAACAGCACAGTGAAATGAGTACATTTTAATTCTCATTTTTCCCAGTTAATAGAATTGAACTTGCTTTCTTAAAATTCTTTCCTTTGATTTGTGAGACAAGTTTCAGAGTCTTCCCAGTAGCATTATTTCTTTAGATTGTCTCCTCTTGAGCCACAGCTTAGATTTCTCAGCAATGATCATGGCATAAAACAGATTCTACCTTAAATATACCTGGATTCTATGATGAATTTTTGTGTCTTACATGTATACAAGAAGGATTGGGTAGGTCTTTAGCATTTGGAATTTAATTATTAGTCTGGTTGCTTTTTAGTCTGTTATAGTCTTTCTCTTTGGTTGACAGATGTTTTCAAGAATTTGCTTTTTACTTACTCTCTTTATTCCTTTCTGCAATAATAAATCAATGCCAATTCAGGAGACTGAATCTTAATGAGAAAAAAATTAGAGAACTAAAATATTGCATTACTATACAGAATGGGTACCATGAAACCCAGAAGTTTCAAAGCTCTGAATTTGGTAGGAGTAAGCTGAGCGCCAAAGAACTGATGCTTTTGAACTGTGGTGTTGGAGAAGACTCTTGAGAGTCCCTTGGACTGCAAGGAGATCCAACCAGTCCATTCTGAAGGAGATCAGCCCTGGGATTTCTTTGGAGGGAATGATGCTGAAGCTGAAACTCCAGTACTTTGGCCACCTCATGTGAAGAGTTGACTCATTGGAAAAGACTCTGATGCTGGGAGGGATTGGGGGTAGGAGCAGAAGGGGACGACAGAGGATGAGATGGCTGGATGGTGTCACTGACTTGATGGACATGAGTTTGAGTGAACCCCGGGAGTTGGTGATGGACAGGGGGGCCTGGCGTGGTTCATGGGGTTGCTAAGAGTCGGACACGACTGAGTGAACTGAACTGAACCTGAGAGAGGAAAAAATTATTCTTTATGCAATTTAGTGTCCACAGGGTAAAACCATGGTTTGCAGGTAGCTCACGTGTTACTGAAATTTCTCTTGTTTTTCCTTATAGAAAAGATATTGTATATAACATGGTGAACAACACACTAAAAAGCATCTCTCCAGAAAATACAGCCTGTATTGAGGCTACTTTTTTTTTTAAACTATATTTTTATCTCTTTAAGAGGTTTATGACAAAGCATAAAATATGGTACAATTCTGTGAAAGCAATTCTGCCAGGGCAAATATGATGCAGTCCAGGTGTTTAGCTCCCATATGTAATTTAGGAATATATATATATGTGTGTGTGTGTGTATATATGTATGTGTGTGTATATACACATATACAAATGCACATATATGTATATATACACATGTCTATATACATGTATGTATATATGTGTTATTAGTCTCTCAGTCATGTCTGACTCTGTGACCCCATAGACTGTAGCCCACCAGGCTCCTCTGTCCATGGGGATTCTCTAGGCAAGGAGACCGGAGTGGGTTGCCACTCTTTCCTCCAGGGGTTCTTCCCAACCCAGGGATCTAACCCAGGTTGCCCTCATTGCAGGTGGATTCTTTATCATCTGAGTCACTAGGGAAGCCCATGTATATCTGTAAATTAGGTTCACTTTAAATGACAATTTAAAAGTTTTTTAATATATACACACCTGTATATGTATATATTAAAAAATTTTAGCTTGTTATTTAAAGTGTACCTTTTGATGAGTTTTGACAAATTTGTATTCTCCTATATGCATGTATTCATCATAAGCATTTCTGTCTCCCCCCAAATTCTTGTGTTCTGAGTCTCCCTCACACCATCTAAACCACCAATGATGTGCTTTCTATCTCTAAAGGTTTAGATTGGTTTCTAGAGTTTCATGTAAATAGAATCATCAGTATGGACTGTTTTGTGTCTGACTTTCTTTGCTCAGTGTAGCGATTTGGAGACTCATCCATGTTGTGTGTATCACCAGTTTGTTCATTTTCTATTTCCTGTCTAGTATTTCATTGTATAAGTAGGACACATTTTAAAAGTCCAGGAGAAGTTTCTTTACATAAACTGTCAATGACCTGATTCATTTGGACTGAACATTTTTAATAGAGTTTTATTGCGACCTCATGGACTGTAGTCCACCAGGCTCTTCTGTCCATGAAATTTTCCAGGCAAGAATACCGTAGTGGGTGGCCATTTCCTTCTCCAGGGGATTTTCCTGACCCAGGGATTGAACCCAGGCTTCCAGCATTTCAAGCAGACTCTACCATCTGAGCCACCAGGGAAGCCCCCAATATTATTAATATCAGTTCCCCAATAGAATGCTTTGCTTATGCAATATATTCAAATGCTAGTGTAGCAAGATATTAAAGTTCATTGGTCATTATTAGCTAAAACCTGCAGAAAATATATGAAATAGATGGCAAATAATCCCACATTTCAAACTGAGGTGCAAATCTACCTGAATGGAACTTATAAAGTAGGTGATCAAGAATTGTTTTTCCTTTTTTTTTTCACCGTGACCTCAATTATCTGAAAAGATGTTGGAGAGATGAAGAGAGTGGTTGGGAATTCGAGCTGCTGCTTGTTCAAGAGTGGTGTTTGGTAGTCCTGTGGACTCATGGGGCAGTGGAGTTGAAAATTCTTCCTTCTCTTTATGCCAAGTGAAACTTCAAGGGCTTCCAGGAGGCCACTTGGAGAACTTGATTGTTTGTGCCTGGAGTCTGTCAAGATGCAGAGTCTGGTACTGGACTTATAGCAGGAGGTCTAAAAGTGAAGGGAGTGGCCTTCCTGACAAAGTGGAGGGTGGTAGCTGCATTTTAGAAGTACTTGTGCTATGCTTTTAGCAATGATGAGGTTTCTGAGGATCAAAAGTACGTGTGTATGTGTTATCGGTGCGGGGAGGAGGGACGGAGGGAAGGATGGAGAGAAAGAGAGAGAGACAGAAAGGATGGCAGAGAGAAAAGAAGGGAGAAAGAAGGAGAGGGAAAGGCAGAGGGAGAGGGAGCATCTGAGACCATATTAAAGGGATATTGTCCAGTTAGCGTGCCTGGAAAGATGCTAAAACACCAAGAATCAAAAAAAGAGATTATATGGGAAAATTTCTACATACAACCAGAGGTTGAAAGGAGGTGCATTATTCAAATTAGGGAATGTAGGAAAATTGCAACACTTGATTGAGGGGGCTTCTCTACAGAATCCATGAAAGCATCCCAAGAGAAAGGTCAACTCGAAAATCTCTTAAGTCCAGAGAGCCCTGATATGAGCATATGGCATGCCAGTCAAATGTCTTGACTCCAGACCTGCCTCCAAACCTCTTGCACATCCCCTGTCTTCAGAAGCAACCTGGTAAATAGGAGAAGAAGGTGCATAGAAGCAGAGAAGTAGAAAATAAACCAAACACAAACCTTTAAAGCAGGGCTAGGCTGGAAAAGGGCAGACATTTCAACTCCAAATGAAGCCTAGATTTTATTTATTTTATTCTTACACCTTGGGATGAGGAACTGCTAAGTGGTGACTGCTTTATGATTTAGAAACAGCATCCATGGAGCAATTATGACTTAGGCCTGTATGTATGAAAAGGCAAAGAGAAAGAAAAGGATAACACTTTTTTTTTTCCCTCTGATTGCATTCCTGTAGGCCTAACTTGTTCAAAATTTGTATCATTTATATATAATTGTATCTAACAAATCATTGCAATTTATTTTCTAAAATAGAGCTTCCTGGGCAAAACATAAAATGACTAACAATTGCCATTGACCTGTGTGTTACCAGTGTGAAATCATTGCTATGATCTGTTTTAAAAAATTTTTATTTTATATTGGAGTAAATTTGATTAACAACAACATATTAGTTACAGGTGTACAACAAACTGATTCAGTTATGCCCATGTAAATATCCATTCCTTTTCAAATTCTTTTCCTGTTTATTGTAGAATATTAAGTTGAGTTCCCAGTAGGTCCTCCTTGGTTATCGATTTTAATACAGTAGTGTGTACATGTCCCCACATCACCATACCGACATAATTGTTAACCACCATGCCATCACCAGTGGGTTATTCGCAGGCTGGTGGTTCTGTTTTCATAAATGTGTGTGCGTGTGTGTGTGTGCGCACGCGCTAAGTTGCTTCAGTTGTGTGTGACTCTTTGCAATCCTAGGGACTGTAGCCCACCAGGCTCCTCTGTCCATGGGATTCTCCAGGCAAGAATACGGGAGTGGGTTGCCGTTTCCTCCTCCAGAGGATCTTCCTGACCCAGGGACTGAACCTAAGTCTCCTGAGGCTCCTGTATTGCAGGTGGCTTCTTTACCACTGAGCCACTGGATAGTATGTGCATGTCGCCACCCCACCAATCCATCTAACTATTTTCAGACACCACACAGTGCAGCAAATAATGATTTAAATTTTAAAAGAGACTTAGTTTATGAAATGGACAGTTTTGAAAATAAGATCTCTTTTAGGAGACTTTGCAGTTTGAAATGTCTCAGCTTCCTAGATATGTAACCTTCTGTTGTATCTAGAGTTGTTTTCTGGATGCATGACTTTGAGCTAATTCTCCAGAAGTATCAGCTCACTGATACACACTGGCTGGTAGAGAGTATTTACAATGGGAACAGGTGTTTCTAGGTAAACAGCTGGGATACTTGCTCGCAGTGGATGGATAAATTGTGGTTCAGGTAATTTGGAGCAGAACCCCAAGCAGCATCCTCCATTCTAAGTCACTCGGTCATGTCTGAGCCTGTGCGATCCCATGGATTGTAGCTGTGCAGGCTCCTCTGTCTATGGAATTCTCCAAGTAAGAATACTGAAGAGGATCCCCTCCTCTAGAGGATCTTCCTGACTCAGGGATCGAACTCGTGTCTCTTACATCTCTTGCATTCACAGACAAGTTCTTTACCACTGTCACCACCTGGCACCAAGCAGCAGTTGACTTCATTTCATGGCAAGAATAAAGTGGCAAGAGGTAGGTGAGTTACCAGGTCCTTGGTCGAATGAAGAGCCCAGTCACAGTGAAGTCAGGAGATAACTCGGTCCAGGCCGACATGCCAGTGATTGTTGTCCACCCTGCATACTCTGGACACCACGAGTGAAGGAGAAGAAGTAATTGCAGCAACCACCTATTATTTATGGGGAATTAAGATTTCATCTCTATCATGTCACCAGTATTGCGTTTGCCAAACTCATTCATAACCTTTGGGTGGAAGAAGTCAGTGATTTACTCTCAGACCTTGTGTTACTGTCTTATTTTCATACCTAAATGCATTTGATCCTTCCCTCCTTGAAACATTTTGTTCACTGTTCTTCTCTGGCACACTTTCAGGGTCCTCCTTCTATCTCAGTGGTCTTTCCTCCTCTGTCTCCTATATTGTTTTAGAACGGTTTTTATTGGATTTTTAAAAAAATTATTTTAATTGGAGGTTAATTACTTTACAATATTGTATTGGTTTTGCCATACATCAACATTATATTGCAATGGCATAGGTCTCCATCTGCATGTTTATTTTATTCTCTAACCAAATGTATTCTCTAGGCAGTTTCAACCATCCCATGCTTTTAAATACGGTGTATTCACTGACGGGCATCCCAGCATATCTTTATCCTTGACCTTTCCTTAGATTCTCCTTTCATATCCAACTGCTTATTCAACATGCCACCTGGATGGCGTTTACCTTCAAACCTGCTCTTCACCATGTGTCCTTTTATCAGTAAATTGTAAGTTTAATCTTAGTGCTCAGAGTGGAAAAAAAAATGTAACGTCATTCTGGCGTCCTCTTTTTCTCTGATGTTCTATATCTGTTACAGGCTGAATCTTGTCCTTGCAAAATTCATCTTTTGAAGCCCTAATCCATTGGTACCTTGAAATGTGACTATATTTGAGGATAGAGTCTTCTTTAAAGAGATAATTAAGGTAAAAAGAGGCCATGTGGATGGGTTCTAATTCAACATGATTGGGATCCCTACAAGAATGGGAGATTAGGGCACAGTCACTCACAGAGGAAAGGCTGTATGAAGACGCAGAGATGACCGTCATCTACAAGCCAAGAAGAGAGATTTCAGAAGAAATGAGTCCTGCTGACACCTTAATCTTGGACCTTCAGCCTCCAGAACTATGAGAAATAAATGTCTGTTATTTACACCACCTGATGTATGGTATTTTGTTGTGGCAGCCTTGCAAAACTAATATGATATCTAATCCATCAGCAAGTTCTCTTGATTTTAATTGAAAACATATAACCCAAATCTGATCATTTTCTACCACCTCCTATGTTCCTCTCATTCTGATGTCACTACTTTTTTTGGATGACTTGAATACCATTTCAACTGAAACCCTGCTTTCTTCCCCTTCTAAATTATTTCTGTCCAGCAGCTAGAGTTGTTCATCAAAAACTTCTCATGGCTTCCTAGAATAAAATAAAAAATTCTTACCCTGAATTAGCAAGGAGATCAAACAGTTAATCCTAAAGGAAGTCAACCCTGAATATTCATTGGAGGGGCAATGATGAAGCTGAAGCTCCAATACTTTGGCCACCTGAGGGGAAGAACTGACTCATTGGAAAAGACCTTGATGCTGGGAAAGATTGAAGGCAGGAGGAGAAGGGGATGACGGAGGATGAGATAGTTGGATGGCATCACTGACTCAATGGACGTGAGTTTGAGCAAATTCCAGGAGATGCTGAAGGACCGGGCGGCCTGGTATGGTGCGGTTCATGGGGTTGCAGTCAGTCAGACACGACTGAGCAACTGAACAACAACAATGTGATTTGTCCCCACTTCTTCCCATCCTGACTCAGGTATCTTTCACCACTCTATTTGTGGCTGACTCCTCCTTCCTCTTACTTGAGTACTCACTTTATCTTTCCTACGTCTGCCTGGAGATACACAGAACTTTCCTCTCTTATGTTCTGCAAGTCTTTGCCCAAATATCGTCTCATCAAAGGGAAATTCCTGATTAAACCACAATAAAATGGCATTTCCATTCCATTCATTCTCAGTCTCTTTTCATATTTTATTTTTCTTTGTTGCACCTATCAAATTAAATATGTATTATTAATTTTAGTCTGACCTCTAGAATGTATACTCCAATATCGGCAATAATTTTATTTTTTTAACTGCTTCATTGTTGACCCTTATCATAGTACCTGGCACTTATCATGCTCAAAAAATATTTGCTACTAACTGAATTAACGTCTACTGCTGAGCTTACTACAAGATTGACTCAGGAAAGGAAAGGAATAATGATATATTGAAGGCATTGGTACCAGTACTTGGGACAAATTGCAAAAAAAAAAAAGAATGCCGTTGAATTGTAAACATGTTTTTTTCTTTTTTTTTAATTGGAGGTTAATAACTTTACAATATTGTATTGGTTTTGCCATACATCAACATGAATCCACCACAGGTGTACACACGTTCCCCATCCTGAACCCCCCTCCCTCCTCCCTTCCTGTACCATCCCTCTGGGTCATCCCAGTGCACCAGCCCCAAGCATCCAGTATCATGCATCGAACCTGGACTGGCGACTCATTTCATATTTGATATTATACATGTAAACATGGTTTTGATAGGCTAAACAAGTCTTCAAAATTGAACAGTTCAAAGTGGTTATCCAAATAACTATTTGCGTGTTCCTACAGAATATCTGCAGAAGGCTACTGATACATTAATGCAATACTTATGGTTGATTTGCCAAAGATAGTAATTTTGGAGGGATTGTTCTAGTTTCTGCACCCATGTGTTTCTTTTTCCTTTTTGTTTATTCTGCTTACTTATTTTCTCTTCCTTCTATCTCAGTACAGTGAAATTTGTTCTATGAGACCCTAGAAAAGAGAATAAGGGTCAGTATATGGGGAAAAAAATTCCATGTCAAATTTTTTTTTTCAATGCCATTCTCCCAAATCATCCCACGCTCTCCATCCATGTCAAATTTACAAAATGTTTTGTAGAAGTCGGAGCTTCCTAGGGCTATCTAGAAGGTGGTATAGTCTCTGTTAGTCTTAATGTTATGGTAGGAGGAACATTGGTGGGAGTGTTGCAGAGATGGACAAAAGGACTGGATTTTTATTTCAGATGGCCTTAGGTTAACTGATTTTTTACCAGCCTTTTTAGGGGAAAGGGTACAGAAAAGATACCAAAAACAATATATCCATTAACACTGATGGAACACAGTACAGTCATATGGCCATTTATTTATAGTCATTCTTTTTTCTCTGTTAGAAAATCACAGACCAATTTAGTGACTAAATTTAATAAGTGAGCAGTAATGATGGCATGACATCAATGCTATCAGTGATTTCAAGGTTTTGCGTAAGTTTGATGCATGAAGCACAGTACCCAAAGCCAGTACTCTGAGACAACTTAGGGTGGGGAGGGAAGGGGGGGTTCAGATTGCGGGGGGAACACATGTATTATCTATGGCTGATTCTTGTTGATGTATGGCAAAAACCATCACAATATTGTAAAGTAATTATCCTACAATTAAATACATTTATAAAAACTGAAAAAATTATGTACACATGATAAATATCTAGTATGTTTAAGTTAAATGACTCATAAATAGCTAGAATTAGCCTTTGGGTGCCCTGGATATTTATTCCAGGCAGTGAAAGTTTTATTTTATTTTTTCTTTCTTTCCTTTTTTTCTTTTGATAATTTAAGAGCAAGGGATCTAAAATCAGACAGATGTTAGTTCAAGTCGTGGCTCTAACACGTACCAGCCATAGGAGAATTTTCGTTAATTTCCACAAAACTGAGATTGTTATTTATAAATGGAGTCTTAACAATAGTATACATTCCAACTTATTCTATAGAGTCATATTGAGAATTATTTGTAGCAAAATATGTAAAGCATTTAGCATAAAGGCTAACTCATAGCAAGTGCTCAGTATAATTTAGAATAAGCAGTGCATAGAGTAATAATAACTAAAGAAATGTAATTGTTGTGTTTGTACTAATTGTTCTCATGGGAACAGATATGAAAGGTGTCAGTCTATTATTAATACTTTATGTTGCAGGTGGGTCAGCCTCCCTATGAAAGTGCATCAGCCTTGGCAGTCTCTGTGTCCCTATCTCAGACTCCATTTTTATTTGCCATGTAAATTACAGGATAACACAGAGAAAGCTCAACCCTGGTATAATAAACTGGGAAATCCGCATAGCCTGCTGGGGTGGCTGTGTCCTCATTATTGGAGAATAAAATGTATTCAGTATTGTCCAGGCCCTTTTGTGCTTGCATTTCCATATTGATTAAACCTCACCATTCCTCACTTCTTCAAATTGCTCTCTTGCACCTCATCTCCTTGTTGCCTTGCCATCTGTTTAATGTGTTTCTTGCTGGCCTGATGATTTAATTTTCACTTTTCTTTGCGTGTTTTCCATGATCAGTCAAGTAAAAATAAAAATGATAAATGAGCATCTCAATTTCTGATTCTTTGCATAATGTTATCTAATTCACAGTATCCCTATCAAATGGGTGTTACAGATGTTTCTACCTGATAAACAAAGAAACTGTCCCCTGACCTTAAAACTGCCAAGGGGAAGAACTGGGATTTGAACTCTAGGTCCACTGCTTTTACCTCGAGTCTACTTTTTCCAGTGCTTATAGGTAATACTATGTGCTAAATGACATGGAAAAAGTTGAACTCAGTAAAGCAAGGACCCTGCCTACAGAGAGGTTATAGTCTAGAACAGAAATTTGCCTATAGGTAATAGAAATGAATGCAGCTGTTCATGGACAAGCACAGCAGATGGTGGGAAATAAGATTAATCAGAGAATGCATTTTTTTCTTTTAAAAAGGACTGTTGCTACTTTGTATCCTTCAGGGAAGCTTGTCCTTCACTGTCTCCTTCAGAATTGTTAAGAGAAACAGAAAATCTAAATTTTTATGTGTTGTCTCTTACTTATAGGTGTTAGAAACTAAAAGGACAATAATAAACCCCCCAAAGTTTTATACACACACACACACACACACACATACATACATACATACATACATACATACATACATACATACATATACACATACAGAATGAGTAGAGATTGTTTTCATTCCACGAAGGTGTCTGCTGAACTGATTCCTTTTCTTGTTCTGCAGCACTGACTTCTGGAATGTTATCAGATCAGTCTTGATTTAGCTTGATATTTGAGAGCTTAGCTCTTTCTTGTATAACCCAAGTTTATGTTGTGAATTGCAAAGCTTTGTGACTGATGGGTGCTGCAGACCAAGATGAGGTTGCCTTGGGTCCATATGCAGATTAGTTTATGTGTAAAGGTGACTGCTATGCTTTCAAGGGTTCTGAGGTGATTCTTGCTCATACAGATGTTGTTGTCTGCAACTGAGAGGCTTTGGGATCTGTATATTTTGTGTTGGAGACTCTCGCTAATTTTCTGCTATGCTGATTTTATTTTACACAATTTAAATAAGTAAATCATGTTTGATTTAACCTTTATTTTTCAGTATTGGGTATTTCTGCCAATTTTTATTCATTATTGGCATTTGTCAATAGAGTGGTTTTTCTGGGTTCAAGAAAAGATAAAATAGACTTGCTCCAGTGTGTAGACTGAGGACTGTAGACCTCTGGTGTAGGTCTTAAACTAAAATGTGCTTATTAGACACAAGAACTGATGATCCAGAGTTCCAGCAAAAAACAGAAGAGAGACAAGTGATTTCAGCAGTTCTTTGGGAAGATTTCTAATGTGAGCTTGTTGGGAGCAACATGGACCTGGTCACAAAGTATGCAAGAGTCATGATGGGTAGACCTTAGAAGGGCATTCCAACTATGGAGGAAACACAGAAAGATTTATAGGTAGAAAATAATTAACAAAGTGTGCTCTAGGAATCCAAAATGAAAGCAGTCTAAATACATGAAAATTCCTAGAAAGGATTACTGAATGATAAGGGTCAAGAGCTTTAGATTATATCCAGTAATGGTGGGAAGGACTTTGATTTTCTTAAAAATTTTTGATTCTATTAATATTTCTATTTCTTTGATGTGCATACAAGTTAGTTTCAGGCACTTGGAATATTATGATGAATTATAAACCCCCTTCCTTTCCTCAGGGTGTGTACAGTTTAATGAATGAGATGGCCATGGGTCACATATAAGCATGCACCTAAACACAGTATTAAATTGTGTTGAATGCATGTAACAATAGGAGGGCCTAGGAACATCTGTAAAAATGGAAATGAATTCTTGGATGTTTGAGATAAGATTTGAAAGATGAGTGAGGTTAACCTGGAAAAGGGGAAGACAAAACTGTGTATCAAGGCCTGGAGGAGAAAGAAGTATGGCTCTTGAGGATGAGAAGGAAGACCAGTGTCACTAACACAGAGAGACAGGAAGACTGGCACAAAATGAGGCTTGGCCAAGATAGGAAGGCTCTGAATGATTCTGGTCTTTATTCTAAGATTAAGGGAAAGCCACTAAGTGGTTTAAAGTGGGGAGATGGCATAGTTCCATCTGGTTTTCTAAGAGGTAACTAGTCGGAATGACATTGTACAGGAGACAGGGATCAAGACCATGCCCATGGAAAAGAAATGCAAAAAAGCAAAATGGCTGTCTGGGGAAGCCTTACAAATAGCTGTGAAAAGAAGAGAGGCAAAAAGCAAAGGAGAAAAGGAAAGATATAAGCATCTGAATGCAGAGTTCCAAGGAATAGCAAGAAGAGATAAGAATGCCTTCTTCAGTGATCAATGCAAAGAAATAGAGGAAAACAACAGAATGAGAAAGACTAGAGATCTCTTCAAGAAAATTAGAGATACCAAGGGAACATTTCATGCAAAGATGGGCTCGATAAAGGACAGAAATGGTCTGGACCTAACAGAAGCAGAAGATATTAAGAAGAGGTGGCAAGAATACACAGAAGAACTGTACAAAAAAGATCTTCACGACCCAAATAATCATGATTATGTGATCACTAATCTATAGCCAGACATCTTGGAATGTAAAGTCAAATGGGCCTTAGAAAGCATCACTATGAACAAAGCTAGTGGAGGTGATGGAATTCCAGTTGAGCTGTTTCAAATCCTGAAAGATGATGCTGTGAAAGTGCTTCACTCAATATGCCAGCAAGTTTGGAAAACTCAGCAGAAGCCACAGGACTGGAAAAGATCAGTTTTCATTCCAATCCCAAAGAAAGGCAATGCCGAAGAATGCTCAAACTACCGCACAATTGTACTCATCTCACATGCTAGTAAAGTAATGCTCAAAATTCTCCAAGCCAGGCTTCAGCAATACGTGAACCGTGAACTCCCTGATGTTCAAGCTGGTTTTAGAAAAGGCAGAGGAACCAGAGATCAAATTGACATCATCCGCTGGATCATGGAAAAAGCAAGAGAGTTTCAGAAAAACATCTATTTCTGCTTTATTGACTATGTCAAAGCCTTTGACTGTGTGGATCACAATCAACTGTGGAAAATTCTGAAAGAGATGGGAATACCAGACCACCTATCCTGCCTCTTGAGAAATCTGTATGTAGGCCAGGAAGCAACAGTTAGAACTGGACATGGAACAACAGACTGGTTCCAAATAGGAAACGGGGTACGTCAAGGCTGTATATTGTCACCCTGCTTCTTTAACTTCTATGCAGAGTACATCATGAGAAACGCTGGACTGGAAGAAACACAAGCTGGAATCAAGACTGCTGGGAGAAATATCAGTAACCTCAGATATGCAGATGACACCACCCTCATGGCAGAAAATGAAGAGGAACTAAAAAGCCTCTTGATGAAAGTGAAAGAGGAGAGCGAAAAAGTTGGCTTAAAGCTCAACATTCAGAAAACGAAGATCATGGCATCTGGTCCCATCACTTCATGGGAAATAGATGGGGAAACAGTAGAAACAGTGTCAGACTTGATTTTTTTGGGCTCCAAAATCACTGCAGATGGTGACTGCAGCCATGAAATTCAAAGACGCTTACTCCTTGGAAGAAAAGTTATGACCAACCTAGATAGCATATTCAAAAGCAGAGACATTACTATGCTGACTAAGGTTCGTCTAGTCAAGGCTATGGTTTTTCCAGTGGTCATGTATGGATGTGAGAGTTGGACTGTGAAGAAGGCTGAGCACTGAAGAATTGATGCTTTTGAACTGTGGTGTTAGAAAAGACTCTTGAGGGTCCCTTGGACTGCAAGGAGATCCAACCAGTCCATTCTGAAAGAGATCAACCCTGGGATTTCTTTGGAAGGAATGATGCTAAAGCTGAAGCTCCAATACTTTGGACACCTCATGGGAAGAGTTGACTCATTGGAAAAGTCTCTGATGCTGGGAGGGATTGGGGGCAGGAGGAGAAGGGGACGACCGAGGATGAGATAGTTGGATGGCATCACCGACTCGATGGACGTGAGTCTGAGTGGACTCCGGGAGATGGTGATGGACAGGGAGGCCTGGCATGCTGCGATTCATGGGGTCGCAGAGAGTCGGACACAACTGAGCGACTGAACTGAACTGAACTGAACTAGCTGGAAGAGCTAGAAATCCTTGGACCCTTTGGCCTAACCAATGTTTTGCCTCCTAAGGAAGCATGGAAATCATAAGCACAAGGACCAAGGAAAGTAAAGTGAAATTTAGTTAATATTTGGACTACGTTGGGCATCTGTGTTGTGGCACTTCAGCATCCTCTCAGCCACATGTCTTACCCTGGCATCTTGAGGTTTTATTGACCAGACTTTTGCAGGTGAAATAGGTCAGTACCTTGGCTCAGGCCTGATCCTGTGTCTTTCACTTGCTTCTCTGACAGCCTAGAGTCTCTTTTGCATCCAATTTGCACATGCAAATTGGAAATGTAGGGAGCTCCTGCCATTGGGGCTACCCTTGACCATGGTGGGTAAAGGCAATAGATAAATGCTTCCCATTAGTCTACTGGGGCAGACAATTCAGACAGTTCTGTAACAGTTTTCCAGGGAAGGATTCTTTTTTGTTTGTTCATATATTTGTTTTGCTTCAGGTTTATTGAGGTATGATTGACAAAAATTCTATATATTTAGGTTGTAAAGTGTAAAATTTTTTATAAGAATATAGTTGCTTTATACTGTGTCAGTTTCTGCTATACAATGTAATTTTTAAAGGAGCACAATATGATTTAATGTGTGTATACATTGTAATGCAGTGTCACAATGATTACTACAATCAAGTTAATTAATATATCCATCACCTCACGTAGTAACTTTGTCTGTGTGTGTGTGTATGTATGATGAGAACACTTAAGATCTACTGTCTTAGCAAATTTCAATATATAATATTTTTAATAGCAATCACCAATCTCCACATTAGCTCTCCAGAACTTATTCATCCTATAACTGAGAACTTATACTCTTTGAGTGTAACTTCTTTTCCCTATTTTTCCTATCCCCAGCCCGTGGCAACTACTATTCTACTCTCTGCTTCTATGAGTTGGACATCCTTGCGATTTCATGCATAAATTAGACCATATAATATTTGTTTTTGTGCTTGGCTTATTTCACTTGGCAAAATGTTCTCCAGGTTCACTCATGTTGTCACAAATGGCAGGATATGCTTATTTCTTAAGGACGAATAATATTCACTTATAAAGCTACATCAATGTATATACTACATTTTCTTTGTCCATTCATCTATCTGTGGACACTTAGGTTGTTTCTCTGTCGCTTAACTCCTCTTTGTTTTTTTGTTTTGTTTTTGAGATGGCCTTTCTTTCCTCATGATACTAGTCAGCCAAATGTGGTCACTGACATGGATTTCTTATTGTTCCAGTATCTACTTTTCCATTTAGACTGTATTCTGTGACCATGATGAAATTAACTTAAAAATCAGTAACAATTTAAGTAAAAATCCCCAAACAGGTAGAGGTTTAAAAACACCTTACTATATTAATCCAAAGTCAAAGAAGAAATCCTAAGTAAAATTAGAAGATACTTAGAACTGAACACTAACAATAGTACTTGTGGATACAATCAAAATATTACTTTGAGGAAAATTTTTATCCATAAATGTTTATGTTAATCTAGGAAGAAAAACTGAAAAATTTAATCAAGCATTCAATTGAAGACATTTATAAAAGCATAACAGATCAATCCCCCAAAAGTAAAGTAATAAAAGCAAAAATAGAAGTTAATGTAATGAAAAGACAAACAAATTTAAAGAGCATAAGCAAAGCCAAAGATTGGTTCTTTGAAAAGGTTTACAAAAAGTTACACAACCCTATGGTAAAGTTGGTTATGAAAAACGTACACTTTCGGGTCACAGAATATGCATTCATGCAGATTGAGTAAATATTACCAACCGCCGGGGTCCAGCCCCCCGCAGGATCCAGGGAAACCCAAAGGAGAAACAGCGTCGGTGATTGAGAGAGAGAGAGAGAGACAAGAATGTTGTAGATAAGAAACTAGAGGAGAGGAGAAAAGAGGCTGGAGTTCCTTGGTTTATACAGAAAATCAATAAAGTCTCAAGACAAGAGACTTGCACCGTCTACGTGAGGCCACAGGTGCCCTCCCGGTCTCCCGAGGGAGTGAAGGCGCAGGACACCTTCCCGTTCAGGTCTTAGAAACCCAGGCAAATAAATAGACATGGCGGATCTCTGTACTCCAGATGGGAACTAGCCAGAAAAAGAGAGTAAGAGGAGGAAAATGATTGACACAAGGAGATCAAGCTGCTTTGATGAGCAAGATCCATAGCTTTATTTTTAAACAGTACTTACATACCTTTTTTGTACGTAGAGGGAAATGAAAGATGCAAGGTCATACAGAGTCAGCCCAACATTCCAGCAGTATTGCTCTTATCGAAACCATGATTTTTCTGCATACCTTTTCCACAAAAGATGTTGTGTACAGTATCTTCTGGCCTTGGAGGCCTGTGAACATTTTGTGACCCTCTTTTGATAAAGGCTGCTCAACCAGAAAACTTGTTTTCCCTCAAAGTGTTTTTTCTTTATATTTCTATGTCAGCCTCAGAAAATGCCAAACAGAGTTACGTTTTTCATAGAGCAAAGGTGCAATGAGTTATAAGAAAGAACTAATTAGCTCAAAAGTTTGATATGGTTAAATTCAAGGCTACACTTGTTTTTCTAGCATTCTCACTATGTTAACTAATGCATTCCCAGGTGCACAGTGGATAAGAGATATGGGAACTTAGCAACAAGCATTGGCCTAATAATGAAATCCTACATTAACACTAGCACTACTCTAATAACTTTTAACTCTTTCAAAGGCTCTATGTTTAGGCTTTTCGTGCCTCTCACAGTTGGGAGGCTGTAAATAATTGTATGCATAGCTGCAAGAGTCTGGATAACCTGCCAAGCAAGCTAGAATGCTAATAGAGGGAGTTTGATTTGAAATGTTCCTCTCATGTCCAGGAGACTTATTAGCTAGAGCCCTAAGTTGATTTTTTTCAGAGAAAATTGGTCAGGGTTGGCCCCCTGTTAATGTCAGAGGAGTTGGGGAAAGTCATGAAACAGTAAAACAGACAGATTCTGGTTTGGGGGTAGATGCTCGAGAAAGCCTAGGGAGCCCCTTGAGTTCTGAAGCCTTGCTTAACACTTCTCTTCCACATGACCTTGTCATAGGGGGGATCTCCCATGGCTGCTCCTGGCCACCAACAATTTTCTAATTTATATCCTTCTCAGTAGTGTGAAAGCATTTGTCAACAGCCTCACCTTCTACATCTTATTGACAAAATCAACATGATTTATTAGAATTAACGTAGGTTTTGGAGGCAGGAGGGCTTCCCTGGTGGCTCAGAGGTTAAAGTGTCTGCCTGCAAGGCGGGAGACCCAGGTTCAATCCCTGAGTCGGTAAGATCCCCTGGAGAAGGAAATGGCAACCCACTCCAGTATTCTTGCCTGGAGAATCCCATGGACAGAGGAGCCTGGTAGGTTACAGTCCACGGGGTCGCAAAGAGTCTGACACGACTGAGCGACTTCACTTCACTTTCACTTCACTTTGGAGGCATGTAGATCTGAGTTCAGATACTGGCTCTGGCATTTATGAGCTCTGTGATTTACTTGAGTCTTTTTACTTTTCCTAAGCTTCAGATTCCTTACTTGGAAAATTAAATGATATTTGTCTAACCTGAAGATTATTAGAAAATTAAAATGAGATATCTGTACAAGGAGATAATATAGTTCTCTTACATTTTGATTAATGAAGAGGAGCTATTGTTTTATGATGCTGATGTTCATGTTTTAGTGCTAAGATGAGATTAACTTTCTTTTCCAGCTCAGTTTTACCTTGTATACCTTTTAAATCCTATCAACATGAAGCTTGATGCCTTACCCAGAAAATGTTCAGTAAATATTTACTAAATGAAGGGATGAATAAACATTATTTTAAATACATTTTTGCTGCCATTTAACTTGCATACCAATATGATAGGCAGATTTACCTTTGGCCTTTATTAAATTATTCTGTTAATCTACTTGTCAAGAACTCTTCAAGTAAACTGTATGAAACTGATATTTTTGCACATGAAAAGGTTTAAAATCAGCAACATCATATGGCTCAACCTAATGCCCTGGAGTATTTGTCTGCAGCTGTTCTTTCTTGGTTTATATTAATTTTTGTTTTCTTGCTCTTTAGGGAATATCTGCTTAGAAGTTTTCTTGAACTTTTAGGAACATTACAATTCTTTTGGCAGTTTGCTAAGTATTCTGCCATAGATGGAAAAAAAAATTTTCTAGTACCACAGCCTATTAAGTAGCATACAGTTTAAGTAATTACCAGTGATCTAGGATCAGGTAGAAATGGGTTTCAACTCTGGTGCAGATATTAACTGCGGCTTCCCAAGTGGCTCAGTGGTAAATGAAGAGGACATAGGATATGCGAGTTTGATCCCTGGGTTGGGAAGATCCCCTTAAGGTGGAAATGACAACCAACTCCAGTATTTTTGCCTGGGAAATTCCATGGACAGAGGAGCCTGGTGGGCCGCAGTCCATGAGGTTGCAAAGAGTCTGACACAGCTGAGTGACTGAGCATGTTTGCATACAGATACTAACCAGCTGAACAATGAACTTGGGCATGTTAGTTCACCTTTCTGAGTTTCATTCATTTTCCTCATCTCAAAATGAAAGAGCTTGAGCTGGAAAGGTTATCCCTGAATTTTCTTCCACTTATAAATTTCTTTAAATCTAAATGTGAAGCATTCATTATTGTACATATTCTTTACTGAGTCTGTTATTAATCAGACCATGTGTAAGGTAGTGATGATAAGTATAGGAACATTATCAGTAATTTAGTGTGAGGGAAAGTGTTTAACAGAATGGTGTAATTGAGGGGAGAATGGATAAAGCTAAAAATCTATCTTTATAACTCCTTAATAATACCAGTAAGAAAAGCACGTATGTCTTGGTTTTATTTTCCTAGCCTATAAAATTAGAATAATAATAGCTATTTTAATTATATCAGAGAACTATTATGAGCATCAGAATTGTTAGTGCTTGTGTGAGGTCTTAATAGTCTCAAATAGAAGTCCCAGGTTTGCTTATATCATAGGTCAGAAAAAGATGAGACAAAAATTTAGGAAATTACACGGTATTAATGGTTTATTTACCTTTTAAAATACTTCCAATTTTACAACAGTTTTGGATTTATAGAAAACCTGTGAATTTGTACAGAAAATTCCCATAATACTCCACAACCAGTTTTCTCTGTTATTAACACCTTACATTAGAATGGGACATTTGTTACAATTGATGAACCAATATTGATATGTTATAACTAATCTATACTTAGATTTCCTTCAGTTCAGTTCAGTTGCTCAGTCATGTCTGACTCTTTGCGACCCCTTGAATAGCAGCAAGCCAGGCCTCCCTGTCCATCACCATCTCCCGGAGTTCACTCAAACTCATGTCCATCGAGTCGGTGATGCCATCCAGCCCTCTCATCCTCTGTCATCCCCTTTTCCTCCTGCTCCCAATCCCTCCCAACATCAGAGTCTTTTCCAATGAGTCAACTCTACGCATGAGGTGGCCAAAGTACTGGAGTTTCAGCTTTAGCATCATTCCTTCCGAAGAACACCCAGGGCTGATCTCCTTCAGAATGGACTGGTTGGATCTCCTTGCAGTCCAAGGGACTCTCAAGAGTCTTCTCCAACACCACAGTTCAAAAGCATCAGTTCTTCAGTTTTTATCAAATGTCCTTTATATGATCCTGGATCCTATCCAGGATACTATACATTTTGTCATCAGCTCTCCCAGTGTCCTCTTGATTGTGACAGTTTCTCAGATTTCCCTTGCTTTTGATGACATTGAAAGTTTTGAGATGTATTTTGTAGAATATCCATCAACTGAAATTTGCCAGATTTTTTTCATAATTAGATCTGTGTTTATGTGTGTTTGTGTCTGTGTGTGTTAAGTTGCTTCAGTCGTGTCTGACTCTGTGCGACCTTATGAGCTGCAGCCTGCCAGGCTCCTGTGTCCATGGGATTCTCCAGGCAAGAACACTGGAGTGGCTTGCCATTTCTTTCTCCAGGGGATCTTCCCGACCCATGGACTGAACCCGGGTACCTTGCATTGCAGGCAAATTCTTCACCATCTGAGCCACTAGGGAAGACCATAATTAGACCTAGTAGCTCCTATACTTGATTCTTGTGTTCCTTTGACATATCCACATGCTCGTGCAGGTGACTCTGTGTGTGTGTACATTTTTGAGCATTTACTGACACTACAAGATGCCCCAAGTTGTTTACTGAAGAATGATATTACAGTCCAAGAGCTGACAGCTAGATATGTTTCTGTTTTTAGAGTGTTGTTGCTTCTAGCTTCTTTAGCTGACATAGGAAGGAAATATATGTATAGTAACAAACATTATATATATATATATATATATTTAACGTCATATATGTATATCTAAAGACACAGCTGTTACAGGAAGGAAATGTGTATAGTAACAGACTCATGTGTGTATAAAACTGTTTATACAGATTTATCTATGAATATTTATACAGAGTCATGTGTATCTATATGAAGCTAAGCATGAGTTCATACCCATGTCTCCAGTTCTAATTTATTACCACACGGATAATTCTAGCCTCTTTTGCTTATCTAAATTTCCATGGCACTAAGGAGCCTGGATATTACCACCTGCATTCAATTCGGTATTCATCTATAGTGGTATTAGAATTAGTGATCCATACTCTGTGAGAGCACATTATCAGCTAGAATATAATTCTTTCTCCATGTCTTGTGGCTTGGTAGTTCATTTCTTTTTGTTACTGAATAAAATTCAATTGTATAGATATACTATAGTTTGTTTACCCATTTACCTATTGAAGGACGTCTTGATTGCATCCATTTTTTGGCTATTATAGATAAAACAGCTATAATGATTTACATGCTGTATTTTGTGTGAACATGGTTTTGAGTCAGTTAGGTGGATGCCTAGGAGAATGGTGGCTGGATCATAGGTAAGACTGTGTTTAACTTTGTTAAAAAACTAGAAAAATGTCTCCCAAAGTGGCTGAACAATTTTGCATTCTCACTAACAATGACTGAGAACTCTGACTTCTCTGCATACTTAGTACCAATTGCTATTGTCAGTTTGTAAAAATTTTCAGGCATTTTAATAGGTGTGTAATGATATCAAATTGTTATTTTAATTTGCACTTCCTTAATGATGACTGATGTAGAGCATTTTTAAAATGTGCTTATTTTTCATAGATTTATTTTCTTTGTTGAGGTAATTTTCAGGTCACTTGTCCATTTTAAATGGGTTGTTTGCTCATTTATTGCTGGGTTTTAAAAGTTCTTTGTATATTTTGGAAGCCACTTCTTTATCAGATATGCATTTTGCCAATATTTTCTTCTTATCCATGATTTATCTTTTGATTTTAAGTATATATTTTTCAGAGAATTCTTAAATTTTAACAAATTGCAACTTAATAATTTTTTAATGGATTGTGATTTAAATGTTAATATCTGAAGACTCATTGCCAAACCCGTTTATCTAGACTTTCTCCTATGTTTTCATCTATAAATTTTACAGTTTTGAATTTTATGTACAGACTTGTGATTCATTTTAAGTTAGTTACTGTGAAAAGTGGAACGTTTATGTCAAGATGTATATAGTTTTGTTGTTCTTGAGATTTTGTTTATTTGTTGGACTTCCAATTGCTTCAGAACAAGTTTTTGAAGACTACCTATATTGAATTACCTTTGATCCTATGTCAAGAATCAGATAATTATAGTTGTGTGGGGTCTACTTCTAGGGATTCCCTGGTGGCTTGGATGGTAAAGAATCCATCTGCCAATGCAGGAGACATGGGTTCCATCCCTGGATTGGGAAGATCCCCTGGAGAAGGCAATGGTTACCCACTTCAGTATTCTTGGCTGGAGAATCCCATGGGCATCTGCTTCTGGTGTCTCTATTCTGCACTATTGATCTATGTCTATTCTGCCCCATCATCTGCCCACACTGTCTGATTACTGTAATTTTATAATGGTCTTAAGATCAGGGAGTATGAGTCCTCCAAACTTTTTGTTCTTTAGCAATGTTTTGGCAGTTCTATATATCTTGCTTTTATATAGTAACTTTAGAATTAGTTTGTAGTTATCGATAAAAATAGCTTTCTGGGAGTCTGATTGAGATTTCATTGCCTCTACAGATCATTTTGGGAAGATTTGACATATAAAAATATTGAGTTCCAATCCATGAACATGGACTATTTTTCTTCATTTATATAGATCTTTGATTTCTTTCATGAGTGTTTTTTAGTTTTCACACTTAGGTGATATATATTTTATTAGATTTATAGCTAAGTATTTCTGTTTTTTTTTTAAATAGTATTCTTTTTTAAATTTAAAATCCCATTTGTTCATAACTGTTATATAGGTGGGCAAACAACTTACATATATTTCCCTTGTATCCTGCAAACTTGTTATACTTGTTTAATTCTAAGAATTTTTTTTTGTCAGTTCTTTGGGATTTTCTATATAGGTAATGGTGTCATCTGTGAGCAAAGACAGTTTCATTTCTTCCTTCTCAATTGTGTACATATTTAGTTCCCTTTTTGTCTTCTTATTTTATTGCATTGTTTAGGATACAGTGTCAAATGAGAATGGTGAGAGAGTACCCTGTCCTTTTGCCATTCACAGTGGGAAAAGATCCTTTTGCTCACTGCTAAATATAATTTTAGCTGTAGAGTTGTTGTAGATACTCTTTATCAAGCAAAGAAGTTTCCTTCTTTTTTTTTTGTTTAAAAACTTTTAGAAAAGAATCCCACTTATTAAAGCATATAATTTTTTTTATTTTATAGTAATTGATTTGGTAATGCTTTGTTGAGGGTTTTAACATCTATGTTCATGAGAGATATTAGTCTGTAGTTTTCTGATATTTTTCAATGTCTTTCCTTGGTTTAGCATTAGAGTAATGCTGACTTCAAAGAATGAATTCGAAAATATTCCCTCTTCTATTTTCTGAAAGATATTGTATGGAATTGCTAGCATCCTTTTCCTTAAATGTGTGGCAGAATTCATCAGTGAACTATCTGTGATGGTGATTGGCATTTTCTTTTTTGGAGACTTTATAATTTCTTTAAGAATTGTAAACTATTCAGATTATTTCTGCATGAATGATTTTCAGTAGTTTGTGTATTTCAAATAATTTTTCCAGTCTTGCAAGTTACCAAATCTATGTTGATAGGCTTGTTTATAGAATTCCTCCTTCCAGAATCCTTTAAATGTCAATAGAATTAGTAGTAATATCCCTCTTTTATTTCTAGTATTGATGATTTGTCTTTTCTCTCCCTCTCTCTCTGGTTAGCATGGCTAGAAGTTTATTAATTTGTATCTTTTCAAAGTACTAACTTTGCTTCTATCCCCCCCCCCAACCCTTTTCAGTTTCATTTAGCTATTTATTTATTTATTTGCTATTTAGGCTTAATTTTTTATTCTGTATTTTCAGATTGAAGTTCAGATAACTGATTTTAGATCTTTCTTATTTGCTAATATGTATACATAAAGCTATGAATTGCTCTCTAAGTACAAATGTTGATGTTATCTTTTCATTTTAGTTTACTTAAATGTTAATAATTTCACTTCATACTTATTTCACCCACAGTTTATCAAAAATGTGCTGCTTTATTTCTGTGTATTTTGGATTTGCTAGCTAATTTATTTTTTTGATTTCTGTTTTAGTTCCATTATTATCCAGAAAATAATTTATATTATTTTATCCTTAAGTTTTTCAAGGTGTGTTTCATGGTCGAGAGTGTGGTCTATTGTGGTGTGAATGTTCATTGTGAGCTTTGTGTATTTTGTTTTCAAGCTCATTGAAATATGAGTATTTCATGAATATAAATTAGATCAAATTGATTGTTTCTGTTCAAGCCAGCTGTAGTATTACTGCTTTTCTGCCTGCTTGATGTATCAGTTACTGAGAGAAGGGTGTTAAAGTATCCAACTGTAATAGTGAATTTGTCTAGTTTTCCTTTTGGTTCTACAGCATTTTTGACGCTCTGTTATTAGGTACTTACATGGTTAGCACTTCAATGTCTTTTGGGTGATTAATCTTTCTATCATTACATAACGTGTCTATCCCTAATATTTTTCTTCATTTTCAAGCCTATTTTATCTGAAATTAATATAGGTGTTTCAGCTACCTTTTAATTAGCGTTAGCATAGTATGTCTCCTTACTCTATCTGAATCTTACCATTTAAAGTATACAGAATCCAGGTAGGTCTTGTTTTACTTTTCCACTCTGATAATCTCTGTCTTTTAATTGGTTAATTTAGACCATTCATATTTAATTAGATTACTGATGTAGTTAATATCTACGATCTGTGTGGCTGCTTTATTTTTATTATGTTAATTCTTTCTAAAAAATTACTTTGCCTTTCTTTTCCTGCCTTCTCTGCTTGCAATTGAGCATTTTATATAGTTTCATTTTCTCTCTTCTCTTAGTATATGAATTATTCTTTTTAAAAGTCTTTTTCTTGGTATTTGCTAAAGAGTTTGCAATATACATTTTTAACTAATGTAAGTTTACCTTTCAGTTCAGTTCAGTTGCTCAGTTGTGTCCGACTCTTTGTGACCCCTTGAATAGCAGCAGGCCAGGCCTCTCTGTCCATCACCAACTCCCGGAGTTCACTCAAACTCATGTCCATCGAGTTGGTGTTGCTGTCCAGCCATCTCACCCTCTGTCATCCCCTTCTCCTCCTGCCCCCAACCCCTCCCAGCATCAGAGTCTTTTCCAATGAGTCAACTCTTCGCATGAGGTGGCCAAAGTACTGGAGTTTCAGCTTCAGCGTCAGTCCTACCAAAGAAATCCCAGGGCTGATTTCCTTTAGAATGGACTGGTTGGATCTCCTTGCAGTCCAAGGGACTCTCAAGAGTCTTCTCCAACACCACAGTTCAAAAGCATCAATTCTTCGACACTCACCTTTCTTCACAGTCCAACTCTCACATCCATACATGACCACTGGAAAAACCATAGCCTTGACTAGACAGACCTTTGTTGGCAAAGTAATGTCTCTGCTTTTGAATATGCTATCTAGGTTGGTCATAACTTTCCTTCCAAGGAGTAAGCATCTTTTAATTTCATGGCTGCAGTGATTTTGGAGCCCCCCAAAATAAAATCTGACACTGTTTCCACTGTTTCCCCATCTATTTCCCATGAAGTGATGGGACCAGATGCCATGATCTTCGTTTTCTGAATGTTGAGCTTTAAGCCAACTTTTTCACTCTCCTCTTTTACTTTCATCAAGAGCCTTTTTAGTTCCTTTTCACTTTCTGCCATAAGGGTAGTATCATCTGCATATCTGAGGTTATTGATATTTCTCCCAGCAATCTTGATTCCAGCTTAGTTTTTTTTTGTCTGAGAAAGCCATTCTCTTTCCATTTGAAGATTAAGCTTTGGATATTGAATTCTAGATTGATATTTTTTCTTATACCACCTTCAATGTTTCACTTATCTCTTCTTGCTTGAATGGTTCCTTGTATGAATTCTACTGTAATTCTTTTTATTGTTCCTCTATAAGTACTTTTTTGGTCCTCTCCCTGCTTTCTTTCAATATTTTCTCATTATTTTTGGTTTTCTGCAACTGGAATATGATATGACTAAGTACAGTTTTCATTGGCATTCTTTTATGCTTAGCATTTTCTGAGCTTCCTGAATCTGTCATAGAATGTCTCAATGCTTTTCAAATTATCAATCATTTTTTCTACAAAAAGGATTCTCCTTTATCTCTTGCCCTTCTGGTATTCCAATTATATATAAGGTAAACTACTTGAAACTGTCTCGTGAGTTTTGAATATCCTTTTTTATTTTTTCTTTAATCCCTTCTCTCTGTGTGTCTGTTTGAGAAGTTTCCATTGACCTATCTTCGTGCTCACTGACTCTTTCTTCTGCCTTCTCCAGTGTGCTGATGAGATCATGAAAGGCGTTCTTCACTTCTGTTGCACTGGTTTTGATTTGTCGAATATCCTGTTGGTTCTTTCTTATAGTTCTCATTTCTCTAATTGCATCACCTGTCTAGAAAACACCTGTGTGTTTTCTCCCTTTTACATTTGACCTTCTAATATATTTATCACAGTTAAAATTCCCTGCCTGATTTTCTCAACATGTGTGTCCTATTTTTGATTCTAGTTCTGATGTTTGCTTTGTGTCATGTGTTTATGGATGCCTTGTAATTTTTTGTTGATAACCATATGTTATGTATTGTGTATGTAAACTGGGGTAAATAGGCTCTTAAAGTGGGATTTCATGTTAATATGCCTAGGACATGGGCTGTTTTTAATGTTTGTTGTAGCAGGTCCCAGGTGTTTCAAATTCTAGTTTTCTTGCATTTATCAAAATTTTTGTTTTATTTTAAGGTTAGTATTTCTCTGGTGAAATTCCTTATGTATTCAAATATTTTGGTCCACCTCCTGGTAAATCTGTTAATGTATTCATAATACTGATTTTTAAGTCCTTTTCTGCTAATTTCAATATATGGTTCATCTGTGATTATGCTTCTACTCACAGTATTTTATACTGATTTTGGGTCACATTTTCCTTCTTTTTATGTCTCATTATTCTAATTGTATGCCAGACATCATTTAAAAATAAATGATAGAGATGGAAGTATCTAATATTTACTTCCAGAAGAAGTATTTCTCTTTTCTCTCTGAGGCTGCTAGGTTAAGGGGCTAATTTTTTTGATCTGATCTAATACTGAGCGGAGTCTGGGATGAGTTCCAGTTTTAATAAGCTTCAGTTCACTGCTGATTATAAATGTTTTGAAGGCATTTTCAGGATTCCCATATTAGCATATTAGCAGGGCTTGTCTGCTGTACAGTTCACCTGCTAGCTCTGTTGGCTGCTGAAGAACTCTTTGCTCTTTAACTTTGCTCATGGATTTCTAAGCCTTGAGAGATCTCTCTCTCTCTCTCCCTCCTTTCTATCTTTCTTAGTGTTTGATATGCCACCATACATTTGGTCATGGCCCCTTGGGAAATAATTTGTAGTCACACATAGATTTTTTAAATCTGGAACTCCTTAGATTTCATATATAACATGCTGACCCATGCATTGCCATTAAAAGTTTGCTTGTTTCTCTTTATATCAGCAAAGTTCCCTATATACAGTGTAAAGAGTTTCCTTGAAAGGGATTATACCTTTCTGGAATTTAGTTCATTTATACTTTTTAACATCATCATCTCCCTAATGGACTAATAAAATCAAACACTGATTTTTTCTATCTTATTCAGTGTTTCCTTATTATTATGACATGAGAAAAGGTCTCTCAATCTTGTGCATCCTAACCCCAAATGGAAACCACCTTGTTCTGGTTTTACTTTTTTCTCCTTGAATAAGTTGAATATTTGAAAATTCAGTTTGCAGTATTTGAAAATTTGATAGTCATTTGTCTTTTGCCTGGTGATTGGGAATGACTACTCTAAAACATGAAACAAGTTAGTATAATATTGTTGTTTATATTTTACATTTAAAATTAAGAGACAACTGATTTACCTATTATTTTGAAGAATGTAAGCAAAAGGATTGAGTCAGAAGCACCATTCTGCCTACAAGGTTGAATAACATCCTAGAGACACTGTTTACTGTAAATAATGTAAATGAGTTGTACAGAGAATTGGGCATTTTCAGGAAATATATTTAATTGTAATTAACTCATTTTAAAATGTTAACATCTAGTTGGAGGGCTCACTGAAGCCCAATATAGCAGCAAGAAACATTTTATAAAGAAACTTTATCTAAACTTAGTATTTAGATAAAGTCTCTTTTATAAACATCTATAATACAGGGTTAAAAAAGATATATAATGAGTGTCTTTTGACAGTATTATGGAAGTATGAGTAAGTGATATTTTAAAGGTACAGGATGACGATTTGGAGAAGGCCATGGCACCCCACTCCAGTACTCTTGCCTGGAAAATCCCATGGAGGGATGAGCCTGGTAGGCTACTGTCCATGGGGTCGCTAAGAGTTGGGCACAACTGAGCGACTTCACTTTCACTTTTCACTTTCATGCATTGGAGAAGGAAATGGCAACCCACTCCAGTGTTCTTGCCTGGAGAATCCCAGTGATGGGAGCCTGGTGGGCTGCCATCTATGGGGTTGCACAGAGTCAGACACGACTGAAGCGACTTAGCAGCAGCGGCAGATGAAGGTTTGGTACCAAAATTCTGTGCCTCTTACTGCCTCCCATTTTAGTTTCCTGCCAAACAAGTATACACCAGAAAAACCGGAGCCAAATAGAGAACAGTCTCACTTTAAATTGAGAAGAAAAGTGCAGTCTCAAACCAGGACTCTCTGGGGATCTCTATTACAGAGCACACTTAAGCCGGGAGACATCCAAGGCTCTCTCCTCTTGTTTGGCCATTCGTGATTTATGAGGTTGAATGTCAACAATAGAACTGACTTGACTCGGTGACACAGTCTGATGTCTAAAACAGAGAGAATGAATATTCAAGGTCCTATGGGCTTACTGCCCATTTGTGCTGACTGGATGGAAAACAAGAAATACAGAAAATACAACTGGCATTTTCTTCCTTTTTCTCCCTTCCACCCCTCCGTTTCTTCCTCCCTTTCCTTCCTCTATTTTTCTTCCTCTTTTTCCTCCCTCCCTTCTCCTCTCCCTCTTTGCAAACTTCAAGGTGTATATTAACCTTTCAGTGGTCCAGCAAGTGATTAGATTCTACCTGGTAATATTACCAATGTTTTTGGAGATATCCCTGGATACACCTATGATGAACTTTAATCCTTTTTCATGACGGATACTCTGCATCAGAATATTGAAAATGGTTTCTTCATCTAGGGAAAGAAGACACATACTATGTCTGGAGGTAGTATGTGAGAAGGCAGGAAAAAATCTCAGTATTGCAGTAGATTTTTTAAGCTGCTGTGGATTATGTTCAACTGATGCCCTGAGAGGCTCAATGGGACTAAGACTTTCTAATACATTGTTGTCTTTTTTTTAGTTCTTAAAACTAGAGTAGTTAGTTATGAAACATGTTTTGGAAATCATTCCAATACAGCATTTGTAATGTGTTCATATGGATTTTTATCGCACGCTTCACATTGTCAGATTTGTATTTCAAGACTGTATACTTGAGCTAAGTCCTTTGTCTCCTGCACACCTGACGTTGTTGTAGCAGCTGCCTTCTAGCCATGCTCTGGTCTCTAGGACAGCTGATGCAGAAGAAAGACAATCCTCAAACAGGGTTCTGTTTAGTTCCAGTTCTTGAGTGTGGGACTGAAGACTCTCTTCTCTTATTTGTTTTCATCCAGTCATTTCATATATCCAGTGGGAGGAGGAAAGAGGGCAGGGCCAAGATAGGGGTCTGAGACTGAGAGACACAAACTACTATGTGTAAAATAAATAAGTTACAAGGACGTATTGTACAGCATAGGGTATATAGCAAATATTTTATAATAACTATAAATGGAATGTAGCTTCTAAAAATTGTGAATCACTATGTTGTTCACCTGAAACATGTACAATATTGTACATAAACTATACTTCAATAAAAATAAAAAAAATCCTCACTGCCATAAGGGGAGATGAAGAGCAAATGAAGATGCCTTAGTTAAATTATTTTAGTCTTGAGATGAATCAACTATTAATGATAATAATAAAATAATTATTGATAAATATATACTTTATTATTGAACTCTATTACCTGTTAATTTATTTGGCATTTTCCTGATTCATCCTTTATATGTACACTTAACTGTCTAGTTTTTCATTTCCTTGGAGCTTTGCTAGAGTCCAACTTGAGAGTTGGTTTAAAAAATAAACAACAACTAACCATTTGTTGTTCAACTTAGAGTGATTATTGACTTACAGATAAATGAAGCAAGGAGTAATATCATTTGTTTTGGAATGTAAACAAAATTACCATTTTACCCAAAGGGAAGAATTTGAAGTTTTATAATATCCTTAGGTTCATGGAAGAATTGTCTACCAACTAGTTCACTACATAGATGAGAAAACTAAAGCTCTGAGAGGTTAAATGACTTCTTCAAAATCATATGGTTACAAGCAGAAAACTAGTACAATCCTTGTTTGAGCCTCAGCACACTGCAGTTTGCACCATGCAATACTGCATTGATCTTCCCATACATGTATATGACCAGAAATGCTGAGGACAATATATAGAATCATGTGTATTAATGGACAACAGATACCAAATAGAAGACTTGGAGTCTATACTCATTAAGGCAGGATCATGAGTATATTCTCCAAGTAGAATGTTCACCATTGTTAAATAGGCTAAGTGAAGAACTTTTCATCTCACTTCTCTGCCCAATCTATGATTTTTATCACACCATGTCATGAATTACAAGCTAATGCTTACATCCACTCTGGAAAATGACCAAATACTCTGTTAAACTGAACAGAAACATTACAGAGCCAAAGGTCCCCAAAGAAATATTGTCAATATTTACATAGAAAACATATTATGGCAAACACACATCTGGGCTGAAATGTGTCTAAATTTACTAAGCAACTTTGAAAAACCCTGCCACAATAATTAACACACTGGCAAATGTGAGAACATATTGATTTCAAGGAAAATGAGCTGATTAATTGACTGTTTTAAACTGTGATTTATTCCTTCTACCTATGAATGCCCTATTTGCTGTTATTTTTTTGTTTCTTTGTTTCCAGTTGGTAGGAAACTCATAAACAGTGAAAAGAGAACTGATGTTAACTTCTTTTATCCACATGGTGTCTTTACTATTTGAGTATGGCAAACTGTGATGATAATAGTAACAATAGTTATATTAAAATATTAGTTATGTAGTTTACATTTGGTAATACAAAATGTTTATAATTAATTTTGGTCAAGTGACTTATATTCAAACTGTCTTTTTCCTGTATGATTTCATTTTGATTCTACAGTATAAATAACATTATCTTTATTTCAGGGCATTATACTAATTCAGGAAGAATAAATAGTTTGTGTAAGGTCAAAAGACGTTTACGTAGAGAGCTGGATTTTGAGCACAGGTCTGTGTCACTGAATCCAAAGTCAATATTCTTTTAATACTATATTACTATGTTTCAACTTCACAAGAATCTTGAGTGATAATTGGATGAGATGCTAGTATTTTCATATTGCATATGTATTAGTCATGGCCCTACAGAGAAACAGCACCAATGGGATGTATATATATATATGTGTACGTATCTAAATGTATATATGACCTTTGTGTCTAGATACTCGGGAAAGAGAGAGGAAGACGGAGAGAGAGAAGGATGGAGGGGATGATAGAGAAAGAAAGATATTTTTAGTAAGTTAGTTAACATAATCATGGAGTCTGGTAAGTCAAAAATCTGTAAGGCAAGGCAACAACAGGCTGATGATTCAGGTGAGAGTTGATATTACAATTTTGAGTCTGAAAGCTGGGAATTCAGGCAGGGTTTCTATGGTGCAGGCTGGTAGCACAAGTCCTTTTTTCTCAATCTTTGCTCTTGAGGTCATCAGTAGATTGGATGAGGCCTATATATCTTATGTGGGGCAGGGGGTGGTGGTAATCTGCTTTACTTAAAAAATTGTAAATGTTAATGACATTTTAAAAGTACCTTTATAGCAACCTGTAGTCTAGTGTTTGTTTGACAGCTAGTCACTATCATTGAATCAAGTTGACACTTAAAATGAACCATCATCATATGAGAATTTCAAATCTCTGAGCAGAAATGTGTGGTAGGCAGTCTCTGTAGTGCTCTCCAATGATTCCTGCCTCTTATTATTCATGACTCTGAGTGTGGACTGGACCTATTCCTAATACACAGAATAATGTGAAAGTGGTAGGATGTCACCTCAGACATCAAGTTACAAAAAGACCATGATTTCCATTGTGTATGTCATGTTTTTCTTTTGCCTCTTTACTCTTGAGGGAAACAGCTTCTGTTGTGAGTTGTCTTGTAGAGAAGCTTTTGTGGTATGGAACTGATTTCTCCAGTCAATAGCTATTGCAGACTTATACCTATCAAGGGGGCTTGGGCTTGCTCTAGTCAGGTGAGCAAGTTGTGAACAAGTTGACTGCAGTCTTATGAGAGACTGTGAGTCAGAGTGCTCATTTAAGCCACATGTGGCTCTCTGAACCACAGAAAAGAAATGAGATAATAAATGCTTACTGTTTTAAATGTGGAAGCAGTTTGTCACATAACCATAGATAATCAACACAAGAACCATTGTTATATTGTCTGTAATTTAAATCTATGTCTGAGATGAACTCCTTTTTCTTTCCACTGGAATTTTAGTGAGGATTTATTGCTGAATACAGTAATGCCATTGAGAGAGAGAGGATGAAGAAAGCCTAGTCTTCTTGGGTTTTAATCTGGAATTTCTAAATCCAGGATACTTGATAGGTACTCAATGAGCACTTTTTAAAGAATAGGAACAATAACCATAAGAATTGGTACAAAAGTACCTGAGAATGCTAGTAAGAAACCTTTCTAAATACCTACTAATGCTTATTTCTGATCATTTTTTTTCTGTTCCTGGTAAAGAAATCTGAGTGATCTAAAATACAATCAGAAATCAAAACCAGTTCCTTATTAAAATTCACCTTTCTCAACCTACTTAGTAAATTGTCCCATGTACACCATATATTAATGGAATATTCAGTTAGATTATTTTTCACAGCCAAATGATTTTCTCAAATGCCATTTGAGACTCAGCCCTTGTCTCAGGTGTATTTTGAGCCCATTTATATAAACCAACATTTATAGAAAAAATATATACATGACTCTTGGGCTTCATTTTGGTATCAGCTGATATGATTTCAGTGAACAGAACTGTAGCAGCAGATTTCAAAAATGGTCTACAGAGGGAAACTGGTCTACTGGATTTGGAAAATAAAATTGGGTTTAGGAGAACCCAGTTTAATTGCATTGTGTGGAAGTTATACAGAGTTTTAAAATGATCCAACTTCCAGATTATCTCTGGGTTCTTTTACAATGCGACACACCAACCTTTAAACCTTCCTCTGATAAAATCTTCAAGGAAGGCCACAGCTCAACAGTAAATGCCATTGGGATTTTTGAGCAAAAGCAGAGTTCTATCAAAAACCTTTTTCTTTCTGTTGAGATAGTTGGTTCAAGGATAGTTAATGACTACAGAAAGCCCATGACTTTTGATATCATCACAGATGTGAAATTTAGATCTCACTAAAATTTGGTGGTGTGGCACACTAGTGTGTCCAGATTGTTGTAAAGTATATCACAAGTACACTTGTACTTTTTCATGATTAGATATTAACACCTTCACAAGACTTATTTCTCTTAAATTATTTGGGTTCATATGTATGCCTATGTTAGTGGTACCTTTTGCTCTGCTTTATAAAAATGAGGAAATATGCTTAGTATGAGATCTGGGAATTGCATGGAACTTTAGCTACATGATTAATATGCAACTTGTTAATATATAATTCATTTATTTGACAGATATTTATCATTATATACTGTATTAAACAGTGTTCTAGGTCCTGGAGATATAACAATGAATAACACATGCAAGGTCTTTGATTCTCATGGAACTTACTTCCTAAGAGAAGAAGGAATCTGATACCAGACAAATAAATGCATATAATTTCAGTTCTTGACTTGGTATTAGATTCCTGTTGCTGCTGTACTAAATTTTACCACAAACTCTTGGCCCACAGCTCTATTCTTTGGACTCGGCAATTTTGTCTTCTGGGCTGCTGGCTCTGCCCTCTAAGTAATCCTTTTTTCACAAAAGGTAGTCAATGTTTGCACTTGAGTAGTTTCATCAGCTTGTTTTATGCTTGTAGAGAATCTAACAACCTTTTTCCATTTCATTCTTCTCTGTCCTTTTAGTCTAAGGCGGCACTATTTCTGCTGGTAGAATACTCTCGAAAGCCTTGTAGGTCTCTCATGTATGGCTCAGGGTTTTATTTCATTAAACAAGAGCCTCCTCCATAAGTATTTCCTGAATAGTCTTATGTTTTTTCATAGCTGCTTATTAGATGCTGAGGAGATCCATGAGTCACATGCTTAATTTCTTTAAAGAGCCCTCTGTGTGATCGAATACTCTGGCCTTTGAGGATTCCAAACCACCAAACTAGCAAAATATCCAGACACATCCTTGATTTTCTCCCCAGAGCATGTTTCCCTGGCAATGAGTCTACTAATTTTGGCATCTTTTGAAATCTGGATAGGCTGAGAACTTTTCAGATCACCTGGAGCTGGTTCCTTTTTGTGCAGCACTCTTTCTCTTAGTTTATATCTTTCACTTCACATTTTACAGTGGGTGGCAAGAAGAAACCAGGCTGCAACTTGCCGCTGCATCTTCACCAATTTGCTGTGAAACCTCATCAGCTAAATATCAAAGTGTGTTCCTTTTTCAACCCATTTTAGGATTCTGTAAGCTATTTAGCTCCTTTAATATGAGATCTAGTGTTGTCTGTTATCCACAGGTAAGAAGTCTGACAAATACAAAAACGGTGTGTTTTACTATTTCTTGCCTTTACTTAAGCTCTTAGGTAATTATACATGTGCTATGGACATTCAGAGGAAGCCAATATGAATTACTGTGCAATTCCACTTTCCCTTGTTTTCTAGATTCAGTATATTCTCCATGATATGGAATGTGGAGAGACTAACTTAGGGACCAATGTCTAGGACCATAGCTTTGTCTAACTCAATGAAGAAGTGTTCTCCTCTCAATGCTCTGAAACTCAGAACCAGCACATATGCTTATAAGTTCTGCTTTCCACATAACTGTAGAAAATACTGAGGGTTTTTTTTTTTGCCAGTTGATAACAAGGATCCTTTTCCTCCAATTTCTAATAACATGTCCCTAATTTCCTTCTGAGTCCCTAGCGAGTCCCTAGCAATAGAGTTCATATTTCTATGAACAGTCTATTTATGACTATTTTGTTATTCCCTAAGACTCAACAGGCTTTATGGTCTATCCTCATTTCTTCTGAGCCCTCATTGCCATAGTCTTTTAAATCAGTGTTTCTACCAACAATCTATTCTGTGCAATCTAGACTTATTCTGTTTTACTCCTCCAAATTTTTCCACCATTTTCCCATTGCTCAATTCCAAACATATGCTGCGCTTGGTCTCTCAGTCGTGTCTGACTCTTTGCTACCCCATGGACTATAGCAGGCCAGGCTCCTCTGTTCATGGGGATTCTTCAGGCAAGAATACTGGAGTGGGTTGCCATGCCCTCGTCCAGGGGATCTTCCCAACCCAGGGATCGAACCCAGGTCTTCTGCACTGTGGGTGGCTTCTTTACCATCTGAGCCACCCAGGAAGCCCAAAACCACTACCAAATTGTTAAGTACTTGTTATAGCAGCACCTTATTTGAAAGGGGCCTTTTGAAATTAAGTCATAGAGGACCTGGTTAGTCAAAGAGAAGTTTGTTTTTAAGTTCAACAAAAAATCTTACCAGTTTTAAGCAAGGGCATGATGTGATCCAATATACATTTTATAAAGATAATAATTCTTGTGTGGAGAATGAATGGTAAGTGGACAAGAAGGCAAGGAGATAAGACAAGAGGCTGTATAGATGGTAGTTTTGGCAATTATGGTGACTTTAAACCTAGGAAAGCAGTAGAGATATTCAGATTTGTGATTCATCTGGGAGGTGGCATTAACATGATTTGCTGATACTGGGGTTGCGGGGGAGAAGAATATAGGGATTCAGGATGATTTCTGGGTTGAGTGTTGATTAACCATATGCTTTTGTGTGAAATAGAGAATAATGAAGAAGAAAACAGTTTGGAGTATAGGAAATCAAGAGTTAAGTGTATTATTACTATTTAGATATTCATGTGAAGATGCTCACTCTCAGCCTGGGTATTTGATATAGAAGTTAGCCTCAAAAAAGAGATTAGAACAGGAGAGATTCTTCTAAAAACTTAAGTCAGCTCAGGATACTTGCTGCCAGCAATGTCACAAAAGTTTCTAAGTTTTGACTGTGGTTCATAAAGCTCCCATAATCTAGTCACCATCACCCCTCTGATTTCATTGAGTGCCATTTCCCTTTAACCCACTTGTTCTAGCCATGCTGGCTTTCCTTCTCAATTCATTTAGGTCCCTATCAAATGTTAGGTCTTCCCTGGGAGCTCAGCTGATAAGAATCCACCTGCAATGCAGGAGACCCCGGTTCGATTCCTAGGTCAAGAAGATTCCTGGAGAAGGAATAGGCAATCAACTCCGGTATTCTTGGGCTTCCTTGGTTGGCTCAGATGGTAAAGAATCTGCCTGTAATGCGAGCGACCTGGGTTCAGTCCCTGGGTTGGAATGATCCACTGGAGGAGGACATGGAAACCCGCTCCAGTATTCTTTCCCTGGAGAATCTTGCCTGGAGAATCCCCAAAAACAGAGGAACCTGGCCAGCTATAGTCCATGGGATCACAGAGAGTCAGACACCAGCTGCTAATAGCGCACAGCACTCAAATGTTATTTTAGCACAGAGCCATTCTTTGGCCACTTTGCTCAAACAGCAACTCTCTCCAATTTTCTCCATTCTTTAACCTTAATTTATTTTTCTTCATTGCCATTCATCCCCTGACAGTATATATGCATATATATGCATGCATTTATTCACCTATCAAGATTCCAGAAGGTAAAATCTGTTAGAGTAAGATTTATTTATTTTGACCACGACTGTAGGCTTAATGCCTAATATAGTACTTTGCACAAGAATTTAATTATTTGTTGGAATTAATGAATATTAAAAAGGTAAGATCTGAGGGATAATTGGACACAAAGGATATATATGAGAAGAGTCTGGGTCTTGGTGATTTATTGATGTTACTACTGAGATGAATACTAGAGGAGGAAATAGTTTAGAGAAAATGATATATTTCCTCTTGGTCATGGCTTAAGTTACCTTTAGATATCTGGAAGGAAATAAATGAATGATTCTGGAGCTCAGGATAGGAGTTCATAGAGGAGATACAGATTAGATCATGTGATTTGGGTAGTAGTTTCACCCATAGAGATGGTGGATCACAAAATAGGTGGTCAAAATATGTTAAATAAACTTGTGATCAAGAAATATCAACTTTCAAACAGTATGAGGGTTTCTCAAAAGCTAAAAACAGAACTATCGTATAATCTAGCAATTCCACTTCTGGGTGAATATCCAAAGGACGTGAAATCAGGATCTTGAAAAGACAGCTGCACACCCACGTTCATTGCAGCATTATTCACAATAGTCAAAAGTTAAAAACAACCTCAGTGTCCACTGATGGATGAAGGAATATAGAAAATGTAATATACACATACATACACACAACAGAATATTATTCAACCATAAAAAGAGAGTAGATCTTTAATGTTTTCAACACCCCCCCTACACACAACGTGGTAATTATGCAAAGTCATGGAGGTATTAAGTAACTGTAGTGTGTTAATCATTTTGCAATATATCCATGTATCAAATCATCATGTATATCTTAAACTTATATAATGTTGTATATCAGTTATACCCCAGTAAAGCTGTAAAAGGGAAATAAAATAGCCTCATAACACTTTTATATATTTTAAAGATATCGACTTTTGTTTTCTATTTTTTCTGTTTTAATACAAATTGTAGGAGAAATTCTAGCTTGAACGACAGTTCGCAATTATTTTCTACCACAGAGCACCTGCTCTGTGCCACATACTCTGCTTTCTTATGTTTTACTTAATGTCATTAACATGGGTATAACGTATGCATCACTAGAACTATTTTTACAGATGAAGAAAATGAGACATGTCCAGGATTCTCTTAAGTTTTACTTTTCAATCGAGTAAGGTTTTTGTGTAGTTTGGAAATCTCTGTTTCCATTTGGTGTATTTGTGGACCTCCTTCCTGCTGTCCCAGTTCTCCATATGAACCTTGCATCAGAATTGAGTCAAGCTGATAAACTGAGTATTTGCTTTGTGCTGGGTAAGGTAGTAGAAATGGAAGGGTGTGAAAAAGATTAAGTCTCTATCCTGAATGAGTTCACAGTCTAGTGTAAGAAATGTGATGACTATTATGTTAATTATACGAAAACATAATTGCCATGAATTATGTTACATTCCATAATATAATTATGAACAAGATGTTAATGAAGTATAAAGGTGGGTTACCTAATACAGTCTGTAGGAGTAGGGAAATTTGGGGAAGGTTTTGTAGAAGATATTATTCATCCTAATCTTCCGTGATGAATAGTTTTGGTGAGGTAAATAAAAAGGAAGGAAGGGCATTCCAAATTGAGAGAGGAGCATAAATGAAATATAACTGGGGTCTGTAAGTAGGTATCATGGGCAATGATCTCCAAGAAATCCAGTTCATCTATGTTGAATTTTACATAAATGCATTATTTTTCCTGCTTCGGTTGAAGTGTCCAGGCAAAGGCACTATACCACCATTCAAGGCAGAACGTGAAATGTGGGCAAGAAGAAGGCAAGGTCACATGTAGTTGGGGAAATTGTGCTGAGTGTAAGGAGAACAAACAGATCCAAAGCTTGGAGAAGGAGAACAGGCTGAAGTGAGTGGAACAAAAGTGATGAACTGGTTCACGAGTGATTTGTGATGTGGGTACCTGTCATGAGTGTCTGGCACGGGGTTGGGGGCTGCTTCAGATCTAAGCACTGGGCAGAAAGGAAGCTAGTTTGGTTCCTTAAGTGAAATCATCTTCCTCAGCAAATTAGAATTTTGTGTGGAACTTTATTTCATGACAAAATTGAATTGAGGAAGAATACTTTTTGTTACTGTTCTTAAACTCTTCCAAAGAAAATAAAGGAGCAATTTAGAAATCAAAACTAGGATGGCAGATTTGACATCAATTAATGTATCATGCGTTAAGGAATTCTCTTGGTAGATAAACACCAAGACGTTTCGAAAGATGAGTCTGGATAATAAGATACAGGTAGTGACAGGAACATACGTCTTCCCAGATGCAAAAGAGATTAAGTGGGGATCAGGAGAGAAGAAGTACCATGCTTCAGGTCTGTCTCTTCTTCACTTTAGGAATTATCTGGAGGATATGTTGTTAAAATTTTCATTTCATTGAAAAACTTGAGATTTGAAGGGATAGGGCTAGCCATATAGATAACTTAAAATCTCATAACAATCCGATGGAACTCATTATGTCTGGATGAGAAAAGGGACATCCAAAAAGGTTGTGTGTCTGGCATACAAATATGAGTCTGTGTGTGCTAAGTTGCTTCAGTCATGTCTGACTCTTTGCAGCCCCATGGACCATAGCCCACCAGGCCCCTCTGTCCTTGGGATTCTCCAGGCAAGAACACTGGAGTGGACTGCCGTGCCATTCTCCATGAGTCTGCTTAGCCTTATGATATGAATCTGCTTAGACTTATATGAGTCTGCTTAGCCTTAAATGACTTGTTCTTCCTACTGTACTACACTGGTCATTGGAATTATAAATCTTAATTAGAAGAACTGCAGAAGTGTGACAGGGAAATTGCATGTCAAAAGTTGGGAAAGTGGGTACAAGAATGTAGCAAGTACAAAGTACAAAGCCTGGGGACTCACTGCAGCTGTGTCCTGGTCCTGGCACCGATCCAGCTCTCAGTGACAAGTAATGTCCCCTCCCTGAACCTCGGTTTATTAGAGATCTCTTGAGGAGACAAATTGTCCAGTCTTCTTTTAGCTAACAGTCTAGGCTTTGGTGGCAGGTTTGTTAAATTGGCAAAAAGTTAAATTTAGCTGAAAGAGAAGTTACTTTCATCTTTACTGCCTCCAGGTTCCTTCTTTTATTAGATGATTAGGTATCGGGTTCCTAGACTGTGGCTGAATGCTCAGAGCTCCCCATTGTCTGCGTCTTTCCAGTCCTACCACTTGCTATAGACCTCTCTCTTCATCCTTCATTGTGGATTATAATCAAACTTACTTCACAGAGTCTTTGTGATTAAATATTGAATTGACTGAAAGTTCATTAGGTTTTAAGTAAAAATAAAAGACACATTATTCATTTTTACCAAGAGCTTTATTGAACAATGTGTTCACTAAATGAACATATTTTTGGCCAACCCAATAAATTAAAGTCTGTAACGTGCTTATACCAGAATCTGGAACAAAGACATAGTTTGTAAATATTATCTTAAGGTTATTATTGCAGTGATTACCCTGACTATAACTTTAGTTATTCAGAATGGTCTCTCTCCTTCTGGTCAAAACAACCATTTTGTATACTTTGATCGACTAAGCTTTGCTATTTCCTTGCCAATGAATGATAAAATACTAATCACTGATAATCATAACAGATTACATTACTCCCCACTCTGAGGGAACATATTCACATTTTGATAAGATCTTATAACACCTGGGCACAGAAAGAAAGCAGTAGAAGGGGTTCCAGCATGAGTAAAGACACAGAGAAAGGACTAGAAGTTATGATTTTGTGATACAGTGAAGTTACTTTCACTGTTGTTTTCACTTTTCAGCATAAATACTACTCTTGGAACTGGGAGACTAGGAAAGACCATTATGTAAGTGGTATAAGTGATTCCTGTGTATCAGCCCTAGCTACATTTAGCAGGTCCCTAACTAACTGAAGTAAAAACTATTTCCAATGGAATATAGAACAATGAAAAGTGAGGGGAATGTATTCTAATTTGTACAACTATTGCTAATAAATGATTGAGAAAATTGCCATTTGAAATCCCCAATGGGAAAGAGCAATGTTAGGCAAAGATTATCAATGAGTATTAACACCAATATGTAAAGGAAATGTTATAATGCATAGATCACACTCACAAAGCCTGAGCCAAATAATTAGTCTTCAGTTCAGTTCAATCGCTCAGTCATGTCTGACTCTTTGTGAACCCATGGACTGCAGCATGCCAGGCTTCCTTGTCCCTCACCAACTCCCGGAGTTTACCCAAACTCATGTCCATTGAGTCGGTGATGCCATCCAACCATCTCATCCTCTGTTGTCCCCTTCTCTTCCTGCCTTCTGTCTTTTCCAGCATCAAGGTCTTTTCAAATGACCCAGCTCTTCTCATCAGGTGGCCAAAGTATTGGAGTTTCAGCTTCAACATCAGTCCTTCCAATGAACACTCAGGACTGATCTCCTTTAGGATGGAATAGTTGGATATCCTTGCAGTCCAAGGGACTCTCAAGAGTCTTCTCCAACACCACAGTTCAAAAGCATCAATTCTTTGGTGCTCAGCTTTCTTTATATTCCAACTCTCACATCCATACATGACCACTGGAAAAACCATAGCCTTGACTAGATGGACCTTTGTTGGCAAAGTAATGTCTCTGCTTTTTAATATGCTATCTAGGTTGGTCATAACTTTCCTTCCAAGGAGTAAGGGTCTTTTAATTTCATGGCCACAGTCACCATCTGCAGTGATTTTGGAGCCCTCCCCCCCCAAATAAACTCTGTCACTGTTTCCATTGTTTCCCCATCGATTTGTCATGAAGTGATGAGAATGGATGCCATGATCTTAGGTTTCTGAATGTTGCGCTTTAAGCCAACTTTTTCACTGTCCTCTTTCACTTTCATCAAGAGACTCTTTAGTTCTTCACTTCCTGCCATAAGGGTGGTGTTATCTACATATCTGAGGTTATTGATATTTCTCCTGGCAGTCTTGATTCCAGCTTGTGCTTCATCCAGTCCAGCATTTTGCATGATGTACACTGCATAAAGTTAATAAGCACAGTGACAATATACAGCCTTGAGGTACTCCTTTCCCAATTTGGAACCAGTCTGTTGTTCCATGTCTGTTCTAACTGTTGCTTCTTGACCTGCATACAGGTTTCTCAGGAGGCAGGTAGGGTGGTCTGGTAATCCAGTCTCTCTAAGACTTTTCCACAGTTTGTTGTGATCCACGCAGTCAAAGGCTTTAGCATAGTCAGTGAAGCTGAAGTTGATGTTTTCCTGGAACCCCCTTGCTTTTTCTATGATCCAACAGATGTTGGCAGTTTGATCTCTGGTGCCTGTGCCTTTTCTAAATCCAGGTTTTACACCTGGAAGTTCTCAGTTCACATACTGTTGAAGCCTAGCTTGGAAGATTTTGAGCGTGACCTTCCTAGCATGTAAAATGAGGGCAACTGTGTGGTAGTTTGAAATATTTTTTGGCATTGCCTATCTTTGGGATTGGAATGAAAACTAACTTTTACCAGTCCTATGGCCATTGCTGAGTTTTTAAAATTTTCTGGCATATTGAGTGCAGCACTTTCACATCATCATCTTTTAGGATTTGAAGTAGTTCAGCTGGAATTCCATCACCTCCACTAGGTTTCTTCATAGTGATGCTTCCTAAGGCCCACTTGACTTTGAACTCCAGGCTGTCTGGCCTAGGTGAGTGATGAGACGATCATGGTTATCTGATCAAGATCTTTTTAATATAGTTCTTCTGTGTGTTCTTACCACCTCTTCTTAATATCTTCTGTTTCTGTTAGGTCCCTACCATTTCTGTCCTTTATTGTGCCCATCTTTGCATGAAATATTCCCTTGGTACCTCTAATTTTTTTGAGGAGACCTCTAGTCTTTCCCATTCTATTGTTTTCCTCTATTTCTTTGCATTGATCACTGAGGAAGGCTTTTCTTTTTTCAGCTATTTGTTAGCCTCCTCAGATAACCATTTTGCTTTATTGCATTTCTTTTTCTTGGAGATGGTTTTGATCACTGCCTCCTGTACAATGCTCAGTTCAGTTCATCTCAGCCGACTCTCTGCGACCCCATGAATCGCAGCACGCCAGGCCTCCCTGTCCGTCACCATCTCCTGGAGTTCACTCAGACGCACGTCCATCGAGTCCGTGATGCCATCCAGCCATCTCATCCTCTGTCGTCCCCTTCTCCTCCTGCCCCCAGTCCTTCCCAGCATCAGAGTCTTTTCCAGGGAGTCAACACTTCGCATGAGGTGGCCAAAGTACTGGAGTTTCAGCTTCAAACATTATTCCTTCCAAAGAAATCCCAGGGCTGATCTCCTTCGGAATGGACTGGTTGGATCTCCTTGCAGTCCAAGGGACTCTCAAGAGTCTTCTCCAACACCACAGTTCAAAAGCATCAATTCTTCAGTGCTCAGCCTTCTTCATAGTCCAGTTCTCACATCCATACATGACCACAGGAAAAACCATAGCCTTGACTAGATGGACCTTAGTTGGCAAAGTAATGTCTCTGCTTTTGAATATGCTATCTAGGTTGGTCATAACTTTTCTTCCAAGGAGTAAGCGTCTTTGAATTTCATGGCTGCAGTCACCATCTGCAGTGATTTTGGAGCCCCCCCAAAATAAAGTCTGACACTGTTTCCACTGTTTCCCCATCTATTTCCCATGAAGTGATGGGACCGGATGGCATGATCTTTGTTTTCTGAATGTTGAGCTTTAAGCCAACTTTTTCACTCTCCTCTTTCACTTTCATCAAGAGGCTTTTTAGTACCTCTTCACTTTCTGCCATGTACGAACCTCCAAACATAGTTTTTCAGGCACGCTGTCTATCAGATCTCATCCTTTGAAAGTGTAGGGGAAAAGAAATGAGGGTGAGAGAGATGGGAGGCTAGGAAGTCATTCTCACAGTTACTTCACAGTAACAAAACAGTTTGGCTTCTAAGATGGAACAGATCTACAGATGATATTATTTATTGCATGTTCCTCTGCATTAGCAGCTGACGTTCAGAAGAGATGAATATATATGGGTGAAGGAGGCTTAAGGGTAAAGCTGAAGCTTTTTTGACCCAGTTACTTTAATTTTATCTCCAAGGATGAAAGCAATAATTAGGGTAGAAAGAAAAAACTGCACCAAATAATCTAGAGACTTCATCGAATTAAGGAATTCTTAAGATAGTGTAAGTTGATGGTGAGTGTAGGATGAGGGGAAGTGTCATTAGTTTCAAATGACAATGAGTTTGATTGAAAGGTGGAATAACAATGATCTGGAAATGGCCATGGGTAATCAGGAGTGTACCAAATCGCTCTTAAGCCCATGTTGCTTTGATAGGAATTGATTCAGTCATTTTCTCTGGAGAACACAAAGTTTAAGTCCTCAGATTAGCTGGAGTCAAAAGGTTAACTAGAAGTTAAGGGTGAAATAGGTATAATGCCTATAGAGAAGGATGAATTCAGAACATTTTTTTAAACAGTGAAAAAATTGTATTTAGAGAAATAAATGGAGACTGTAGAGAGAGAGAGAGAGAATCTTATCAACAAGAGACATGGAGAAGCATGGAAGGTGGTAGATAATTCAGTGAATTTCAATACTAAGAGGCATATTTACATTCGAACCTCTAATATATTTTTCTTTCTTCTAGGGGGATATTTATTCTTACTATCACTACCACTAACCTTCCTAATAAGAAATTTTGTAGCATATCTGTATGGATCCTCCATATTTGTTAGTCTTGGTATAGCTTCCTATTTCTTTTCTTTTCCATTTCATGCAAAAGGCAGTAGTAAAATTTACTCAGTAAATAGAACTCTACATTTGCACCAGATATATTCTTAGATAATTGTAAATTTTTCAATACCAGTTTAGAATATGGTTTTCCTTATAAAGAAGCTCTTATTTACATATGCAAAAAAGTTGATTTTAGATGAGGGTGGGGTTAAACATACTACCTAAGTAATTTGTTCTGACAGTTGGGTGATTATATGTACAATTCAAATTCATGACTTGGCAAAACTAAGAATTACTAATAGATTCAGATTTGTTTTGAAGCAGTTTTAAAATTCTATTGTTAATTATGAACTACAAGAGTTTAGTGGCATTTTGGACTTATTCATGTAATATATACTAATGTATATATGAATTGTTGTTTAGTCACTAAGTCATGTCAAACTTTTTTGTGACTCCATGGAATGTAGCCTGCCAGGCTCGTCTGTCCTTGGGATTTCTCAGGCAGAATACTGGAGTGGGTTGCCATTTCTTTCTCCAGGGGATCTTCCCTACCAGGATTGAACCGGGTCTCCTGCGTTGGAATGCAGATTCTTTACCACTGGGCCACCTAGTAGCCCCCTGTATATATATGAGTACAGTAAACAATAAGTGGCCTTAGAATTTGAAATTCCCCAGAGTTTCAGAATGGATCTTGATTGTTTATTGGCTGGCTTGAGATTCTTATTAGTTTATTTATTCTACCATTTTTGGGGGGAAGTATTTCAGGTATTAAGTCTTTTTTTTTTATAAATAATATCTGGCAGTTTATTAAAAAATGGAGCATACTGAACAACAAACTATCTTACATTTTTCAGGAAGAAAAAACACTAAATTTGGAAAGATATCACCCACTGAATTTGGACAGAACACCTCTGCTCAATTAAGAGAAACATTTGTACAGTCCAGGTCTTTATTTTTACACCCATCATGCTATGCATTCATAGGGAATGGGCTCCAACAGTTCGGGTTCCTTTACATTGGTCCTCACGAAGTGTGCTTCTCTGGGTGGAGCAGGCTGGTGCTTCCGCTGAACCCAAGTCCCTTTCTTTTTGGCTTCCTTCTATTTCTGATCATCTTCCTTCACACATTTCAGGAAGCTGTCTTGGCTCTTAGAGTGCTTAATATGCTTGATAGGCAAATTAATTCTTTTGGCAAGAATCTTGCCCTTGTTTGTTTACAATGATGCCAACAGCATGCTGGGTAACATTGTTGACTCTCCCACGTTTGCCATGGTAACATTTGTGGGGCATTCCTTTTTGAACAGTAGCCGTTCCCTTGATATCTACAATATCACCCTTCTTGTACATTTGCATGTATGTGGCCAAAGGAACAGCTCCATGTTTTCTAAAAGACCTAGGGAACACGTAGTGGGTGCCCCTCCTCTTTCCCTTTGTGTTGGTCTTTTTGGTGAATTACTGGAAGATGGTGGTTCCGGCTGAAAAACTTCAGGCATTAAGTCTTTAAAGAGTCTGCTGGCACTCCATTTTAAGATACTTGGAGATTAATAAAACCCAGATTAGCACTGACCCTTATAAGTCATATAGCAATACTGTTTTTATAAATACAACTCACACACATTGGAGACATAATAAATCCAAGAAGTAGCTTTACAGATGGGGGAACTGAAGATCAACTGTGTTTAGTAGCTTTTGCAGCTGGTTAGACTAAAAATCAGACCTTCCGACTTCAGATAACTTCATCTTTCTATGATTCATTTTCCCTGTTGAAAGACTTCATAGATAGAAAAGAAAAATAGTTCTTGAGCAATATGTAGAGGAGCTGATGAGGGTCATTGGGTATAGGCCTGCCACTTGGTTTTGTATACACACAGCTAGTGATGGTGGGATGAGCACAGGACTTTGGAGACATAGGTGTGAGTCCCCAAACAGCTTTTTGACTCTGGAAAAGATATTTAACCTCCTTGATCCTTAGATGCCTCTTTTGATGAATGGGAATAATTGCACCTGCTTTAAGAAACTGACTGAATGAGTTGCTACTGGTTAGGGTACTTGTGAATGGCAGTGAAGGAATGGGATATCAGTTACTCTTGCTGTCATTGTTATAGCAGGAAGCATGCAGTTTCCAGTGATCCTCTCAACTCCCCCAGTGCTCTTTCCTGGGTGACCAAGAGATGAAGAGACACACAGCTTCACTTTGGAAGAGCTGTCTGGAAGGAATGTGAAATGAGTTCCGGAAAGCCAGTTGGAGTTTAATAATGCATGAAAAATACACCAAGGGGAGGAAGGAACCAATTAGGCAGCAATTAAGGAGACTGCAATTGCAATGCATCTTAATAAAGTCCAAAAAATATTAGCCTACAAATAGGAGACAGGCTAGTTACCTGTGGAAAAAAAGAGAAGTGGAAATAAGGAAACTATGCAAGTCAGATATGATGAAAGCAAAGAATAGGAAAGGAAAAATAAAACTATATTTTGCACTGTCTTCTGTGCATGTTCAAATCCCAAGCATCTTTCATGAATCTATTTTTAAGACATTTCTTGAAGCACTTCTGTTTAGTACTGTAATTAAATTATGGTGTTTCCTTCACAACTAGAAAGCTAACCCCAATATTCCCCCAAATAGGAAGTACAAATGATTAGTAACTTTTTGAAAAATGACCAACTATCTTAGGAATCAAATCAATGCAAAGTAAAATAATTTAATATCCCACCTGAGTCTGAAAATCAGAAAAGAGTTTTTAAGCAGGTTTTGCCTGTCCCTGCTTTACACTTGCACTGGGGCATCCCGACTTATGCTGAGCAGCTGTTTGAGGAGCAGTTCATTCTTGGTATATGACTGTCAGACAAGTGTGCTGTAGAGAAAGGGGTTCTGGAAAAGAAGTCAAGAGACTGAGCCAATTAAAGCCTCAGCTCCAACAATGGAGTACTGAGAATTCAGATTTAGAGTCAGCTATTGTTTACTTACCATGTGAGAGATGAGAACTTTATTCTGCATTACATAGTTAATATCCACAATAATGTCTACCTTTTATTGTTAACCCCTTTTGTTCAGAGTATGATAGGCAACCTAATCCTGAGGGGTTGGGTCATTCAGTTCAGTTGCTCAGTCATGTCTGACTCTTTGCGACCCCATGGACTGCTGCATGCCAGGCTTCCCTGTCCATCACCAACATTCATGTCCATTGAGTCAGTGATGCCATCCAACAATCTCATCCTCTGTTGTTCCCTTCTCCTCCTGCCTTCAATCTTTCTCAGCATCAGGGTCTTTTCCAATGAGTCAATTCTTCTCATCAGGTGGCCAAAGTATTGAAGTTTCAGCTTCAGCATCATTCCAATGAATATTCAAGACTGATTTCCTTCAGGATGGACTGGTTGGATCTCCTTGCAGCCCAAGGGATTCTCAAGGTTGGGTATCTTACCCAAGTGCAGGGTTTTAGTAAAAAAAGCATTAAGTTAATGTATGAAAGTGTTTTGAAAACTAATTAATAGCATCATCTTTAAAACCTGCCTGCCAATGCAAGAGACATGAGATGTGGGTTTGATCCCTGGGTCAGGAAGATCTCCTGGAAAAAGGGCAAGGCAACCCACTCCAGTATTCTTACCTCGAGAATCCCATGGACAGAGGAGCCTGGTGGGCTCCAGTCCATGGGGTCACAAAGAGTTGGACAGGACTGAAGCAGCTTAGCATACCCTCGTGACTGTAAAGAAAATAAGTGAACAGTGAAAACTTAATAGTAATAATAATGAGAAATATTGAATTTTATTTCAAAGGTTTATGTTCTTTTCTGTTTTAAAATGGCAGTTCATTTGTTTATTTTTGCTTTTATTTCCAGTATTCTGGGAGGTGGATCATAGAGGATCCTGCTGTGATTTATGTCGGAGAGTGTTTTGCCTATGTTCTCCTCTAGGACTTTTATAGTTTCTGGTCTTACATTTAGATCTTTAATCCATTTTGAGTTTATTTTTGTGTGTGGTGTTAGAAAGTGATCTAGTTTCATTCTTTTACAAGTGGTTGACCAGTTTTCCCAGCACCACTTGTTAAAGAGATTTTCTTTACTCCATTGTATATTCTTGCCTCCTTTGTCAAAGATAAGGTGTCCATATGTGTGTGGATTTATCTCTGGGCTTTCTATTTTGTTCCATTGATCTATATTTCTGTCTTTGTGCCAGTACCAAACTGTCTTGATGACTGTGGCTTTGTAGTAGAGCCTGAAGTCAAAATAAACAAATGGGATCTAATTAAAATTAAAAGCTTCTGCACAACAAAGGAAAATATAAGCAAGGTGAAAAGACAGCCTTCAGAATGGGAGAAAATAATAGCAAATGAAGCAACTGACAAACAACTAATCCCAAAAATATACAAGCAACTTCTGCAGCTCAATTCCAGAAAAATAAACGACCCAATCAAAAAATGGGCCAAAGTACTAAATAGACATTTCTCCAAAGAAGACATACAGATGGCTAACAAACACATGAAAAGATGCTCAACACCACTCATTATTAGAGAAACGCAAATCAAAACCACAATGAGGTACCACTTCATACCAGTCAGAATGGCTGCAATCCAAAAGTCTGCAAGCAGTAAATGCTGGAGAGGCTGTGGAGAAAAGGGAACCCTCCTACACTGTTGGTGGTAATGCAAACTAGTACAGCCACTATGGAGAACAGTGTGGAGATTCCTTAAAAAATTGCAAATAGAACTGCCTTATGACCCAGCAATCCCACTGCTGGGCATACACACCAAGGAAACCAGAATTGAAAGAGACACGTGTACCCTAATGTTCATCACAGCACTGTTTATAATAGCCAGGACATGGAAACAACCTAGATGTCCATCAGCAGATGAATGGATAAGAAAGCTGTGATACATATACACAATGGAGTATTACTCAGCCATTAAAAAGAATACATTTGAATCAGTTCTAATGAGATGGGTGAAACTGGAGCCGATTATACAGAGTGAAGTAAGCCAGAAAGAAAAACACCAATACAGTATACTAACATATATATATGGAATTTAGAAAGATGGTAATGATGACCCTGTATGCAAGACAGCAAAAGAGACACAGATGTGTCAACTGGACTTTTGGACTCTGAGGGAGAGGGAGAGGGAGAGTGTTGGATGATTTGGGAGAATGGCATTGAAACATGTATACTATCATGTAAGAAACGATTCACCAGTCTATGTTTGATGCAGGATACAGGATGCTTGGGGCTGGTGCACGGGGATTACCCAGAGAGATGTTATGGGGAGGGAGGTGGGAGGGGGGTTAAAAAAAAATGGCAGTTCACATCAAAGCCAAAAATGTCATCATAATATTTGAACTCAACTTTAAAACAAACTACATAACTTTTTAATTAAATTTGGTTTTAATTATTTGAAATATTAATATGATTTTCTCAATCATTTTTTTAAAACCTTTCAACATGTCTAGCAGTTATAGAACAATCTGGTTGGTTGTTGATCTGGTTCCCCAGAGGCTTATAATCTGTTCTATAAACTTTTGTACCTTATATATTTTTCATGTCTGATCATTTCATATGTGTAGTCTTTTTCTCACATTGGGTTTAAACATTCCATGGAACAGAGGCTCTATTTTATTCTATGAATGTCCTCTGTTTTTATTGTATGTATGTCTCCTTAGCACCACTTCACATAGTAATGGGTATATTACAGGACACTTCCCCAATCCCTAGGGAATTAGGAATAATAAAACAATTGGAATAACAGTCTTGGAAGAAGCTGTGATGTCACAAATGACCTGCTGATGATCTGATACAACAGTGTGCCTCTCTACACTCCCACAACATTTTGAACCATTATCTACAACCCTTTTAAAAGTTTTCCCAAGTTTCTAGGGAAAGTTTTGGCTTTAGGCAAGGAGGAGTCTCAGGAATCTCTATCACATTGAAAAGCCTGCTGACTTATTAAGAACTTGTTTCTGTACGAGTGCTACTTTGTTTTTTTTAATTGGAGCATAATTGCTTTACCATGTTGTCTGGGTTTCTGTTGTACAAGGAAGTTAATCTTTTAAAACTCTGGGTTTCTGGCTTATTGCCAAACCGAGTTTTCACACTGTAGACTCTTTGTTGATTTCCCACCTTGATGTGCTGTCTGTTGCTTCAGTCATGTCTGACTCCTTGTGGTGCTATGGACTACAGCCCACCAGGTTCCTCTGTCCATGGGATTCTCCAGGCGAGAATACTGGAGTGGGTTTCCATTACCTCCTCCAGGGTATCTTCCCAACCCAGGGGTCGAAACCACGTCTCTTATGTCTCCTGCATTGGCAGGCAGGTTTATTTTTACCACTAGCGCCACCTGGGAAGCCCATCCCACCTTGATAGCCTTCTGTTACACCATTCTCTGTATATAAGTTATCCTCTTCTCTCTTGAAGCATCACTGTGGATTGGAAAGAATGTTAGCTTTGCAAACACGCATATTTTTACTCCATCATTGCCTGCTATGTGATAGTAGATAATCCCTTATAAAACTGCATTATCTAATCTGTAAAATAATACCAATTGCACCTAAGTCAAAGAGCTGTAATAAAGATTAAATGAGATTTCTAAGGAAAATGTGAGGTAAAGATGGTGTGATTAGACTCTTGGGCAGTGGATAACTCAAAAAAGTTAGATTTTTAAAATATTTTAGGTTGAGCATATTAACTTTGATTTCTAGGCGAAAATCAGGTCTGTATTTATCCCATCTAAAAGTATTATAATTATTTGCATTGGGTTAGAGTGCAAAGAGGATTTAGAGACCTGGATTTAAATCATATATTCCCTCTTACTGACTGAGTGACCCAGTGCAAATAATTGATACTTGCTGAAAGTCTGTTTCTGATAATTAGTAAACAAGGACAATAATATCCACTTCACAAATTAAGACAACTGAGGAGATAATGTATATCTCTGTTGTACAGAAGATCATGAAATGATCTTAATAGCTAACGCTGTTGAGTTGGAACTGTGTGCTGGTATTTTTATTTGTGTTTTCTCACTGTAGACTTTACATTGGTATTATCATTATTCCCACTTTATAGGCAATTGAACCACAGAAATTAACTTGCCACAAAGCACACAGCTAGTAAATAGAAAAGTTGGTTTATGATTATCTCAATAGATGCAGAGAAAGCCTTTGATAAAATTCAACACCCATTTATAACAAAGACTCTCCAGAAAGCAGGCATAGAAGGAACATACCTCAATACAATAAAAGCCATATATGATAAATCCACAGCAAACATCATCCTCAATGGCAGAAAATTGAAAGCATTTCCTCTAAAGTCAGGAAAAAGACAAGGCTGCCTACTCTTACCATACTATTCAACATAGGTTTGGAAGTTTTAGCCACAGCAATCAGAGAAGAAAAAGAAATAAAAGGAATCCAGTTTGGAAAAGAAGTAAAACTTTTCTTGAAGTTTGAAAATAACATGATCCTCTACATAGAAAACCCTAAAGACACCACCAGAAAATTACTAGAAATAATTAATGAATATAGTAAAGTTTTAGGATATAAAATTAATAAACAGAAATCCTTTGCATTCCTATACAGTAATAATGAAAAAACAGAGAAATTAAGGAAACAATCCCATTCACCATTGCAATGGAAAAAATAAAATACTTAGGAATAAACTTACCTAAAGAAATGGAAAACATATATATATATAGAAAATTATAAAACACTGATGAAAGAAATCAAAGATGATACAAATAGATGGAGAAATATACCAGGTTCATGGATCGGAAGAATCAATATAGTGAAAATGAGTATACCTCCCAAAGCGACCTATAGATTCAGTGCAATCCTTGTCTAGCTACCAACAGTATTTTGCACAGAACTAAAATAAATAATTTCACAATTTGTATGGAAACACAAAAATACCTCAAAAAGCCAAAGCAATCTTGAGAAAGAAGAATGGAACTGGAGAAATCAACCTGCTTGACTTCAGGCTATACTACAAAGCTACAGTCATCAAGACAGTATGGCACTGGAAAAACAGAAATATAGATTAGTGAAACAAAGTAGAAAGCCCAGAGATAAATCCATGCACATATGGACACCTTACCTTTGACAAAGGAGGCAAGAATATACAATGGAGAAAAAGCAATCTGTTTAACAAGTGGTGCTGGGAAAGGTCAACCAACTGTTAAAGAATGAAACTAGAACACTTCCTAACACCATACACAAAAATAAACTCAAAGTGGAGTAAATATCTAAATATAGGACCAGAAACTATAAAACTCCTAGAGGAAAACATAGGCAGAACACTCTCTGACATAAATCACAGCAAGATCTTCTATGACCCACTTCCCAAAGTAATAGAAATAAAAGCAAAAATAAACAAATGGGACCTAATTAAACTTAAAAGCTTTTGCACAATGAAGGAAACTATAAGCAAGACGAAAAGACAGCCTTCAGAATGGGAGAAAATAATAGCAAACAAAGCAACTGACAAAGAATTAATCTCAAAAATATACAAGCAGCTCATGCAGAGCAATACCAGAAAAATAATGGCCCAATTAAAAAATGTGCCAAAGAACTAAACAGACATTTCTCCAAAGAAGGCATCCAGATGGCTAACAAACACATGAAAAGATGCTCAACATCACTCATTATCAGAGAAATGCAAATCAAAACCGCAATAAGGTACCATCTCATACTGGTCAGAATGGCTGCCATCAAAAAGCCTACAAACAATAAATGCTGGTGTGGAGAAAAGGGAACCCTCTTACACTGTTGGTGGGAATGCAAACTAGTACAGCCACTGTGGAGAAGAGCGTGGAGATTCCTTAAAAAACTGGAAATAGAATTGCCATGTGACTCAGCAATCCCACTGCTGGGCATATACACTGAGGAAACCAGAAGTGAAAGAGACACATGTACCCCAGTGTTCATTGCAGCACTGTTTGCAATTGCTAGGGCATGGAAGCAACCTAGATGTCCGTCAGCAGATGAATGGATAAGAAAGCTGTTGTACATATAGACAATGGAATATTACTCAACTTTAAAAAGAATACATTTGAATCAGTTCTAGTGAGGTGGATGAAACTGGAATCTATTATACAGAGTAAAGTAAGTAGAAAGAAAAACACCAATACAGTATATTAACGCATATATATGGAATTTAGAAAGATGGTAATGATGACCCTATATTCGAGATAGCAGAAGAGACACAGATGTAAAGAACAGACTTTTGGGCTCTGTGGGAGAAGGTGAGGGTGGGATGATTTGAGAGAATAGCATTGAAACAAGTATGTTACCATATGTGAAATAGATCACCAATCCAGGTTCAATGCATGATACAGGGTGCTCTGGGCTGGTGCACTGGGATGGCCCTGAGAGATGGGATGGGGAGGGAGGTGGGAGGGGGGTTCAGGATGGGGACACATGTATACCCGTGGGTGATTCATGTGAATGTATGGCAAAAACCACTACAATATTGTAATTAGCCTCCATTTCCTGCATGAAACAGGGCATTCAAAGTTTGTGCACTGGGACAACCCAGAGGGATGGGATGGGCAGGACGGTGGTTGGGGGGTTTGGGACAGGGGGACACATATATACCCATGACTGATTCATGTCAATGTATGGCAAAATTGTAAAGTAATTAGCTTCCAATTTAAAAAAATTTAAAAAATAAAGCATGTAAAAATAACAAATAAAAACACAGCAATTTATAGTAAAAAAAAAAAAACTGTGATGGAAAATAATTTCAGTTTTTATACCAATCTGTGTACCTTGAATAGCAATAGTTATTAAAAATTTGTGGTCATAAGAATAATCATATTAATGAGATGATAAAACTTGGCAGCCTTTGTAAAAAATACTTTATATATATTATTACATTTAATCAAATATAGGCCTTATTACCATCATCATTATCTTAGTTTTAAAGATGATGAAACTGAGGTCCAGAAAGGCAAGCTATCTTTCCTAAGGGTGACCAGATAGTAAGTGTGGTGGGGCTAAAGTTTGAAATCAGGTTTGGGTGTGCTTTTCTACTTCCTCTACATCTCTTTCTGTTTATCTTTGAATTTCTCAGTCATAACCCTGGTTCTGAATCTCACAGCATTAAGAGGAGTGTACTTCAAAGCTCTTCCAGTGATAATATTCACTTCCCGCTTGTACTCTGAAAATGTTCCATAGGACCATTTTCTGCTTTTTACCACTGAATATTGTTTGGCAATTGTACCTTTGTGCCTAATTTAGTCTCTCCACATTCCATATCATGGAGAATATACTGAATCTAGAAAACAAGGGAACGTAGACTTGCACAGTAATTCATACTGGCTTCCTCTGAATGTCCATAGCACATGTGTAATGACCTAACAGCTTTAAGTAAAGGCAAGGAACAATAAAACACACTGTTTTTGTATTTGTCAGGCTTCTTACCTGTGGATAACAGACAACACTAGATCTCATATTAAAGGTTGTTAAATAGCTTACAGAATCCTAAAATGGGCCAGGAAAAATAAGCAGCTGGAACTAGGGAAGTCAAGAACAATACTCGACTGTGGCTGCAGTCACTTCCAACCTCATCTATGATAGGATAAATAGATTCTAGGACTTAACTGTAGTCATCCCAGATACACTAGATGTCTTTCAGTATCTAAAGAGCCTTACCATGATCTGACTCTTTGCGACCCCATGGACTGTAGCCTACGAGGTTCCTCCATCCATGGAATTTTCCAGGCAAGAGTCCTGGAGTGGGTTGCCATTTCCTTCTCCAATCATGATTATCAGCAAATACTAATTACTTCAGCTTGGTAATTTTTGCATCCAAATGATGGTGGTGTGTGAATTATTGGTAGAAACTTAACTCATCTGCTGTACTGTAATGTCGCTAAAGCTAAGTCTGAGAAATGTTGTTTTTCTCATCTCTATAATAGAAGACCAGAAGCTATAAAAAGGCTGAAGTGGCAGAATGAATCAACTTCTAGAACTTGTTTAAACTTTTATATGAAATCACAGAAATATAAATGTGCCATCTTTATCTCAATGCAAAAATCTTAAAGGCATGATTTATAGCAATTTAATCCTTTTAATATGAAAAACATTGAATACATTGCTTTAGATATTCATGGTCAAATAAATATTTGTTGAATTAGGTTAAATATGCACCATAACTTTAGGGCATTTTAGGGAAATTTATTTATTGGGCAATTACTATGTACTAGCAGTTTTGTGCACCTATTTTTATTCTTCCCTACACCCATGAAGAAGTTATCCCCATGTTGTAGATTAGAAAACTGGAGGTCAGTAGTTAAATAATTTGTGTAAAAACTTAAAGGGGAAAACTTGTTTAATTATTTTCTCTAAAAACACATGCTTCTTCATTAAATTGAACTGCCTCCTAACTGGTTGGGTTCAGGATATTTTTATTTCACATTTTGTGTCTTATTTAACTTTCTTAGTGAAATTTAAATACTCTGATTTTTGGAAATTTAAAGGGAAATGTCATGAATTACTTGGTAATTCTTCATAAATAATCATTATTTACTCTGGTGTTTACAGATATTTTTCCTCTTGCAGTGATATCTCGATTTACATTGCACTTGCTGAATATATTATTGAAAAAATATGTTCCCTCTGAGCCTATACAGTATTTACTTTTGTTTTAAGAGAGGACAATTACACAAATGATCTTATCAATAAGAGTGAACAATTGATTATATCATAAGCAGAGAAATTAAAGAATGTAATATATCACATATTTAAGCTCTTACAATAAATACCTAGAAGTATATCTGACTCAGAAGGTAAAAGACTTGTACTCAGAAAACTATAAGACAATGATGAAAGAAATTGAAGATGACACAAACAAATGGAAAGATATATACCATACTCATGGATTGGAAAAATTATCTTGTTAACTTTACCCAAGGCAATCTACAGATTCAGTACAATCTCTATCAAAATACTAATGACATTTCCTATAACAAATAATTCTAAAATTTGTATGGGAACACAAAAGACCCCAAATGGCCAAAACAATCTTCAGAAAGAACAAAGATGTAATTATCATGCTCCCTGATTTCAAATTTGACTGCAAAGCTAAAGTAATAACAAAGAAATAGCATGGTACTGACACAAAAGCAAAAACATAGATCAATGCAACAGAATAGAAAGCCCAAGAATGAACCTACATGTATATGGTCAAGTAATCTACAACAAAAGAGGCAAGAAGATACAAAGAGGAAAAGAGCAAACAGGTGGTTGTCAGAGGGGAAGGGGGTGGGAAGATGAGAGAAATATATGAGGGAGTTTGAGGTACAAAGAAAAGATATGTCAAAAGATGAGGCTTCATATAGAAAAGAGATACAGGGACAGGAAGAAGAAATTAAATTTTGTTGCTTTAACAAAATTTCCATGCTGATTAATCTACCTTCTTATACAAATTCTCTTCTCCAATAAGATTGACTCTCCATGTTGGTTCAGGCACTTTTCACAGGTTTCCTTTCTTCAAAAGGCAGATCAAATCCTACTTCTCTGAAGGCTTCCTTAACTCTATGCCTCTTCTTTCCTCTGGGCTCCTGAAGCACATCCCAGACCGGGGGACAAATCTACAGATTCAGAGATGAAGGGAAGATAAAAGTTGATAAACAAAAGAAGGAGGAGCGGAAACAACAGAAAGGGAATGTTCTTGGAGGAACTAGTTTGGGGCGGTATTAGTTTTCTCACAGAGGCCACTGAAGTTTCTAATTATCTTTTGCAACTCATGCAAACAAAGAGGACAGAGGTGGCAGAGCATATAGTTAGCAGGAGTTTGAGAAGGACAGCTTTAGTTGATCGAGCTCTTTCTATGAAAGAAGCAGGTTCAAATACAGAAAGCATGGGGGTCTTAAAAGGAGCCACAAAATCAACTGGTTGCCATAACAATGGATATTCCTGTTATATAGAGTTTTCCTTATTATATATCTATATTGCAATTTCTAATACTTCTATAACTTTTAAAAAATTGCAGCTTTTCTCTTGAGCTAATTGTAGATGACATTCAACTGTGATAAATAATTCAGAGAGGTCTCATGTGCCCTTTACCCAATCTCTGTCAGTGGTAACATTTTGCAAATATTTCTCCTATTGTTATTTGTCTTTTCATCCTCTAAGCTTAGTATTTCTTGGAACAAAAGATGATAATTTTGATGAATCCAGTTGATAGTTTTTTCTTTTATGATTTGTACTTTTGGTGTCAAGTCTAAGAATTCCTTCCCTAACCTCAGATTCCAAAGACTTTCTGTGATTAAAAAAATGTTGTATAATTATACCTTTTACATGTAATCCCATGATTCATTTTAAATTAATTATAGTAAAACGTGTAGATATCTTTTTTCCTACTGTAGAGATCTAATTGTTCTAGCATCATTCATTGAAAAGGCTACCATTTTTCCACTGAATTGCTCTTGTAACTTTGTAAAAAAAATCAGTTATGTATATTTCTGTGGGTCTATTTCTGATTTCTCTATTTGTTCCATTTTATTTTATATATTTTTAAGTTGTTACCATTTTGCTTTCTTTGTTTTAATTTTCCTGCCTTCCTATGGGTTATTTGAATATTGTTAGAATTTCCCTGGTGGCTTAGTCAGTAAAGAATCTGTCTGCAATACAGGAGACCTGTATTTGGGTTGGGAAAATCCCCTGGAGGAGGGCATGGCAACCCACTCCAGTATTCTTGCCTGGAGAATCCCCATGGACAGAGGAGCCTGGTGGCCTGCAGTCCATGGGGTTGCTAAGAGTTGGACACAACTGAGCAACTAAGCACAGCACAGCACATACCAAAAATTAGTATCTTAAAATAAACAATGATTTATTTTGCTCAGGATTCTATGATTTGGCAGTTTGAGCTTTTTCCTAATCTGGGCTCTTCTGGTCTCATCAAATTTTAATCATTTTTCAGTAGTCAACTGCCAGACTACTGCTGGGCTCATGGGTGTAAGATGATCTTGTTTACCTTCTAATTGCCTTGCTGTCATCTGGGCCTGTGGAGCTAACTGTACTATCACGTCTCATCACAAAACAGATTAACCTGTACAGAAGGTTTTTAAGAAAGAATGCGGTTATATGCATAGCCTTATGGTTCCTAGACCCAGAACTGGCACAACATCATTTTTGCAGAATTCTAATGTCCAAAACAACTGACAAGCCTAGCCAGATTCAAGGATTAGAAAAATGGGTACCACCTTTTCATGAAGAGAGCTTCAAAATCTTATTGCAAAAGAATGTATCTGTAGGAAAGGGTGACAAATTATTCCAATTTATGCAATCTACCACAGACTCCACGTGCTTTTATATCTTATAAACTGAATTATATTATAAAGTTCTTGAGTAGTTAAAATAATAAGCATGGCTTTACAAGTTAGGAAAACTCAGATGGATGAAGAAAAATGATCCATTTAAGGAGGAGGTATTGAAAAGAAATTCTTAAAGAGTGACAGAAAGGAAATAATTTTTCCAGAGATGAGGAGACGTTTTCAAGTAAGGTCTAAATGGGATCTGTGTGTGCTAGGATGCTCAGGTGTGGCCAACTGTTTGCAACCCCATAGACTGTAGCCCACCGGACTCCTCTGTCATAGAATTCTCCTGGCAAGACTACTGAAGTTTCATTTCCTCCTCCAGGGGATCTTCCCAACCCAGGGATTGAACCTGCATCTCCTTTGTCTCCTGCAGGATTCTTCACCACTAGTGCCACCTGGGAAGCCCCCAAAAGGAAACTATTTTCCTACCAAAAATCAGAGTGAAAGACACCTTCCACAGACTGAATGTTTGTGTCATCCTAAAATTCATATATTGAAATCCTAACCCCTCATTTTGATGGTATTTGGATGTGGAGGGCCTATAGTAAGATTTTAGGTCATGAGGGTAGAGCTCTCCTGAATGGGATTAGTGCCATTATAAAAGAGACACTGGAGCGCGCCCTTCCCTTTCTGCCCTGTGTGCACAAACGAGAAGATAGCGATCTGTGAGGCAGGAAGCAGCCTCTCAGCAGACACTGAATGTGCTGGTGCCTTGATCTTAGAAGTCTCAGCCAGCCTCTAGAATTTTGAGAATTAAATTTCTGTTGTTTATGAGCCACTCAGTCTATGATATCTTTCTTATAGCAGCACAAATTAACTAAGACCATGCCTCAAACTCAGACAATACGGAAAGATACAGTGTGGAGAAGATCTGTAGTAAACATTTTGGAGGAAAAGAGTCACATAAGAAAGAAATACCATTCTCAGACCAGGGTAACAAGAAAGCCAGACAAATTGATAGTGGGTTGTCTTTTTTTCTTTTTTTTAATTGAATATGGAATATATTAGGTGCACTAGAGAAAAACAACATAATTTATGTTTGATACAGAGACAGCTTGATTCAAGAATAATTAGATGTGGTAATTTTTCATTAGTACTATCATTCTCTGGTTACTAAGTAGAAGCAATTCTTTTGAGGAAATAGAGTGCATTGTGTGATGATTTAGAGTACAAAATAGTAGCTACCAAAGATAAAGACCTGGACTGAGACAGTTCCCTTAACTATACTTGGATATGTTTGTGTTTGTTCTCAGTGTGAAAGAGTTGGAAATTAACACTAGGAGTGCAGTATGTATATTTTGTAATTGTATTCAAGTTAACCTTATCATAAAGTATCCATTTTTTGTCTACTTTATCGTTTCAATCATTAAATCTAATCCTTGATGTTCTTATTCATAAACAATAAAAAATAAACTGTAGAATGCAGATTTTCTTGATTGCAGAATTTTAGGTGAAATTTCAAGTTTAAAACTCAAAGTAATATTACTGTACTTCCACTAATGTACACCCCATTAATGTACCACCACATTATAAAGATAATACATATTTTTCAGATAACACCTTATATAATTTACTAGTATATAAGACTTTTATGAATTTCATCCACAGTATCCCCATTAGATTATATGAGGCAATTAGGAATTTGAAGATATTAATAGGATAGAGAATGTCCTTTATATTTATATTCTTCCAAAGCTAAGTAAGAAGTCTTTCAAGAATTCCACTCAGAGAACTTGTAAATAGCTGCAAAAAGTGGATGACTGACCTCTCACTATATAGCTTGATGCTAATGAATAGAGCCCTGTAGTTCTTCTCTTTGGGACATGATTGGAAATTTGTCTAGAGAGAGGTTAATATACACTCTTTGGATTAGGGGACACATATAAGTACCTGGAGAATCCAATTTAGAGAATTCTTTAGGTAGAGACTTTTGGAGGTAGCCTTAATTGTCAGCACTGTTGAGTCTGTCTGTGCCACTGCAGATTAGAATGGTAAACAGTGGGACATTTTCCATAGGATAAGTGAGCATTGTGAAAACTAGTTAGGCTAGAGACATCCTGAATATGCCCTTGCAAATAATCCAGATGAGACACGAAATAGTCTGTAAAATAGATATCTAGGTCAGAGGTTCACAGAGACCCCACAAAGAACCCACCTAATGACTGTGAAAGGATCCAACGTGAATACTTACACACACTGGCATTGATGGCCAGTTAGTGTTAACTAGGGAGGTGAGTTAACAGAAAGAAAAAACACAAAACAACCAACAAAACAAATTCTTTCCCCCTTTTTCAGCTGTGACATTGTGGGCAGTGAGAAAGAATGAAAGAGGAATTGAAGAATGACCATACGCTTTTCCCTAAATGTTGGGTCAAGTTTGATAGTGTTAATAGATTTGGAGTATTCTAATAGGTGCACAGTGGTATATCATCATTGTTTTAATTTGTATTTCACAGATAATATATGCTGCGGAACCTCTTCTCATATGTTTATCTGCTACTTATATATCTTCTTTGGTGAGGTTAGTGTTAGGGCTTTTGATCCATTTTATTTGAATTTTTTTCTTAGTGTTGAGTTTTAAGTGTTCTTTATTATATAATTTGGATAATAGTCCTTTATCAGATATGTCTTTTGTAAATACTTTCTTCCAGTATATGGCTTGCTCTCTTGATATTGCCTTTTCAGAAGTTTTAAGTTTTACTTAAGTTCTGCTTATTTTTAATTTTTTTCATGGATCCTGTCTTTGTGTTGTATCTAAAAAGGCATTGTCATATCCAAAGTTATTTAGGTTTTCTCTTATGCTTATCTTTTAGTTTTCTTGCTTTGCATTTTACATTTAGGTCTGTGATCTATTTTCAGTTAATTTTATGATGGTTGTAAATTCTCTCTCTAGATGTATTTATTTATTCTGCATGTGCATGTCCAGTTGTTCTAGCCCCATTTGTTGAAAATACTACCATTGCTCGCTTGTATTGATATTGCTCCTTTATCTCGTATCAGTTGGTAATATTTATGGGGTCTGTCTCTGGACTCCCTATTCTTTTCTACTGATCTATTTGTTTGTGCTTTGTCTAATATCATACTGTCTTGATTACTGTGGTTTCACAGTAGGTCTTGAAATTGGGTAGTATCAGTCCTCCAACTTTGTTCTTCTCCTTCAATATTGTGTTGGCTATCCTGGGGCAATTATGGAAGTTTTTTTTTTTTTTTGCTTCTCCATATAAACTTTAGAAGCAGGTTGTCAATATCCACAAAATAACTAGCTGAAATTTTAATTAGGGTTACATTGAGTCTATAAATCAAGTTGGAAAGCCATGCTATTTTTTTCACGAGTATGACTCATTTTACCCTTCTCATATATCTGTATCCCTCAATATCCTTTTCCCAGGCAATGCAGACAGTAGTTCTTAATGGAAAAAAAAAAGTTTATTTCATAAAAAATAGCTCTTTAATTCAGGTAGCATATGATTTTGACACTTTGGTTTAACAATGCTTAGAGAAGATAAGAACTCTGAACATAGAGCAATAAATGTAACATAAATGCCTGTTATGACCTTTTATTATGTTTTAAAGAAAGCCTTTTATTATGTCTCTTGTGCATAAGTGCAAGTAATTCCTTGGTTTTTTTAAAATATTAATGTCAGCTAAACTAAGAACATTGATAGATAATGTTCTTTGCCTTTGATTAATGTGGTGTGCTCTGACCTCCTGTATTTAAAAAGTCCATTAATTTTCTTGATTAAACTCTATTTCCCTTATTGATAGCCTAAAATATTGTATAGAATTGGATTTTATTCAATTCAAAAATCATTTTGAATTTTTATAATAAGTACTTTATAATAAGTTGGCACTTTCAAACATTATATTTTTTAGTCACAAAAGCATTTTAATTTTAAAACTCAATATTGAATAAAACCAACAATCCAATAAAAAATGAGCAGAAGATCTAGAGAGACATTTTTCCAAAGCAAACATACAGATGGCCAATAGGCATGTTAAAAGGTGCTCAACATCACTGATTATTAGAGAAATGCAAATCAAAACCACAATGAAATATCACCTCAAACTGGTATGTGATGATACCTTATTATGACAGAAAGATTATCATCAAAATGTCTATAAACAATAACTTCTGGAGAAGGTGTGGAGAAAAGGGAACCCTCCTACACTGTTGATGGGAATGTAAATTGGTGCAACCAAAATGGAAAACAGTATGGAGGTTCTTTTAAAAACCAAAAATAGATAAATTGCATATATGTAAATCTCACTCTTATGTATGTATCGAGAGAAAAATGAAAACTCTAATTAGAAAAGATATATGCATCCCAATGGGCACAGCAGCACTAGTTACAATAGCTAAGACATGGAAACAACCCAAGTGCTCATCAACAGATGATCAGCTTAAGAGGACATAATATGTGTATGTATGCAAACATACATAAGGGGATATTACTCAGTCATAGAAAAGAATGAAATATTACCATTAGAAGCAACGTGGATAGACCTAGAGATTATCATATTTATTAAGTCAGACAGAGAAAGACAAATATATAATATCACTTATATGTGGAATCTAGAAAACAATACAAATTAATTTATTAATAAAAGAGAAGTAGACTGACAGTCATAGAAAATAAACTTATGATTACCAAAAAGGAGAGGGAGGGTAAACCAGAAGCATGGGATTAACAGATACAAAGTGCTATGTGTGAAATAGATAAGCAACAAGGTTTTACTGTACCACACAGGGAATTATATTCAATATTTTGTAGTAACCATCAGTTCAGTTCAGTTCATTTCAGCTGCTCAGTCATGTCCGACTCTTTGCGACCCCATGAATCGCAGCATGCCAGGCCTCCCTGTCCATCACCAACTCCCAGAGTTCACTTAGACTCACAGCCATCGAGTCAGTGATGCCATCCAGCCATCTCATCCTCTGTCGTCCCCTTCTCCTCCTGCCTCCAATCCCTCCCAGCATCAGAGTCTTTGCCAATGAGTCAACACTTCACATGAGGTGGCCAAAGTACTGGAGTTTCAGCTTTAGCATCATTCCTTCCAAAGAAATCCCAGGTTTGATCTCCTTCATAATGGACTGGTTGGATCTCCTTGCAGTCCAAGGGACTCTCAAGAGTCTTCTCCAACACCACAGTTCAAAAGCATCAATTCTTCGGCGCTCAGCCTTCTTCATAGTCCACCTCTCACATCCGTACATGACCACAGGAAAAACCATAGCCTTGACTAGATGGACTTTAGTTGGCAAAGTAATGTCTCTGCTTTTGAATATGCTATCTAGGTTGGTCATAACTTTTCTTCCAAGGAGTAAGCGTGTTTCAATTTCATGGCTGCAATCACCATCTGCAGTGATTTTGGAGCCCCACAAAATAAAGTCTGACACTGTTTCCACTGTTTCCCCATCTATTTCCCATGAAGTGATGGGACCAGATGCCATGATCTTCGTTTTCTGATTGTTGAGCTTTAGGTCAACTTTTTCACTCTCTTCTTTCACTTTCATCAAGAGGCTTTTTAGTTCCTCTTCACTTTCTGCCATAAGGGTGGTGTCATCTGCATATCTGAGGTTATTGATATTTCTCTCGGCAATCTTGATTCCAGCTTGTGTTTCTTCCAGTCCAGCGTTTCTCATGATGTACTTTGCATAGAAGTTAAATAAGCAGGGTGACAGTATACAGCCTTGACGTACTCCTTTTCCTATTTGGAACCAGTCTGTTGTTCCATGTCCAGTTCTAACTGCTGCTTCCTGACCTGCATACAGATTAACCATAATGGGATATAATCAGAAAAAAAAAACTGAATCACTGTACTGTACACTTTAACACAATATTTTGAATCTAGTTGATTTTATTTAAAAAAGAAAAAAATGTATTTTTATTCTACTGTGGTAAGGAAATTGAAGTCCAAAGATGTTATGTGACATTCAGAAATATTCCAACTGGGAAGCATTAGAACAGAATTGGGAGTATATAAGTATTTATGGCCTGGCTTTCAGGCAATCAGGGAAGATGCCTAAGCAGTGTCTATCAGACTTGATGAAGCAGCTTTTCTTAGGAACAGTCATACTGAGAGAAGAGCAGATAGTGTACCAGGCCCATGTTTTCGTTACATTATAGGCAGTGCAGAGCCGTTTGGCAGGACCAGACGCCAAATTGCAGGAGAGGGACCTTGACCCTTGGTGATGATGCTTTGAAGCCGCATTATTAGGGAATTGCTGGTCCTCTTCTGTAGAGTGAACAGAAGCTGAGATATAATAAGGATGTGATGCTATATAACCTCGTCTCCAGCCTTATCCTGTCATCTAAGTATTCATGTTTGGGAAAGCTTGAGCACCTCACCTCACATGATGAGTTACAGATAAGGCTTGTTATTGACCAGATTGGTTATTTTAAGCACTTGGTCATGTCAGCTTCTATGGAACTTGGCAGGAGACAAGCTCTTTTGCTGACAAGTGGGCCTTTAAGTGATCGATCCTGGCAAATTAACCCTTAGCTCTCAATTATCTTTTTTGAAAGTGAAAGTGAAAGTGAAGGTCTCTCAGTCGTGTCCGACTCTTTGCAACTCCATGGACTATACAGTCCATGGAATTCTCCAGGTGAGAATACTGGAGTGGGTAGCCTTTCTCTTCTGCAGGGAATCTTCCCAACCCAGGTATTGAACCAGGTTTCCCACATTGCAGGCAGATTCTTTATCAGCTGAGCTACAAACCGTATGCATATGTTATAGATATTCTATGTATACAATGTTAACTTTTAAAGTATTATTGAAAAGAAAGTGTTAGAGGTATATTTGAGACTGGGTCTTCCCCTGACTCCACTTTCTATTATCTTTTCATTTCAGCTGAGGAAAATCCATTACAATATAAACACTATTCACTAGAGTTTGGAAATTTTGGTTTGTAGGAAACAGGTAGCCATGGAAGATGTTTCTGAAGAAAAGTGGTATAATACTGACTGTCCTCGAGGAGGTGGATCTGTGGCATTGTGAAGGATGCATTGAAAAGAGAATTAGATCTGGAAAAGTGTGGTAAATAAAAGCGTTCGGTTACTACACAGGAGTTTTAAGTAAATTATTGGGAATGAGGAAGGAAAATAAGGGACAGCAAGAGACAAAAAATGAGATGGTTTAGTGACTGGTAAGTTGTGGAGCGGTTGGAAGACAAAGGTTTCTTCCCATTTGACTCTGGACTTTCCATCTGTGTTCTTGGGAAATTGAGAGGCCCACTGACAGAAATCAGTGAGTTAATATGGAAATAGATTTGCTAGGATATTAAGGATAAAATTTTGAAATAAACTTTATAAGCCTGGTTGGGGTCATGAGATGAAAGCTAAGGTCAGACTTGGACTATAGAATACGTGTGGAAAATCATAATTGACTTCAAACAGTAATTTCATGACTCTCTTGGAATTAAGAGTTGGATTGTAAGAGGTTTTTTGGGAAAATGTAAAGTAGGGAAAGTGGTGAATATAGACTGAATTTAGCAGAAATTTGACAAGGAGAAAGAGAGAATGGTAGTGTGAGGGAGTAACAGCTTTAAAAGAAGCTTTTTAAAATTGTTTTTTTTTTTAGGAAAGTAAAATATAAAATTTTTTGTGTTTCTACAAAGAAGGATCAAGTAGAGGGGGTGATGCTTAAATTGTAGTAGGGTAATTTGTAGAAGGTAGTTTTAGAGGTTCTGGGAAGAAATGAGACTTTATATTACACATGTAGAATTTAAGCGTAGAAAGAAAAAGGGATGTACACCCTTTCTTTGATAAATAAAGAAAGCAACAGAGTTAAGAAAAAGACATTTTGAAATAAAGGGAAGAGAGTTGATACAATTTATTTTTTATCCATTGAATCAATACATATTTACTGAGAGTAGGCTGCCTGGGAATGAATCCAGCACAGAGGAAAGCAGAACAAAGAGAGAGTGTCTGAATTTAATGTCATTTATTGGACAGTTCCCGGATATTAGTTGCATTCATGGGCTTCCCAGTTACGAGACGATATGGCCTATATTTTGCTTAAAATAGTTTGGGTTTGCTTAAGATGGTTAAATGTCTGTCGCTTGCAACATGACCTCATCAACTACAACCATGGCTTCCCCTTTCCCATGAAATCCAGCTTCGCCACGGCAATGGCCATATCACATGCCACCACCCTCAACAATACTTCCCAAACCAAAATTTTAAGGATCGTATTCTCTACTGTATCCTGCCTTTCGAGCTTCTTTCTTTCAATATACTCACTCTAATATGCTTTTGCTGCTTAGAGACTTCTACCTTATTCAGTCTATTCCATCTCCTTATGTACCACCCTTTCACTTTCTAACTTCCATTCTGAACAATTTGGTTTTCACCATCCAACACAGTAAGTGCTCCCTTACAAATATTCTTGACTTCCTTTTCTTGACGCTTCAGTCTTCCTAGTAAAATACCAAACATTGTTAAACTTCATTATTTGTGTGCTCCATGTTGTTCTTTGGGATCGTTGGAACCCTTGGAAAAATGATTGAACTCTGAATGAATCAAGCTTGGCTTCTCTGGGCTCCATATTAAAGTGACCTTTGTACTCTGATTAGTTGAGTAGACTCTGATGTTAACATATCTCCAGTGATGTACCACAGACTAGTTTGGCTTATTCTTATTTATAGAACATAACTTTGCTGCCAGAATTCTGGGAGTTGAATGAGACAAGAAGGCATGGTTATCAAAATCTAGTATGGGAATTTTCACTTAGTACTCTCTGTACTATAGAAATCAAGCCTAAATTGTGCTTGAATGGCAACCCACTCCAATACTCTTGCCTGGAACATTCCATAGACGGAGGAGCCTGGTAGGCTATGGGGTCACAAAGAGTTGGACATGACTGAGTGACTTCACTTCCCCCAGTTTGGAGATTTGTTGTATTATATTTTCAGAAAAATGCCAGTTTGTTGGGGTGGAAATAAATGGTTTTCTAGCTGTGGAGAATAAGAGATGAGATTTGGAGTTGAATTTATCAAATGTATTTTCAGAAAATTTGGGTGATTTCAGCCCTGTTTTTCCTCCCTTTTGAGCCCTCTGTGAGGGCTAATTTTCCTGAAAGGAAAATTAAGTTGCTTCTATATTTAGCCTACTTTCAACTCAGGAGGTAGCTCTCTCAGGTTTGCTGCTAATATTACCTTGTTCATCTGTTTTTCAGATTTCATAGTTTTATTGTTCTCGGGTCCCCTCACATCTTTATTCTCATGGTAGGATGGCTTCAAAAACATTACTTTATCCTTACTTCAGTAGAGTTTTAAGAGGGAACAGAGATTAATACAGGCTTTAGAACTGAAATCTTTAGAAATGACTTCATTCTTAAAGTTCTGGAAATCTTCATTATTCCCCCCATACTTTTGCTCTTTAGGGCTTCTCCAGTAGCTCATCAGTAACGAATCTGCCTGCAATGCAGGAGACATGGCTAGAACCACGGGTTAGATCCCTAGGTTGGGAAGATCCCCTGAAGGAAGAAATGGCAACCCACTCCAGTATTCCTGCTTGGAAAATTCCGTTGACAAAGGAGCCTGGTGGGCTACAGTCCATGGGATCACAGGGTCAGGCAAGACTGAGCACCAACACACATGTACTTGCTCTTTAATTAGTTGATACATTATCCTTCCCAAGGCAAGAGAAGACCTCCTTCATGACTGATGGAAACTTTCCCAAGTCCTAAAAAAATGAGTTTCTGCTCATCCCTACAAAGGAAATAGTTCACAGTTCAGTTCAGTTCAGTCGCTCAGTCGCATCTGACTCTTTGCGACCCCATGAATAGCAGCACACCAGGCCTCCCTGTCCATCACCAACTCCCAGAGTTCACTCAGACTCACAGCCATCGAGTCAGTGATGCCATCCAGCCATCTCATCCTCGGTCGTCCCCTTCTCCTCCTGCCCCCAATCCCTCCCAGCATCAGAGCCTTTTCCAATGAGGCAACTCTTCGCATGAGGTGGCCAAAGTACTGGAGTTTCAGCTTTAGCATCATTCCTTCCAAAGAAATCCCAGGGCTGATCTCCTTGCAGTCCAAGGGACTCTCCAGAGTCTTCTCCAACACGACAGTTCAAAAGCATCAATTCCTCGGTGCTCAGCCTCCTTCACAGTCCAACTCTCACATCCGTACATGACCATAGGAAAAAATATAGCCTTGACTAGACGGACCTTAGTTGGCAAAGTAATGTCTCTGCTTTTGAATATGCTATCTAGGTTGGTCATAACTTTTCTTCCAAGGAGTAAGCGTCTTTTAATTTCATGGCTGTAGTCACCATCTGCAGTGATTTTGGAGCCCCCCAAAATAAAGTCTGATACTGTTTCCACTGTTTCCCCATCTATTTCCCATGAAGTGATGGGACCAGATGCCATGATCTTTGTTTTCTGAATGTTGAGCTTTAAGCCAACTTTTTCACTCTCCTCTTTCACTTTCATCAAGAGGCTTTTTAGTTCCTCTTCACTTCTGTATCCAACTAATTTAGTTACTTTATCAACTTTATGAAAGTTGATGTGTTTGGCAGTTTTACATATTTTACTTCATTAGTTTCTAAAAAATTACCATGTCAGTCACTTCGTAACGTAAACAGTGAAGCTCTGTGTGTAACTGAGTTAAGATATAAACCTGGTCTCCCTATTCTAATTCTTTCCATTCAGCTTCATTTTGCATTTTATCTAAGAGCTGCTGACAAGAGGCACTTCTGCTGTTCCCTGAAAGAACACCTTTTTTATCTCTATAAGAATGTTCTTTTTTGTTGTTGTTGTTGTTTTTTGCCAAGTGAAGAGCAGTGGGAGGGAAGAACATCTAGATATTTTGTTTGGGTTTATTGTTTTGCAATGATCTGATGAACACTTGCCACAGATAATGGTGTTTTTCTCTCTTAATTTTTCTCTGTCATAATTATACCATTGATGGTGATGTTATGTTAATCACTTGGTTAAAGAGTTTTCTATCAAATTTCTCCACTGTAAAGTTGGCATTATTTTCTTTGTAATTAAAAAAAGTATTTTGTAAGGAGGTTTTGTGAGTAATGATTCCCTAATAAGCTTTTTTCTTATTAATGTTGGCACTTTGTTGATTATTGAAAGCCATCTTTCTTCTATTTATAGTAGTTTTTCTTCTACAGAAGAACTTTCTCATGTTTTTCTCTCTGTGTGTGTGTGTCTCTTTGTCTGTCTCTGTCTTTCTCCCTTTTTCTTTCATCAGTATAGATGCATGGATTTCTACCTTATCAACATCTAAAGTTCTTAGTCACTATTCCTTCATATAGTTTTTCTATGCCATATTCTCTTTTTCTGTAACTTCAGTGACACAGATACTAGACCTTTTTTTTTTAAATTTATTTATTTTTTTATTTTACTTTACAATTCTGTATTGGTTTTGCCATACATTGGCATGAATCCACCACGAGTGTACATGCATTCCCAAACCTGAACCCCCCTCCCACCCCCCAGATACTAGACCTTTTGTTATAGTTTCTCAAGCTCCTGAGACTGTTTTTAAAAGTCTTAAAAAATAAAAAACCTGTTGGTTCCATTGATAACATCTATTAATTTAAGTTTACCTACTCTTCTACTGTTACTGTCACTCTGCTATTGAGTTCACCGAGTGGGATTTTTCTTTAATTTCAGTAATTGCATTTTTCAGTTCTGAAATTTCCATCTGTTTGGCTTTAAATATCTTTCTTTGATAGTTTTTTTTACTTTAAAATTTATTTCAAGAATGTTTGCAATTAGTCATTTTTATAGTAGATACTTTAAAATCATTTAATGATAATTACAATGGTTGTGTCATCTTAACATGGATATAAGTAGATTGTCTTTTCTTAGGAGACTTCAAACTTTCAAGGGTCTCCCAATGCCATAGAATTTTCAAATAAATTCTGGACATTGAAAATATACGTTCTGAGACTCTGAGTCTTGTTTAAAGTCAATGGGAAATGTTGATGTTTTTGTTTTAGCAGGTAATTTACTTGATAAAGTTTCATGCTGCAACTTCCAAATCTCCTTCTGTGGGCTAAAATTTCAAAGTCAATTTAGATTTCAAAACCACTATAGAAAGCTTTGCATCTATTTCCTGTGCTTACCACCCAATGGACACCCTGGGACCTGGGCAGTGATCTATCCATTAGTTCAGTCCTCAAAGTCTTAAGTATGCTGTTGATTTGTATCATATCCATGCATCTGTGGCATGGATTTGAGCCCAGAGTTCATAAATAACTTTATGGGGTCAATTCTCCAAGCTCCTCTGTTTCTGTAACCTTCGCAGTACTTTTTGGTTCCCCATTGCCCTCCTTTAGGTGTGGGTACCATCCTGTTGGAACTGCAGCTCTACTGAAGGGGAAGGAAATTAACCTTCCTTTAAAATTTTGGCTCCTGTGAGTTTCCATTATTGCTTATCTTCTACCCCCATGCCCTCCTCCCCAAGCCTGCCTGGGAACTGGGTTACAAGACAATGGAGGGAAGAAAGAAAAATGTGAGGGGTTTTTGCATTCTTCCTGTGTGTTAAGATTCCCCCTCCATCTCTTTCTCCTCGAGCTAGATGGATTTTCCTGGAGCTCTCTCAGCACCACAGTGCTCAATCCAAGATTTTGAGCTGTGTTGAATTAAGGCCATTTATATTTAAATTTGTATTCTCTTTAAAATATTTACACTGACAGAGTAATAATCTTATAAAAATACAATTGATAATAATCTCATTTGGTGAGTAAAAGCAATATGAGGTCATAAATGAAGTGCACAATGGCTGAACAAATGGCTGTCTTACCTGAGTGCTCTCTTGCTATGTTGGACTCACCTAGCATAACTGGGTGCTCAGGCTGGAGACTAGTGGGAAGTTACTAAAAGATGTTTAAGAAAGGCATATGCACTGTAGGAGAGTATTTTGGTGGCACACTGAGCATACTTTAGAGCTAGGAAGTGTACATGTGGAAATATCAATTAGAAGCCTAACTGAGTAATCTGGAGAGTGGTAGGCAGAATAATGGCCTCAACATTATCCAAGTTCTAATAGTGAGAACCTGTGAATGTTACCTTATGTGGCAAAAGAGACTTTGAAGAAGTGATTGAGGACCTTGGAATGTGGAAATTAACCATCATTATCCAAATGACCCTATCTAGTTACATGGGCCCTTAAAATAGAAAGTTTTTCCTGGCTTATTGTTAGAGAAAGATACTGGGGGAGAGGAATCAGTGACAGACTTTATTTTTTGGGGCTCCAAAATCACTGCAGATGGTGACTGCAGCCATGAAATTGAAAGACACTTACTCCTTGGAAGAAAAACTATGACCAACCTAGACAGCATATTAAAAAGCAGAGACATTACTTTGCCACCAAAGTCCGTCTAGTCAAGGCTATGGTATTTCCAGTAGTCATGTATGGATGTCAGAGTTGGACTATAAAGAAAGCTGAGAGCCAAAAGAATTGATGCTTCTGAACTGTGGTGTTGGAGAAGACTCTTGAGAGTCCCTTGGAAAGCAAGGAGATCCAACCAGTCCATCCTGAAGGATATCAGTCCTGAATATTTATTGGAAGGACTGATGCTGAAGCTGAAACTCCAATACTTTGGCCACCTCATGTGAAGAGTTGACTCATTTGAAAAGACTCTCATGCTAGGAAAGATTGAAGGTGGGAGGAGAAGGGGATGACAGAGGATGAGATGATTGGATGGCATCACTGACTCAGTGGACGTGAGTTTGAGTAAACTCCAAGAGTTGGCGATGGACAGGGAGGCCTGGCGTGCTGCAGTACATGGGGTTGCAAAGAGTTGGACACGACTGAGTGAATGAACTGAACTGAACTGAACTAGGTCAGAGAGATACTAGATTACTAGCTTTGAAGATAGAAGAATGGGACAGCAAGCCTAAGAATGGGAATGATCTCTAAAAAAGAAAGAGGAAAATTAATGGATTCTTGCCTAGAGCCTACTGAAAGGAACACACCTCTGCTGATCCCTTGATTTGAGCCCAGTGTAACCCTTGTCAGACTTCTGACCTATAGAATGGTAAGAAAAGAAATTCATGTTACTTTAAGGTACTAAGTTTGTGGTAGTTTATTTTGTCAACCATAGGAAGCTCATACACAGGCACAAGTTGATGGCAGCTTAAACAAAGCTGTGTGCTGTTTTAAGTTGCTTCAGTCATATCTGACTCTTTGTGACCCTATGGACTGTAGCCCACCAGGCTTCTCTGTCCATGGGATTCTCCAGGCAAGAAACTGGTGTGGGTTGCCATGCTCTCCTCCAGGGAATCTTCCCAGCCAGGGATCGAACCTGTGTCTCTTATGTCTCCTGCATTGGCATGCGGGTTCTTTATCTCTAGTGCCACCTGGGAAGCTGAAAACAAGGCAGTTACTAGTACCCAAATGGGGGGCATGTGGCCTGATTGGAAAGGTATTTAGGAACTGGAATTAGGTAAGATTTGGTAATAGGCATAAAATGTGTAAGAGGTAATGAGAAGGCAGAAAGAATGAGAGTACTCAAAGTGTGTTCTCTTTGTGGGGTGCTGCTGTAACAAATACCAAAAAAAAAAAGTGAAAGTGGATTTGGAACTAGGCAATGGGTAAAGGTAGGGTTTTGAGGTGCATGTAAGAAAGGCCTAGATTGCCTTCATGGTGGTATCATTCACTATGATTGGCCACTTAAAGGAAGAGAGAATTTTCGTTTTACATGTGCTGAGTCAGAGATACCTGAGGCACCCCAGTGGAGTAGCCGGTTAAATTGATTTGATCTATAGGTTTAGAGCTTAGGAAAGAGATTCTAGGTATAGACTTGTAGTGTGAGGAATTATCGGTATATAAATATGACTAAGGTGAAGTTCAGCGGGTTCCCCATTAATGACAATTGATAAGGAGGAAACAGCCTGCATAAACAGAATTGCCTTAAATAATTACCTTTGAAGAAGACATGGAGATTTTGTATTTGGGAGAATGGAAAAGAATGTGACTTGAAGGAGGGTTGGGGAATATACTGAATATGTTCAAATGTTGATTTAAAGGACCAATATGAGAGAGAATATTGAGGCAGGAAATGGAGCAGAGAATGAGTAGACTGACATATTTGCAGAAGTAGAATTTGTTGGACTTTGGTAGAGGAAGAGATGCTAGTCTTCATGAAGAGGCTCTCCTCTTCAAGTGCAGAAGGAAGAAAGAAGACAAAATGTCATGGACTAATTGCCAATAGACAGTAGACTTTATTAATCTAACAATGGCACTGGAGCCAAGAAGCTGGCTTAAAGTTGTTGCAATTCATATAATAAATGTGGGACTCTCTAGCCAGTTTTTTGCAGGTTTGATTCTAGCCGAGTTAGTTAACCTCTGTGTCATATAGTTGCATCAGATACAATACGCCAAGGTTAACTTACCCATTTTATTGAGCTAATATGAGTATTAGCTGAGTTATTATTTTGTAAAAGACGATGGATTAGTATTTGCACAGAGGAAGCATAATAAATGTTCCCCGTTGTTATTAGGCTTTACCATTTTAAGTAGATATTTATTTTTGCCTTTTTATGGATTTCCCAATCTAGCCTTTACACTTCTGGATGCCACAGCAAGGACACTCTTGACTTGCACAAAACTGTGATGGTGTGAACACACCCATAACCTGGTAGGGGCTTGCACAGCTCAGTCAGTAAAGAATCTGCCTGCAGTGTGACAGATCTGGAAACAGCAACCCATTCCAGTGTTCTTGCCTGGAGAATCCTGTGGACAGAGGAGCCTGGCAGGCTACAGTCCATGGGGTTGAAAGAGTCAGACACGACTTAATGCTATCTTTCTTTCTTTGTTATAACCTGGTAGTATCCTTGAGCACTTTTTTTTGGAGCCAGTCTGTCTGACTTGAGTTCATTCTTGGATAACTGATTTGGTATCCTTTTGAAGACAGGAAATACACTTAACTTCTCCAAATCCCATCTTAAAAAGTGATGGGATTGGTTCATATGATTTCTCGTTATGTTTCTAAATCTCACATGCTGTGATTTTATTCCACATATAAAATAGATAATTAGCAAATAAGAATATAAACAGTGTATGAGCAAACATAGTTCCTTTCCCAACATAGTTATTCCATATTCTTTTTCTCTGATGCATCTGATTATACACAATTCTCAACAGTTCTTTCTTTAGGCTTTGATGTATACTCTTCTTTGATATGATTATATTGCTAGATATTATTTATGATGCTCCAGGGTGCTGTTTCATGCTGAGTGAGAAAGGTGAATAAAATGTCTACTCAATTACAGTGAAGTAAGAGGGCAAACAAAATTAAAAGATACAAATAGACAACTCAGAAAATTATTTCTATGATAATGTTTTGTGTTCCTCTTACTGTTTTACTAGTTCCTTCAGTTACTAAATATCTTCAGGGGATTTAGTTTTATCTCACCTTAATGGAAATGGGGGAGCATGTAATGTTTCAAATATTACAATTACTATTATAATTGTTAAGTGCTGAATAGTTTATACTGCTCTTCACATACAATTATTACATTTAATATCCATCACAGCACAATAAAGTAGGGAGGGGCAGCCTTAGGACAGTGTCTTGAACCTAGAAAACATTTCATAAATGTTGGCAATGGCTAATCTTGTAAGATTTTTATTGTTCTTCAGAAACAGATTCAAGGATATAATGATTCCAGTCAGAGCTTTCTTATTAACTATGCAACATTGAGCATATTGGATAAATTCTTTGATCTCAGCTTTCTCTTCTCTAGGCTAGATGGAGGAGTGGTAAATTCTAAGGTCTGCTCTTTCTATAATATTCTCATGTGGACTACACTTACCTAAAACTATATCCATTAGTTCTTTTTTGAATTAAAATTTTTGGATTGTCCTGAATTATCAAGCTGGCCATTTTATGTGGACAGATTCAGAAGTTTACTTAACCTCATTGCTCTTACTATTTGATAGATGGTCAATAACAGTATATTGGAAGACCAAATGAGTTGATGATTGGGGAAGACCAGTGTTGCCTGGAGCAGCTCTTGCCAATCTGTCTGAGATAACTCAGGTTGAAACCAGATATTTACACTACCATAGCACTTGATCCTTAGCAGTGAATGTTGGCAGAATCTAGTCCAGTAGTCGTGTATGGATGTGAGAGTTGGACCATAAAGAAAGCTGAGCACTGAAGAGTTGATTCCTTTGAATTGTGGTCCTGGAGAAGACTCTTGAAAGTCCCTTGAACTGCAAGGAGATCAAACCAGTCAATCCTAAAGGAAATCAACCCTGAATATTCACTGGCAAGACCGATGCTGAAGCTCCAGTACTTTGGCCACCTAATTCGAAGAACTGACTCACTGGAAAAGGCCCTGATGCTGAGAAAGATGGGAGGAGAGGGGATGACAGAGGGTGCGACGGTTGGATGGCATCACCGACTTAATGACATGAATTTGAGCAAGCTCTGGGAGTTGGTGATGGACAGGCAAGCCTGGTGTGCTGCAGTCCATGGGGTCACAAAGAGTCAGACACAACTGAGCGACTGAACTGACTGACTGAGTTCACATGGTGATTTTAGTTCTCTAAGAATGCTTATGCTTGGTCTGCGGAAGGGCTTCATGTTTCTTTTATGTCTTGGATTGAGAAAGTGACCAGAGAAGTGGTTTGGGATATTTTCCACAAAAATCCAGTGGAGAAAGTGGACTATAATGTCGAGATGATGTCAATGCGCCTGAGAGATGGGGAAGGGGACCCTCAGACCCTTGTTGAGTGACTGGCTATCTTTGACCTCAGGATAGCAGTGACTTTCCTGAACTCGGCTCAATCTTTACCTTTCTCTAAGGCTCTAATTTTCTGTCTTGCATGGACAGTCCTTATATACCAGTACACAGCTGCAGATAATCCTCTGTTTAAACTGCAACTTTCATTAAAATTGCTCATTTACTAATTTAAGACTCATGATGGCAGAGACCATATCTCTCTGATTTCTTGCTTTATTCTAGGCACCTTCCATAGTGATAGTTGCTCAGTAAGCAGCTGGTGGGTCCATGTAAAACAAGATTGTTTAATAACCCTACTCAAAGGTCAAAGAGATTTCAGCGTTGAAGGGAGCCTTTACTTATTTATTTCCTGGAAAGTGGAGGCTTAGAGTGGTGTAGTACTTCCTGAAACAGAGAGGACTGTCTCTATCTCTGTTGGCAAAGTGGAGAATATATTTCTTTACAAATACCCAGAGCACACAAAATTGGATTATTGGATTTGAATTCCATGTTTTTAAGATTTTATAAAATGAAGACTAACCAGATACAGGGCTGAACCAGCAAAATATCAGACGATTTAGAATAGTGGTTGAGAAAGTGTATGAGGGACATTACAGAAGAAGGAAGGCAACTAGTACTGGCTGCAGATTACCTGAGGCAGCCAAGGGCATGATTTTGGCTGACACAGCAGACACAGCCTGAACCAAAGTCAGGGACAGGGAGAGAGACAGGGGCTTAGAGGTATTCTGTATGACTCTCTAGGCAGCTACTGACAAGATCAAGACATGTTTTTACTGATAAGCAGGGCCAATGTGAAGGTCAGCACTTTGATCATGAGAAATTTTAATTACTCAGATATTGATCAAAACACCTGGAAACCAACTACAGAAGGCAGAGTTTGAGAAGAGGGCTGGATTCTTCAATGCATGCTGGGAGAACTGACTGCTCTTCCTAGGCGGTGGGCAGTTGCTATTCTAAGCGCATCCTAGGGAAAAAGCCAGCTATGATAATGGGTTAGACTTTGGGGAATGGCAGTGACCGCAGAATTATTAGACTTTAAATGCTAAGTGGAAGAAACATTAGAGGAAGTTGATTTTGTAGGAACGTGTGGAAAGCCCTAAGGATCTTTGATGGAAATTTTATAATGTGAAGGGGAAGAGGGGAAGAATATTTAAAGGTGAATTGAAGTGCTTTTTTAAAATCAATAAAGAAAATTAAAGCTCTGTAATGATCTTAGACCACTAATACAGTCTTAGAACCAGAGCCTGCCTAAATACATCAGAGGTCTCTCTGGCCTTTGAAAAATCACTTTTAAAAAAAAAGTTGTTTAAAAAAAAATTATCGGGGTATAGTTGACTTACAATGTTGTGTTAGTTTCTGCTGTACAGCAAAGTAACTCAGTTATACATATACATATATCAACTCTTTTTTTTCCTCCAGATTCTTTTCCTATATAGATCATTTACATATGCATACTACTATATGTAAAATAGATAACTAATAAGAACCTACTGTAGAGCACTGGGAATTCTGCTCAGTACTCTCAAAAATTGCTTTTTATGACTTTGCATGCTGGGTTGAGTGAATGGACTTTTATTTGGGGCCCTCCTCAATGAGTAGTACCATATCAACAAAGATATCCTAATTTAGGTCCTTGAAATTTTTTGCCTGGACTTTGTAATGGCCCTGCAACTCTACTTTCTTCTCCAAGCCTTGCCTCCTTAAAAACATAGCTTGTGGAAAAGATGCCAGAATGCTGTTTCTAAAACAGGTTTGATGGTTTCACTCCTTTGTTGAGCTTTCGTTATCTTGTATGGAAAGACAATGCTTTACAGTTTGGCCTGCATTCCCTTCTTTGATCTCAGTGTTTATTGCCATGCCCTTACATGAATTCTGCACTGTCACCATACATAATATTGTTTTTACTTTGGAATGATATTTTTGTCTTTACTTTTTAGATTTACAGAAACATTGCAAAGGTAGAATAGAGTTTCTACATAGACCCTTGCCCAGTTTTCCCTGTACTTAGCGTGTTACACCACCATGTTATATCTGTCAAAATAAAAAAAACAAATATTAGTAAATCACTGATAAACTCTGTGCTTTACATAGAGAGTTGCAGCCATTTCTCTGCTAAAGTCCTCTTCTCTTCTAGGATCCTACTGAAGACGCCACATTGCATTTAATCATCACATCTCCTTAGTCTCCTCTAGTAAGTAACCATTTCTCAGATTTTTTTCTTGTATTTTATGATGTTGAGAATTTTGAGGAATGCTGGTGTTTTGTAGAATGCCTGTCAGTTTGGGTTTATTTGATGTTTTTCTTCATGGTTAGACTGGAGTTACAGGTTTCTGTAAAGTCTACCACCAAGGTGACATGCCCTGCTCATCACATCGTATCAGGAGAACATGACTTATCACTGTGCTGTTAACCTTGACCTCTTGGCTAAAATAGGGTTTGCCAGGTTTCTCCACTGTTGCATCACTAGTTTCCTCTTTCTATACCTGATTCTTGTAAGTCACTAAGTCAGCCCACACTCCAGGGAACAGTATAACATATTTGGAAATCCTCTGTAAATGCAATTTATCTCCTTTCCTTTATTCATTTATTTAATCAGTCATGTATTTATATCAGTATGAACTTATGTGCGGAGAAGGCAACGGCACCCCACTCCAGTACTCTTGCCTGGAAAATCCCATGGGTGGAGGAGCCTCATGGGCTGCAGTCCATGGGGTCGCTAAGAGTCGGACACGACTGAGCGACTTCACTTTCACTTTTCACTGTCATGCATTGGAGAAGGAAATGGCACCCCACTCCAGTGTTCTTGCCTGGAGAATCCCAGGGACGGGGGAGCCTGGTGGGCTGCTGTCTCTGGGGTCGCACAGAGTTGGACACGACTGAAGCGACTTAGCAGCAGCAGCAGAGGTTATGTATATTCATTTTCTACTTTGGATTATAATCCAGTGCTACATTATTTATTTTGTTGCTCAATGTGTTCCAGCTTTAGCCACTGGGAGCTTGAAATGGTTGGCTCAGACTTTTGAGTACCTAGATTATAAAGACTTGTTTCTATCAGTAATGAAACCAGCTTGGGTCTGCCTAAACCAGAAAGAAGAAATTTATTATAGGAGCATCTCCCAGAATCTTTGAGCTAGAATATATCTGTCTCCAAAGGACTGGAATTAATATTTAGAATGCAGTAAGGGTCCCTCATCTCTATTCTGCTTTATTCTCCGTGTCTAGTTCTTTTTTTTTTTTTTTTCCTCCCATTGTAATCTCAGACCACATGGAGGGACAGAGTTTCTATTTCAGAGCTGCTGACTTCATGTGCTAATGTTCTAGTTATGTAAAAAAGAGTGATAGGCCTTCTCTTAAGGTCCTGCATCAAAATTATTTGGAAAAGAACAAATTTTAAAGAAATTAAATCAATATATGTTTGTCTTAATTATAACTTGTTTTCATAAGGCCCAACTGACAGGTGATACACTTGCTTGAATTACATCCATGGGTAATAATATTTTAATGTTTGTTAGTGGCATAAATTATTTTAGCTCAATGGCAATATTTAGGCATAAAACAAACATGTAAATATTTTTTTTAAATATGCGGAAAATAAATTGTGTAACTTAATTTAAATGTGAATTTTTGGCCCAAGAAGCTGTGGCCAGAAGTGTGGTGTGGATCGTGAAGTCTAAACTTGGCTCCAGGGGTCCATCCATATCTGTGTCAATATTCTAGATCAAGGAGATATTTCCTAGACAAGAGTGGATTGTTGTGAGCTGTCCAGGCACCTGTAGAGGGTCCACTGTGAACATATGTGACCTTGGAATGCTGCTTCCACTATCTTAAATGCAGTTTTACCTTTGGTCTGCACAGAAGACTCTGCATCAAACATTACTTCTAAGATATCATCTCTGTCCAACTGTTTCTCATAGTTATACTCTCACATGATCACCTACAAAATTTTTTTATTAAATATGTTTATTATACAGTATCTCTATACATATTTTTTTTCTCAAGATCCTAGGTCTCTTGAGGAAGTTTTCCTGTGTAGTTCATCTTAACATCTCTAAGATCTAATTCAGTTTCTAGCACATTATAGGTTAAATGAATGGTTTTTGAATGAATAAATGAAGAAATATGACTAGGATATTTATTAAACTATGGTAGGGCTGAAGGCACTGAAATGAAAGTTCAAAACTTATGAACTTTCATTAAAAGCATATTAATATTTGCTGATAAAACAGTTTAAGAGACCATTTTCTCTCTGACACTCCCCACAAAGAAGCCTTAGAAAATAGGATGCCTTAAAAGAAAACCACAGCTCTTCAGTGATGGGAAGAATTGGGAAGATTCAAAGGCAAGTAAGCTGAACAAATTTTCAAGAGATAAGTGGAAGTGAAAGAAAGTGGAACATAGAGTATTAATTTGCAGGGCCTAATTCAATCAGCAAGAAAAGATTCCTCAAATGTATTTGTAGGAGACAGACGGTAAAAAGAAAATTGGTTTGCTGAAAAATGAGAATGGGGAATTAGAGACATAGGCTAAGCGAAGGGAAATTTGTTCTACAGCTGCATTTTGCTTGATTTTCATAGATCTAAGGGGAGATAAGGGATCACTTAGAAACCATTGCTCATGCTTTAAAATAGGCAAGCCACAGCTGAAGACCGGTAAATGACTAAGAAGTGGGCAGTTGAAAGAAACACATTCAAATTCTACCATATCTGTCTAGACTCATTGAATTAATAATGGCAGCCCTCACCTCTGGCACTCGTTCTTGGTCTATCTGGTTTCTTGGCTTTGCAGTCACCTATCAATAATCCAGTGTGGTTTTCGGATTCCCAGGTGGAATTCTCAACCTGCTGTGTTTTACCTAAGAACATAAGTTGCACTGAGAAGAGGACAGATAGGTGAGCTAGAAGAACTGAAGATCTAGCTTTGAGTTGGAGATAGGAATTTGGATTACAATAGTGTGGCATTTAATGTTAAAACATTGACAGTAGAGGTTAGCTAACAAAATCTTATTTAGTAAAAGGAGCAATAGGTCAAAGGAAAATTAAGGAGAGTACTTGTACTTTAGGATCAGAAAGAGGCAGAGAGGATCAAAGTAAGGAGATTAGGGGAGAATGGACCGGGACTGAAGAGGAGAATACAAATGTGTTATCACAGACAAGAGGAGCGAGAGAGTCTCAAGGGAGAGAAGGTGGTCAACAGAGTCAAATGCTGCAGAGATTAAGTAGATTTGGTTTTAGAAAGCCCTTTATATTGAATATTGTTATGTCCATTTATCCTGGAGAAGGGCATGGCAACCCACTCCAGTATTCTTGCCTGGAAAATCCCATGGACAGAGGAGCCTGGTGGGCTGCAGTGCATGGGGTCGCAAGAGTCAGACACAACTTAGTGACTGAACTACTGCTACTATCTCTATGTCCATTTTTAGGGTGTTAGTTTGGACTAATTTTTAAAGAGACTCATGACTTTGCTTTGACTTTCTTTTTATTTTATTGAAACAATCTACTTTTCCAAAACCCAGACAACAATATTTTTGGTGTGGAGTTGCTGTGGCAGCATTATCTTATATTCTTAAATTTTGTAACATATATTTGCTACTTTAGTTTTCCTTAACTTCACTATGAATCACTTTTAAGAAGATAAGCTGGTAATGTTTACACTATGATTCTACTCCCAGTCACTACTTACTCCAGAAACTATTATGATGGTTTTGTTTTTTAGGAGGCTGACATTTGAACTAAAGAAGCAATTTGAATTTTGGCTAGGGACAAGTCTCAGTTGAAATCTCAGTTTTGTCATTTCGCATTTGCATGTTCTTTTACAAGTCATTTAACCTATCAGTGGCTATTCTTCTCATTTACATATCAGTAAAAGGGGTCTAATATCTGTGTCATAGAATGGTTTTGAAGATATATGTAAACATAAGTGTACAACTGAAAATATTGGTTTCTTTCTTGTTCTGTAAGTTTATATTTAATTATGTTCAGTTTAAATGAGATATTGTTTGAAAAGATCAATTTTCTCTATGTTAAAAGGTTAAGTTCAGCCTGTGGTTCAAGAGAAAGTCAAAGTCTTGCCATATTCTTACGTTAGCACAGAGCAGTCCTATAGTGAAACATTTATGTTGGGTAAGTACCAATTTGCAGTCGTCTCATTTTGTGCTTGGTCTCTAGCATAAAATTAGGGGGAATACCACAGATAAAATTTCGTATTTCCAATTACATTTACATGAATACCTTAGACACCTCCAATTAAGCACCTCCAATCTTCCATAGTTTGCCTACTGAACACACTGAACACCAGAAATTAAAACGTCTTTAAATGTCATTTCTCTAAGATTCTCTAGAGACAGTACATGGAGGGGGTTTTTCTGCCGCATAAATATGATTTGATTTCCTTTGCTAAGGCTGACTTTCACTGCCTGTCACTGACTATCAGAATAAACTTGTACATCATTTTCTTCAAGAGAAGGAACGTCACAAGACACCTGCTTCAGGCAGAACTTTACGTATATTAATACATAGTTTTGATAGTGTTAGTCGCTCAGTTGTGCCCAACTTTTTGCGACCCCATGGACTGCAGCCCACCAGGCTCCTCTGTCCATGAGATTTTCCAGGCAAGGATACTGAAGTGGGTTGCCATTTCCTTCTCCAGGAGATTGTCCCAACCCAGGGATCAAACCTGGGTCTCCTGCACTGCAGGCAGATTCTTTACCGACTGAGCTACATACATTGGTCTTAATCACTGACTTCCTAACTTCATATTAACACCATATAGGAATGTTGACTGTATTAAGAAATGAATTTATATGATAGCTTCAAATCCGGTCAACCACTATTTCAGAACCTCGACTTCCTTTATAGTATTATCTCCTACAGAAAACCTTCTCTGACCTAATTGCCCAACTCTGTTCCTCTCCCCCAGGAAGCTTAATTGCCTCTAAGTCTCCTGTGTATATCTTATCATGGCACTTATTCATCCCATTGTACTTTATATGTTTCCATGACTCCCTCTACTAGCTATGTCTGCCTTGAGATAAGGTGCTGTCTTTCTAATCTATATGTCTGTATCCCTTTGTCCAAAATTCCTATGATGGAGTAGGCATGCATTAAATATAAGTTGATGATTCAACAATGGACTGAGTTCTTATTGGACTTCTGATCCTTTGATATTTATATGTTTCCACAAACTCTCATCTTTGACCCAGACATCAACAGAAATGTTTCACTCTCAGTCTTGGTTCAACAGTGACCTCTTCTTTTTTCCTGTTTTCAGCATACTTTAGAAAGTGCCCATACTCATGCTCATTTTTATATTATTCTGAAGATATTTTAGGATACTTTTGCTAGAAACATTAAGGTCTTCTTCTAGCTTCTAAAATAACCCATTTGGGAACAAGACATCTGAAGGTTGAAGATCAAGGTCAAATATTATTTTCTTCTTCTATAAAACTTTTCTTGACTTTCCAAGGAGTGTTCAGCAGTTGAGTTCAGTCTCTCAGTCATGTCCAACTCTTTGCAACCCCATGGACTGCAGGTTGCAGGCTTCCCTGTCCTTCTTCAACTCCCAGAGCTTGCTCAAACTCATGTCCATCCAGTCGGTGATGCTGTTCGACCATCTCGTCCTCTGTCATCCCCTTCTCCTTCTGCCTTCAGTCTTTCCCAGCATCAGGGTCTTCTCTAATGAGTCAGCTCTTTGCATCAGGTGCCCAAAGTATTGGAGCTTCAGCATCATCAGTCTTGCCAATGAATATTCAGGATTGATTTCCTTTAGGATGGACTGGTTTGATCTCCTTGCAGTCCAAGGAGTGTTAGACCTCTTGAATTTTATTTACCTTTTCTTATAGAAATTAACTCGACATGGTTTAGTTCATCCACACTGACTAGGAGCTACCTAAGGAAGTATCTTTTTCTCTTACTCATGTTGAGTATCACTTTCTAAAACTTTGCACATATTTTTCCCTCTGAATAGAACACTTTATTCAAAACCCTCTACCATTACCACTTCCTACCCTATTTCAGTTTCAGTACAAACACTCATAGTTTTTTGGGTAACCCCTAAGGATTCTATGACTGCCTTCACCCCTCATGCTACATGGGTGTATTTATTATGGTGTATTTAAATGGTATATTTTCTTTTCCATACTAGCCTGTGAAGTCTTTAAGGTTAAGAATTGGGTCTTGTTCTCCTTTTTGTGGCCCATGTCGAGTCTAAGCCTGAACATAGTAGATAATGAATACAAATACTTAAAATATAAATGTCCCACTCTGCCATTCTTTAGGGCAAGTATCTAATCAATTATTGACCAAGCAGTAAATCCTTCCAGCCAGTTTTGCATATTGGTAACTCTTCTTGGCATATTGGTATTAGGTATATACCTATACCTAAACTTCATTAAGTGAGCTCATTGCTGTGGAGATTTCTGGAAAAGCTTTATAGCTGTTGTTTGGGGTTAGGGTTCAATGAGAACCCTAACAATGGGAACATAGCAGTTACATGTTATAAGACTACTATTGATTGGGTTTCAAGAGAAAGTCCATTAACCCTAGCATTTCCTTTGGTGGGAGAACTGCTTTGTAGATTGGTATAATTCAATGGTGGAATGAGTTGGCTCAGAAATTTAGTTCCATAGAGTACAAGTAAAAAAAGGTACAATGGTAAAGTGACTTGCAGGCTGTGTCTACTGTGTCAGTGATCCTCTGGTGACAGCCAGAGGTGACTAATCGCCTCTTGAGATTATCAAATGTTATCTGTCACACGAGCAGAAGCTTTTAAAGAACACTGATAAGTGTTTATTTCCTTTTGGTCACTTGTTTCCTTACAGTCAAGCTCTCTCTCAAACCAAGGGTTTGAGTTGTTTGGTGGAGAGCTTGACTATATTATTATTTAGATGAGACCTTCAGGGAACAAAGGATCCTGATGAGGGAAAGACTGAAGGCAGGAGGAGAAGGGGATGACAGAGGATGAGATGGTTGGATGGCATCACCGACTCTCTGGACATGAGTCTGAGTCAGCTCTGGGAGTTGGTGATGGACAGGGAAGCCTGGCAACTGCGGTCCATGGGGTCACAAAGAGTTGGATATGGCTGAGCAACTGAACTGAATGGAACTGAGAGTTCAATTGGTAAAGAATCTGCCTGCAATGCAGGAGACCCCAGTTTGATTCTGGGGTTGGGAAGATCTGCTGGAGAAGGGATAGGCTACCTACTCCAGTGTTCTTAGGGCTTACCTTGTGGCTCAGCTGGTATAAAATCCACCTGTAATGCGGGAGACCTGGGTTCAATCCCTGGTTTGGGAAGATCCCCTGGAGAAGGGAAAGGCTACCCACTCCAGTATTCTGGCCTGGCTAATTCCATGGACTATATAGTCCATGGGATCACAAAGAGTTGGACACGACTGAGTGACTTTCACTCTTAGGGAATGTATTGTGATTGTTTAAAATTGGGAACCAAGTAGCATTATTGATTCAGTGTAGTCGTAAGGGCACTTTCCATGATTCATTTCCTATGTTTGCCTACCTTAAACTCTCCCTTTTACTTCCTTCCTCCCTCCTACACTTTAATCTTCCTTTTCACCTATCTTTGTTGGGTTTCTATTATATATAGGCCTTTTAAGAAAACATTAGAAATAGAAAAAAAAAACTTAAAACTTATCAATGAGAATTTATGTAAGTAAATAAAATTTAACACAGTTCAAAAGACAGAGATATGTACAAAATAGCTGAGGATGAGAAAATAATTCAATGCATCGGAGAAGAAGAGAGATGGACAATGTCACACACACACACACACACATACACACATACAAACAAACAAACAAAATTAAGGCCTCTTAGTGGAAGTGATCAACTAGTACACTAGGGTTAAGGAAATAGGACATCTCAAGAAGGAATCACATTTCTAGAGAGGGAATCACATAGGCTTTCAAGGAAAATATAGATTTGTGCTATCAAATGTGGTGGCCAATAACCACATGTGATTATTTAAATTGAAATACATTGACATTAAATAAAAAACTTACCTCCTCAGTAACACAAGTTACATTCTCAATGCTCCGTAGCTACATGGCTATCATATTGAGCAATGTACATATAGAAGATTTCTAAAATCACAGAAAACATGGTCAGATGACATGAACTTTTAATAATTGTGCTAGTGACCGAGGGTACATTTTGGAGGAATGGCTCACAATTCAGTTGTCTTTATGAGAAGAAAAATGAGATAAATTATAATAAATCAATAGCTTCTTATTGTTTAGTTTCTAAGTTGTGTCTAACTCTTTTGTAACCCCATGGACTATAACCCTCTAGGCCCCTCTGTCCATGGGATTTCCCTGGCAAGAATACTAGAGTGAGTTGCCATTTCCTTCCCCAGGGGGTTTTCCTGACCCAGGGATCAAACCTGTATCTCCTGCATGGGCAAGTGTATTCTTTACCACTGAGTCATCTGGAAAGCAAATTAATAGCTATCATTGATTAACTACCTACTACTCATAGATATTATACTTTCCATTTATAAAAGAGGATACTGAAGTTTGGAGAAGTACCTTTTTCAAGGTCGCTTAGCTAGTGAATACCTTATAGTAGAAGACTGAGCCAAGAGACAATGGATATTTAAGAATTTTGGATTGTGTGTATCAGAGGGGCACAAATGAATGTCCTAAGCCAGAAAGTGATATGATGGTAGCTGCCCTTGAGGAAAAGTGTTCATGCTTGATGGATGATAAGTCTTTAGTCAGTAGAATAATTTTCATAAGATGTCTGAGATTAGCCCTCAGAGTATTTTAGAGTTCAATGAATTTTCTGTAATACCCAGCCTTGGAGTATCTTCCCTTGTCTAGGTTTCATTAAAAAAAAAAAGCCAGAAGGTGGATATAGCAGGAAAATATTGTAGATTATCACATAGACAGAAATGTTTTTTAAGGTACAAATAACTCATGCCTCAGAAAATGTAGTCATCTAAGATATTGATGGCTTATAAAATTATTTATGTAAAATGTTATTCAGACATACTTTATTTTATTGTGCTTTGTTTTTTTGCACTTCACAGATAGAGTGTTTTTTACAAATTGCAAGTTTGTGGCAATCCTGAGTCAATAAGCTTTTTGGCACCATTTTCCCAAAAGCATTAGCTTGCTGTGTGTCTCTGTACCACATTTTGTTAATTCTCACAGTATTCCTCACTTTTTCACTATTATTGTTTGTTATGATGATCTTTTATCAGTGATATTTGATGTTGCTATTGAAAAATATTACAATTCACTGAAGGCTCAGAAGAGGGTTAGCATTTTTTAGCAATTCTTATTTTTTAATTAAGGTATAAATGTTGGTTTTTTAGACATGATGCAGTTGCACACTTAACTTCAGTATAGTGTAAATGTAACTTTTATATATACTGGGAAACCAAAAAATTCATGTGATTCTCCTTATTGCAATACTCACTGTATTGCAGTGGTCTGGAACCAAACACCCAATATCTCTCAGATATGCCTGTATATTCAGTTCAGTTCAGTTCAGTCTCTCAGTCATGTCCGGCTCTTTGTGACCCCATCCTCCCTGTCCATCACCAACTCACTGAGTTTACCCAAACTCATGTCCATTGAGTCGGTGATGCCATCCAGCCATCTCATCCTCTATTGTCCCCTTCTCCTCCTGCCCCAATCCCTCCCAGCATCAGGGTCTTTTCCAATGACTCAACTCTTCACATCAGGTGGCCAAAGTACTGGAGTTTCAGCTTTAGCATCATTCTTTCCAAAGAATACCCAGGACTGATCTCCTTTAGAATGGACTGGTTGGATCTCCTTGCAGTCCAAGGGACTCTCAAGAGTCTTCTTCAACACCACAGTTCAAAAGCATCAATTCTTCGGCACTCAGCTTTCTTCATAGTCCAACTCTGACATCCATACATAACCACTGGAAAAACCATATCCTTGACTAGACAGACCTTTGTTGGCAAAGTAATGTCTCTGCTTTTGAATATGCTATCTAGGTTGGTCATAACTTTCCTTCCAAGGAGTAAGTGTCTTTTAATTTCATGGCTGCAGTCACCATCTGCAGTGGTTTTGGAGCCCCCAAAAATAAAGTCTGACATTGTTTCCACTGTTTCCCCATCTATTTCCCATGAAGTGATGGGACCAGATTGCATGATCTTAGTTTTCTGAATGTTGAGCTTTAAGCCAATATTAATAATCATCATATCCATAACCACACACTCATACCCACACATATACCCACCCACTTTCATTTACATATATATATACACACATATATGTATATATATATATTCTCATAGTGGGCACTAATATTGAAAAGCAGAGTTTTTTTTAATCACGTAAATTCAGTAAAGCTTTAGTGTTCTTAGTTTTATCTTTCCATTAAGTCATTCAACAAATGTTAATAAAGGCCTACTGTGGAAGGTACTAGCGATGAAATGACAATTTAGTTTATGATCCAGTAGAAGATACGAAAAAGAAATAATCTAATTACAATGCTTGATAAGAGCTGCCCTAATAGTGTGTCCCCTTGCTGAAGCACAAACCTGAACCCTGAGCTGTGAATTACTGAGACAGTGAATGATGTTAGTCTATAACATCCCACTGCTTCTGGGTTGTTCTCTCCTTTTCCTTACATACTTATAATTTCTCCTACGTTTTAAAAAATATTTTATTTATGAAATATTACTGACAAAGGAGACATAAAACTTTAGTAAATGTTGAGATCTGTGGTTAAAATTTGAAGCTGTGCTAGGGAACTCATTACTCTCAACAGAAATGTAATTTGAGGTGAAAGAGAAAGCCTGAAAATTCTCCACTTATAAATTTAGGAGTTCACAAAGGTTCCAGAGTATAAGTATGATGACTCTCAAGATAGCATCCAGGGTCTACCGTATGAAAGGCAAATAATAGTCACTCATTTTTTGTCTTCTCAAAACAAGTTACCCATGAGATCACAGTAGAAAAAACTTAACAATAATGATAGGTTTTTACTATCAGGCACTATAGTCCAGGCACTATTGGCCTAAAATATACTACAGTACCTGACAATTTCTCCTCTGGGTCTTGCCAGCTATTTGGGTATTTAGCCAAAGAAGTGGGTATAGGTCTCTTCTGATAGTAGCCATTGAGCTTTTGAGGATTTTGTTACAAAGCAATAATAACTTGAAATATATTTTAAGAACAGATAATAACTCTAGCTCTGATCCTGCTGTTCACATATTATGCACAATTCTGGTAAAGCCAGTACATTTGTACCCTTCTACAAATGACAAGTATTAACTCTGAAAAAAAATTAAAACAAGTCCCCCCCACCCCACCTACAAAAAGATACAAAGGAACTTGAGACCAAGCAAAGGCAGACACATACCAGAAAATTGTCCTCAGCGGTTGAATAAATATACAAAATAGCCAGTAGTCCATACACCAAAATGGACCTTATGATAGGCCGTAAAAAGTCTCAATACATTTAAAAATAAAGTGGGAGGTTGGGGGGGTTCAGGATTGGGAACTCATGTACATCGTGGATTCATGTCAATGTATGGCAAAACCAATACAGTACTGCACAGTAAAAGTAAAAATAAAAATTAAAGAAAATGAAAATACTATAAAATAAATTGCATCAAAGCAAAAAGATATTCTGAAAATTCCCAAGTATTGGCGTATTAACCGATGTTGTTTTAAATAATTCATGGATTAAAGAAATCAGAAGGGAAACTAGAAACTAGTTCAAAATGAATGGTAGTAAAGACACAGTATACCAAGTTCTGTGGTATGTAACCAATCAGACTTTAGAGAGAATTTTAAATGTTTATGTTAGCAATTTGAAAATAAATTTATAGTTTTAAATGCTTATGTATTCCAAGAAAGTTATACAATAAAAGATCTAAAGTTCTACCTTTAGCTGGGGGAAAAAAAGGGCAAAGTAAACTACAAATAGGTAAGGAGAAGGAAGTAATAAATGTAAGAGCAGCAATCAATAAAATGTAAAACACAAAATGTATATGTATAACTGAAACACTGCTGTACACCTGAAATTAACACAACATTGTAAATCAACTATAGTTCAATATAAAATAAAAAGTTGTTGAGATTAAAAAAAATAAAACCCATAGTAGATAAAGTTAAACCTTCTGCATAGCTAGAATTTAATCATGCAATCAATGCTGGCAGTAGAATCTGGGAAGAAAAGCTTTCCCGGTTTCCGTGTCTAGCCTGTAAGAGCTTAGAAGGGTAGAATTGGTGCTAAGGACAGATACATGTGTCTGGAGAAGAGCTGTTTCAGTGACATACTCTAGGCTGGTACCAACTCAAGCAGCACAGGGAATTTCTTTTGAAATTTATAACATCTTCAGTTTTTAATGCTTTGTTGTGTGAAAGCGTTAGTTGCTCAGTTGTGTCTGACTCTTTGTGACCCCATGGACTGTAGCCCTCCAGGTTCCACTGTCCACGGAATTTCCCAGGCAAGAATACTGGAGTGGGTTGCCATTCCCTTCTCCAGAGCCGACCCAGGAATCACATTGCAGGCAGATTTTTTCCCATCTGAGCAACCAGAGAAACCTGTAATGCTTAGTGAGGCACATAGAAATCAGTGATTACTTAATTAATAAATGGCTAGATATTAATAATAAGGAGGGTTGTTTCCATAAAATTCTATTGATATGTCTTTCTTGGTTAACGAAATAAGATAAAAGTCATGGGCCTGGGAAACTGTGTGTGTGACTGTAACTGATTATGGATTTGAAATTTTGATCTTCTGTTCTCTTCTAATGTTCTTGCCTAACATTGGTTGATATATTTAACAGAAGATGTGACATTTCTATTATTACCAAGAAATGTTAAGTGGAAAGATATTCTGGGAAATAGACTCTCCATAGGTAATCAAAATTACATGAAGCCAAGATGTCCCAGTCGCTCATTATATAATTATTATGAAATATAATTTGATTCAAATATATTACTTTGTAATTGGAAAATACAGTCTTATTAAGTTTCAGGCAGTAAAATCTTACTTTTAAGATGGTATGTCCATGGAAGACTCATTCATAACAATTCTCATTATGACTTTTTCATTTATAAAGCCTCTCACCATAAAATAGTAGGTTTTCAGTTTCATTAAATAAAGATTTCCTCTAATAGAATATGTGTTATATTGTATAAGTTGGGGAAAGCAAAGTGATATGTGATTTCAATTGTAAAAAATTATTGGTAAGAACACTTATCATGAGATCTGTCACCTTAACAAATCTTAATGTGTGTAATACAATATTGTGAATTCTAGGTACAATGTATTATTAATAGTATAGCAGATTTCTAAAACTTACTCATCTTGCAAAATTGAGACTTCATGCTCATTTCTCCCCGCCCCCCATGACACTTGCCTTAGCAATTATTTCATCTGATATAACACCAAAAGCAAAGGCAGCAAAATCCAAAATATACAAATGGGACTTTCCCACAATGGCTAACCCGTTTCATGTTCTCATCAGCACTGTCTCAGTAATCCAGCCTCTCTGCACGCCTGCCAGTACTTGCTATTGTCACGGTTTTCTGTTCTAGCTCTCCTGATATTTACATAGTGCCATTTCATTTTGGTTTTAATTTGCACTTCTCTAATGTTGAACATCATTCCTATGCTTCTTTGCCACCTGTATGTTCCCTTTGTTGAAATATCTGTACATGTCATTTGCCTGTTTTCTTACCTCTCTCTTTTTTTTTTTTAATACTGTTGAATTTTGAGTGGTCTTTATATATCTAGGTTCTATCCTCTGGAGGAGGACATGGCAACCCACTCCGGTCTTCTTATCTGGAGAATCCCATGGGCAGAGGAGCCTGTGGGCTATAGTCTATGGGGTTGCAAAAAGTTGGACGCTACTGATGACCAAACAGAGAGATCCTTTTAAAATATGTGGTTGGCAAATATTTTCTCCCAGTCAGTAACTTTTATTTTAAGCCTCTTAATAGAATGTTTCACAAAGTAAGAGATTTTAATTTTGAAGATGACTAGTTATTTATTTCCTCTTATAGATTGTGCTTTTGGTATAAAGTGCAAGAATTCTTTACCTAGAACTTCATATCTTGCTCTCAATTTTGAAGATTTTCTTGTATATTTTCTTTAAGTTTGATTTTTATGTTTTCCATGTATGGGTAAGGCTGCATTTTGATTTGATTTTTAGATAAGGCTTGAGATTTATACAAAGGCCTGAAATAATACAAATACCTATTTCATCTTCATACAAGTGGAATTTCACTTTCAGGTTTCAAAATCACGTGAGACGATGCAAGAAAGATGACAGTGTTTATCTTGAGAACACAGCATAGTGCAGAAAACACAGGCCTTGGATTTTGATTACATAACTTAAGGTTCTGTGGTTGAAGTAAAATTCATAAAAAATAATTCTTCCTTTTCAGGCTTTTTTGAGGCTGTAATAGTAGTATTGATGAAAGAGATTTGTCAGTTGCAAGGTCAGTATAGATTTAAGTCATCTTCATGACTGGGTGCAGCAGATCACAAAAAGGAAAGCTGGGATAGGGTGAGGGATACAGGCTATATAGATGTTACAGTTTATTTTACACTTTTACCTATCTCTTCATATTGCCGAAATCTGTGTTCCTCATCCATCTAGAATCTAACTCTATCTATCTGAAAACAAGATAATAGACTTTTGTTTTCAGAAAATGTTTCCTGCTTCATCTGGCAGTTTCCTAGATAATCTTATTAAGCACCATCAGAGGAAAGCAGATCAATAGCTAAATGTTTGCTTACATTTTCCAACAACTGAAAAGAAGGGTCAAAGTGTAATTCCTACTCTTTGAGTACTTGATAGGCAAAAATATAATGCTCTTCCTCTAAAGATAGCTATACCCTGTTCCTTGAAACCTAGGATTTTTATAAATTATATTCCATTTTGTTTCCAAATTTTCATAAATTATATTCCATTTAAAGTTATAAAATGTTGGCTATATTCCTTATGTTGAACAGTGTAACCTTGTAGCTTATTTATTTTATGCATATTAGCTGATATCTCTTAATCCTCTACCCCATCCATCATTCCTCTTCCCACTTCCATTTCCCCTCTGGTAACCACAAGTTTGTTCTCTGTATCTGTGAGTCTGTTTCTGATTGGTTTTATTTTTTATATTCTACATACAAGTGATCATATCTCAGTACTCTTCTTTTTCTGACTTATTTCACCAAGCACAATACCCTCCATGTCCATCCATATTGTTGCGAGTGGCAAAACTTTATTCTTTTTTTATGGCTAATATTCCGCTATGTATGGGTGTGTGTGTGTGTGTGTGTATACCACATCTTCTTTATCTGTTCATCTGGTGATAGACACTTAGGCTGCTTCTATGTTTTGGCAGTTGTAAATGTTGTTGCTATGAATATTGGGGTGCACATGTCTTTTTTAAATAGTATTTTTGTATTTTTTGGTTATATACCTAGTAATGGAAGTCCTGCCTCATATGATAGTTTTTCTTTTAATATATATTTTTATTTAGTTTTGACTGTGCTGGGTCTTCGTTGTTGTGTGGGCTTTTCTGTAGTTGCGGCATGTGGGTGTGGGGGGCGGGGGGCTCTTCTCTAGTTGCGGTGTGCGGGCTTCTCATTGAGGTGACTTCTCTTGTTGCAGAGCACGCGTTCTAGGGCATGCAGGCTTCAGTAACTGTGGGACATGGGCTCAGTAGTTGAGGCTCCTGGACTGGTTTGCACAGGCTCAGTAGCTGTGGGGCATGGATTTAGTTGGTCCATGGCATGTGAAATCTTCTCGGATCAGGGTTTGAACCCATGTCTCCTGCATTGGGAAGCTGATTCTTTACCACTGAGCCACCAGGGAAGCCCCACATGGTAGTTCTTGCTTCAGGTTTTTGAGAAAACTCCCTAATATTTTCCACAGTGACTGTACCAGTTTACATCCCCACCAGCAGTATAGGAAGGTTCCCTTCTCTCCACATTCTCACCATAATTTGTTATTTGTGTTCTTTTTGGTGATAGTCTGACGGGGTGAGGTGATAGCTCATTGTGATTTTGATTTGCATTTGCCTGATGATAGTAATGCTGAGCATGTTTTCCTGCTGGCCACCTGCATGTCCTCTTTGGGAAAATGTCTATTCAGTCTTTTCCATTTTTTAATTGGGTTGTTTTATTTTTCTTTTGGTGATGTGTTGTATGAGCTGCTTAAATATGTTGGATATTAACCCCTTATTGATCATATTATTTGAAAATATTTTCTCCTATCCAGTAGATTTTCTTTTCATTTTGTCAATGATTTCCTTTGCTTTGCAAAAGCTTTTAGGTTTAATTAGCTCCCATTTGTTTATTTTGGCTTTTGTTTCACTTGCCTCAGGAGATACATCCAGAAAAAATTATTGGTGTGTCTTGTGTCAAAAAAATATTCTATGTTTTCTTTTAGGAGTTTTACAGTTTCCAGTCTTAAATTTAGGTCTTTAATCCATCTTGAGCTTATTTTTGTGTGTAGTTTGAGAAATATGTATTGAGTAAATGGAATAAGTGGTATTTTTTTTTTCTGTCCAGAAGACAAGTTGTGCAAAGCTTCTGAGTAGAAGTGGCATAGGAGATGAATTCTGAAGGATAATTATGTGGCTTTCATGCAGTGTCGGCGGCTTCCAGGAAGAAGGAATAGCATTTGCAAAGGCAGAAATATGTGAAACTATAAGGTGTTTTTAGGAAAGGGCTGGTTGTTTCAATATGGATGTGTGAGTGTATGTGTGAGGGGAAAAGACACTAGCAAAGAGGTTTGTGAATAAACTTGAATTCTGCTTCATTTAGGTTTTATTCTGAAAGAAGTAGAAAGAATAATTGCAACATGAAACCTGATGTGGCCATTTTATTATTTTATAAATGTAACACAGACCACCATGTGGAGGATACATTGGATGGAGGTCAGAAGGTGGTTACAAGACTCTCACCATACTGAGGACTCCATGTAATGAGGGCTTAACAGAGCAGTCACAAGATTGAGGCAGTTTTGCAAGTCACTTTAGCAAGTCGCTTTTTAGTGACAGTTATTAATAAATTGATGGCTGATTGGTTTGGGTGGAAGATTGTTAGGGAAACAAAATATCAAATATGTTCTGAGTTGGAGTGGCTGGGCAGATATTTATCTTGTGATTTGTGATGCACCAAGGAGAAAGATTAGTTTGAAGGATCAATGAAAATTAATGTCAGAGATGCTAAGTTTGACAACAAGATGTGCTGGTAAAACTTGGAGAAAGTAGCTGGATTTTGTTGTTGTTTTAGTCCCTAAGTCGTGTCCAACTTTTCATATCCCATGGATTGTAGTCCACCAGGCTCCTCTGTCCATGGAATTCTCCAGGCAAGAATAGTGGAGTGGGTTGCCATTTCCTTCTCCAGGGGATCTTGCCAACCCAGGGATCGAACCTGCGTCTCCTCCAGTGGCAGGCAGATTCTTTACTGCTGAGCCACCAGGAAAGCCCAGCTGGGTTTTAGGAATGATATTAAATCTAGGAACATGGATATGAAAACATCATTTATTATTATTATCATCTGATTCCTTAGTTATGTGAAAAGTGAGAAACCTTTGCGATTAGATACACTTGATTTTAGAACCCAGACCTGTCTCTCATTACTGGGATGTACATTCACAAGTTACATTCACTTTCTTATCTGTTAATTGCATTTGTCAGATTTGCACATTTTTGGTGCTAGCTTTGAGCTGAAGTTCTAGGCAATGCCAAGGTCATATTCTTTTCACCATGACAAAATACTTCATACTTTTCAAATAAGGTCCATTCTCAAAATTCTAAGGAGCAGTCTGCTTATACACATATAGTACTGTGCAAACTTCTGAAAGAACAGTTGATTTTTGGTAAAAATCTGGCCAAGTACTGTCCAAGGCAGCAAATGGCAAGGAGCGCTGCCTGTGAGCAGTGTTGCTATAGCTCAAAGAGGAAGGAAGGATTTCAGCAATGGTAGGTCTCTACCTGGGCTTTGGAGAAGAACGGGGTTTGGATATATGGAAAGGGAAGGCTCAGCTCTCTGGATTAAAGTCTCAGTTAAGCAAATAGAAGGTGGGTTTTACATTATTCAAGTTCCAGGTAGGGACAATGATGCTTTGTGGCTAGTCTTGACTTAAGCAAATCATGGGTGGAAAAATCGTTACTTTTCAGTGTCTTTCTTATATGAGATATGTTGTATGCTGTACACTGCTATCCCTTCCCTGGTGGCTCAGATGGTAAAGCGTCTGCCTGCAATGTGGGAGACCCAGGTTCGACCGCTGGGTTGGGAAGATCCCTGGAGAAGGAAATGGCAACCCACTCCAGTATCCTTGCCTGGAGAATCCCATGGATGGAGGAGCCTGGTAGGCTACAGTCCATGGGGTCGCAAGGAGTCAGAGGACTGAGCGACTTCACTTTTACTTTCACCCTTTACCTAGTTGTCAGAAGTTTTCAGATGGTAATACTAAATATTACAAGTAGAGGAAGCATTCTAAGTACAAATAACATTTCATGCAATATCCAAAAGGATGAGGAAATACAAAGATTTGTACTGTTTTTAAAAAAGTTATATACTTACTTGGCAAAATTAAATTTTTAGCAGAAAAACTGACAGAAAAAAAGAGAGAAAGTACTCAAAGCAAATTGAGGATAATACAACCAAGGTTGCTTCCTGAAGTTGTTAGAGGTGTATATAGAGAAAAGACTATTTCGCAGAGATAAGAAAATGGCATTAATGTTTTCTGATAGAGTCATCCAAATCTATTTAGTTTTTATGGCCAGATAAAGTTTCTGACCTTATAGGAGACTTCAAAGACAGATAAGTGGGTAGATAAAACACCACAATGGAATTTAATTAAAGCTATAATGACCATTGCTTTTGTATTATCTAGATGAATTTTCAGTCTCTTGAAATTTGGATAACATTGGGATATTTTACTATAGTCAGCTTCATACATTTGGCTGTGAGATGCTTGCTGATGGTGTGTTCAAGGAACAAAGGAAATATTTCAGTCCATTTATAAGGGAAGGCCTTTATGTTCTTTGAGGCCATAGTGGTGAAAAATGAGCCAGAGACAAGGTTTACAGAGTTTAAAGGCAAAAAATCATAAGATGGTACTATTTTTTATAATAGCTTTATATTATTTAATATTTTTTCTGTGCCAGGAGTATTATATTCATTAACTCATTTATCCTTCATAATGATCCTATGGAGTGAATAGAGACTATTGTTAATGCTATTTTTAAATGGAGAAACTGAGGTCTGGTAGGAGTGATGAGCTTCTCTAAGTTCACACAACTGATAAATGGCAGAGCTGAGGCTCTAATCTGAGCTTGGATGACTTATTACAAGCTCTTAACTACTCTGTTGTACTGGCCTGAAATGCTAGATATTATCTAGTTCCATTTGATGGGCAGCAGTGGAATAACGGAGAAGGAAATGGCAACCCACTCCAGTGTTCTTGCCTGGAGAATCCCAGGGACGGGGGAGCTTGGTGGGCTGCCGTCTATGGGGTCGCACAGAGTCGGACACGACTGAAGCAACTTAGCAGCAGCAGCAGCAGCAGTGGAGTAAAGTAGGAAGCACGGGATTTAGAGTCATAAGACCTGTATTCATATTCTAGTTTTCCTACTTCACAATTGTGTAACCATAAGCTGCATTGGATTGGATATCCACGATGGCTCAAACGCTTGTCTGGTGATTGATGCTGACTTTAGCTGGGAGCTCAAGTAGGTCTTACGCATATGCCTTTGACTTCCAAGATGGTAATTTGTTCCTAAAATGTAAATTCCCCCAGTTCTGCCAAACTTCTATTTATTCCCGAAAACCTATGTCCTAGGCCTTCATTCCCGAACTATCAGCTTGACTTGATCTCACCATTCTTGTGCTCTTTGAATAAGCTCTTCATCTCTTTGGTAGAGCTCTCATTTTCTGCTATTGTAGGTATTGAATTAAAAGTCAGTCTACCCCAATGGACTGTAATCTCAAGGATTAAAAACAAAAGTTCCTATATTTTTTCTTCAGAGTCTAACTGTTGTCTCCATAGTAGGTATCCAATAAATGCTGATGAATGAACACTATTAGGTCAGCCTTTTACTATAGTATTTTAAATTGTTAAGAGCTGATTTGTATAGCAGTTACTCTATCCAAGTAAAATCGCTTGGTCAGAGAATGAGTGAAAACACCACAAAATTACCTCATTAAAGGAGAACAGGACTTTATAAGTTTCTTTATTTTTCACTTTTTCCATTAAGGGACATACTAACAATAATATTTATTTGCTTGCATAAAACTATGAAAGCTTACAAATTTTCCCAAATTCACATTATTTTCTTCATCAGCAAGATACATCTTTATGACTAAGATTAAGGCAGCTCAGTAAAATTTGCTATAAAGTTATTTTTAAGAATTATTATAGTCAACTAAATATTTTAGAGGCAATAGTGATTTTCTTTAGCCCAAAATTTGCTTAAGTATACACCTAGTGACTGATTTACCACTTATTCATTACAAAAACATTGTTGGATACCTGTTTATGTACTAAGTCCTGAGGATAGAGATTAAAATTGAAGAACCAATTATTTTCAAAAACACACTGTGCCAAAACCAATACAGAATTGTAAAGTAAAAATTAAAAATAAATTAAAAAAAATAATAAAAAAAAAATAAATAAAAACAAAAACAAAAACACACTGTGATAATGATTTGTAAATGAATATGGAAAGAAACAATGGAAAAGTAGGAGATAAAAGAAACAACAGAGATAGCGAATATACATGAAATAAATGGCAAAAACATGACATGGTTCTTCTTGAATGTTTAGGGAGATGCTTCAGAGATGATGAAATAATTGAACTCTGTCTTGAAAAATGAGTAGCAACTACTAGAAAGAATGTAGTTGGAGAGGGAAAATAAGATTCAAGAGTGGACAGCAAGAAGAGACATAGAATTACAGACAGTCTGCTCATGGCATTGTATCTTTAATTTGGGAAGCCATAGGAAGCTTGGGGGAAGGAGAGTGCCATGATCAGAAGGTCATTTCCAGAGGCAGATACAGATATATTAGGGAAAAACATCTCACAGGAGATGCCAGAGGAAGAGGGACCAATTAGAAGTTTATTAAGATATTTTAGGCCACTGGGTATAGAAGATATGAATCCAGACAGGATCTGTGGGAATGGTGAAGTAAGCTTAGGTAACAGATACAGCAAAATGGAATCCATGAGATGTTTTATCAGACGGTAGAGTGACAAGACAGGGAGTGGGGGAAATAGCATACTTTGTGTTAAGCTATGAATCTTGGTGATTAGGGAGACAGTAGCACTATTAGCATAGATTCCACAGGAAGAACAGGGAAAAGGTAGAGACAAGTTCTCTTTCAGAAAACACGTTTGGAACACACACCAGTAGCCATGCTTCACTTGTTGCCAGAGCTGTTCTACAGCTTCACTGAGAAGCCAGCGCTTCCTACCTTCTGCATCCAAGCAGTGAACATCTTTGGAAATCGGTCCCTGAATTTTAGGTAAACCCAGATGTTAAGCCAGTTGGAGCATATTGCACTAGGAATCCGCAGTTTATCTTTAATTGACACACAATGGCAGCAAATAACATAATTTGCATTCCGGTAGTGAAGCCAAGCCTGTGCTGATTTGGAGACAATAGTTTGGAATCTCTGTCTGGACACAAAGTCTTTTGCCCATACAAATAGCGCAGATGTAGCAGGCAATCTTCAGTGACTAATAATGCCTCCTTTCAGATCCCGAGCGGAGTTTGTTTGCTTGTTCATTGTTTTCTTCTTTTCTGATTTTGTCATGTTTTATGGCATCACAATCCCCATTCCAGCTGCAGGAGAATCAAAGCACAGTTAATCAAGTAGAAAATGTACATTCAGACTCACAAAATAAATCCAAACAGATAGACAAACAAACAAAACCACTGTTATACGTGTACCAGGATTGGAAGAAAATGTTTATCTCCTGGGCTGGAATGAACTGCCATTGTTCTCCGTTGTATTACTCTGTTAAAAAAACAATATCACTGACCAAGAAGAAAAAGAAAAAGCACAATCTTACAATGAAATTTCTTAGTATTATTATAATGAAATAAATATCTTAATTGCTGAGATTGATAATAGAAATGATAATTTAAAAGTATATAAATCTACCTTTATTCCATTAGGAAATGGCTGCTGACTTTCCCAGTGGTCCCCATCTGGAATCATTGCTAACTCCCCCTGCAAATACAGCTTATCTTGTTCTTGAATGGGTCCTGATCAGTGAGGAAGTAGATTTTTCAACTGCTCAGCAGCCTCGGGCCTTTCTTATGACAGAATATGGAGTTTTGGTGTTGACCAGATTTTTGGTAACATGTTTCAAGGGATATGATCACAGTGACAAAGAAGGTTGGTTTTTATAAACCATCTATGAGTCCCCTTTGTGCCACCATTTGCCCCATGCAAGTTACCTTCTGCCTTGGTTACTCTGCCTAGCACTCCCCAGCAGTGTCTCCTGCCTTCCTTCCCCACATAGGCATGTCTGTGGGTATGGAAACTAGAGCTGAGTCCCACTGCTGGAGCCTGCACGTGCTTCAGAATCAACCCTAGTTTTCTCCCCACCATCTACTTCGAACCTCCTCTCATGTGGCTTGGGTCCTGACTGTTAGGGTTTACCCACCCTATTTGGGATGATGACTCAATGACTTACCCTCAGGGTCAATGATTATCTCTTGACTCTGCTTCACTGCAGATGGCAATACCCTGATCTAATTACCACCTGGCCAGGTCTATGGAAACTCCCTCCCTGATTACCAGAAAGGAAGAACAGTCATACAGGATCCCTCCCTCCCAAGCCTCAGAGTCAAGGATGCCTGCCTTCCTCAAGAGATCTCTCTCTTTCATGACCTTGGATCCTGCTCTCAAATCACTTCCCTTCCCTCCCCAGCCTATGTTATACATGTCTCAGTTCAGTTCAGTTCAGTCACTCAGTCGTGTCCAACTCCTTGTGACCCCATGGACTGCAGCACACCAGGCCTCCCTGTCCATCACCAACTTCTGGAGTTTACTCAGACTCATGTCCATTGAGTCGATGATGCCATCCAACTATCTCATCCTCTGTTGTCCCCTTCTCCTCCTGCTTTCAATCATTCCCAGCATCAGGGTCTTTTCAAGAGTCGGCTCTTCTCATCAGGTGGCCAAAGTATTGGAGTTTCAGCTTCAGCATCAGTCCTTCCAATGAACACCCAGGACTTATTTCCTTTAGGATGGACTGGTTGGATCTCCTTGCAGTCCAAGAGACTCTCAAGAGTCTTCTCCAACACCACAGTTCAAAAGCATCAATTCTTCACTGCTCAGTTTGCTTTGTAGTCCAATTCTCACATCTATACATGACCACTGGGAAAACCATAGCTTTGACTAGATGGACCTTTGTTGGTAAAACAATGTCTCTGCTTTTTAATATGCTGTCTAAGTTGGTCATAGTTTTTCCTCCAAGGAGCAAGCATCTTTTAATTTCATGGCTGCGGTCACCAACTGCAGTGATATTGGAGCTCCCAAAAATAAAGTCTGCCACTGTTTCCATTGTTTCCCCATCTATTTGCCATGAAATGATGGGACTGAGTGCCATGATCTTCGTTTTCTGAATGTTGAGCTTTAAGCCAACTTTTTCACTCTCCTCTTTCACTTTCATCAAGAGACTCTTTAGTTCTTCTTCACTTTCTGCCAATGGGTGTGTCATCAGCATATCTGAGGTTATTGATATTTCTCCCAGCAATCTTGATTCCAGCTTGTGTTTCTTCCAGTCCAGCGTTTCTCATGATGTACTCTGCATAGAAGTTAAATAAGCAGGGTGACAATATACAGCCTTGAGGTACTCCTTTCCCTATTTGGAACCAGTCTGTTGTTCCATGTCCAGTTCTAACTGTTGCTTCTTGACCTGCATGCAGATTTCTCAGGAGGCAGGTCAGGTGGTCTGGTATTCCCATCTCTTTCAGAATTTTCCAGAGTTTTTTGTGGCCCACACAATCAAAGTCTTTGGACATGTCTGATACCCTATAAATAAGACTCTGCTATTCATTTGTCTCTGTTACCAGTTCTGATTTTCTTTCTAAACTCAGAGGTAATGTAAAGAGCATTATTCTTTGTAGTTAGAAACATATTAGTTAAAATTTTAGATTTTTATTGGCTATATCCCCTTGGAAGATGGTTTTGTTTTGTTTTGTCTGTAAAGCAGCTTCCTCATCTATTAAATAGAAAATAGTATTTCTAAACTAGACCAGCAGGCAGATCATTTCCTCTGAATGACCATATCCTTTACTGGATGAAATAATTGAGTTGATGGGTTGTTTGATATAGGTCCAGTCTTAGTTCTAAATTATTTATCAATCTCTTCTTCAAACTAAGGTACCAATCCTAGAATCTCAGAATTGGAAAGATATTTAAACAGTATTATAACTCAAAGTCAATCCAATATATGAATCCTAGCTGAAACATCTTTGCCAAATGTCCATCAGCCTCCATGGAAAAACTCTTAGCATCAGGAAACTCATTACTTAATATTTACAAAGTATGTTTTCACAGTGGATCAAAATCTGCCTCCCTGATTATAAAATTTTTATTTTTAGTTATATTTTTATTAGTATATTGAAAAATTCCTTTCCACCTAGTTTTTGTTGTTGTTGTTGTTACTTCTTTTTTATTCATTATGTGTGCATTAGGCAAACCTGGCTTGGAAATCGAGTTCCCCCCAGAAATCACTCTTGATTGCTTGTTGAGTTTGCTATTTGTATTTTTCACTTTAATAACTATGTGAACCATTCTCAAGGGAGTAGAAAAAAATCATCAAAAAGTGTGTTTTAAATATTCAATATACAAAGCCATCTGCTGTACCCAGAAGAAACAGGATTGATGGACAGAACATAGGGAATTACTCTTTCATAAATGAATCCCCAAAGATTAGACTTCCAAAGAGCAAACCACTTTTTCTACTGTTTCCTGATGGGATCTGCAAGTTTGTTTTGCCACAACTATGAGAGCTGAGGGATTTGTAAGGTAGTCATTGAACTTGTCAATCAAAATTTAATACAAATGAATGAACTTATAGAGAAGCAAAAGGAAAGAGGAAAACATTAATAGAATCTTTAAACTCTAGAATGTTAAGTAGCAGTTAATGGGGTCCAAGTTTAATTTATATATACATGCACTTTAAAAACAAGTTTTGGTCTCTGCTCTCGAGTACTTTCCCTGGCAGGGAGCTAAGCTCACATTTGTAGGCAGATTCACTGCTGAATAACTCTGATTACAGTAAAATTTTACCTTTTATTGAAATGTCATGTGGCTGTCCTTCATTTCAATTTCTAAGATCTATTTCTTTATACTGTCATTCACTCATGTATGCATGATGTGTTTTTTCCTCGCACAGTTTGTCAAGTTCCCATTCTGTCCAAACTCCCCTCCTAAATCCAAGGATGCAATAGAAAACAACATAGTACTTTTTTATGCTGACATAGGATGTGGAATATATCAGGTGAATTAACAGTGATTGCAAAATCACACAATAGGCATGAAGTTTCAAACCGTAGTAAGTGCTATAAAGTTAAATTAGAGGAGTTTTATGAGATTTTATATATATATAACCAATTCTGGTGGTTGTAGTACTCATCAAAGTAGTGCTGGCGGACAAGACACACTTCCTGAATGTGATATCCTGAAATGATATTTGAGCTGGGAAGTAAAGAGGGAGTTGGTGTTTAGATTTATTTTTAATTTTCTGGCATGCTGGGTCTTCATTGCTGTGCACGGGCTTTCTCTAGCTGTGGTGAGCAGGGGCTAGTCTCCAGTTCTGGTGCACGGGCTTCTCGTTGCAAAGTGCTCTCTTGCGGCACATGGGCTCCAGGCACATGGCCCAGTAGCTGCAGCACGTGAGCTCTAGAGTGTGGACTCAGTAGTTGCGGTGTATGGGCTTAGTTGCCCCGTGGCATGTGGGATCTCCCCAGATCAGGTATCGAACCCATGTCCCCTGCATTGGCAGGCGGATTCTTAATCACTGGACTACAGGGAAGCCTGAATGAGTTGTTTTTAACAAGAGTGAGGAGTAGGGATAATGAAAAGCTAGCTTTTCTGGACAGGGTGTGATATGTGCGAAGAGTTTGAATGAGTAGGATGAGCGCAGCGTTAGGACGAGGATAGTTGCCCTTTCCCACAGCAGTGCATTGCTGACCTCTCTTAATCTTCTCGCCTTATATGTCTCTGGGTCCTTGAGCCATTTCTCACATGACATGAACCCCAAAACTCTCACCCCTCTTTCTGTTCTCTTTTGGCCATGCTCCAGCTTGTCTTTGTCTCCTTTCCACATGCTCCTAACAACACAGCAGCACAGAAGTAAGTCAAGTAGGTGTGTTAGGGGAAAAAACAATGTCTGTGAATCCCCAGCAGAGGATGGAGGAAGTTTCAGCTGAACTTCTACAAAAAAGATCAGGCTACTGAAGAGTTATTGGAGTAATCCCAGAAATCTTACTAGGCTGTAAGACAGATGCTATCCTGTAAGCTTCTCTGCTTCCCCTCCTCCTACAGTAGTAGTTTAAAAGGTGAAAAAGGAGCAAAGCTGATAGATTTGGAATCAGTCTTTATATGGCTTTGGGCAGCAGAAATAGCATTTTGATGTGGGACAAAAGAGCTCTTTTATCTATTTCTACAAGCTCTACATTATAACAATATCTTTTTTGGTATCTCATCTCTTTTCTCTCAATGTGAAGTTCCTTGGGATCTATTTTTCTTCCTAAATAGTTTTCACCCTAGACTGGAAAATGTCACCATTGGCGATGGATTCTCCCAGGCGGACAAAGTGCCAAGCAACTCCCAAAGTGTCCCAGAGGCTTAGCCTAAAGGATAAACGGCAATATCTAAAGGGGAGAGAGTTGATCCTGTAAATAAATTTGACTGGCATTAAATATTTAACGTGGTGTTTGGCTCCATGAGGGCAGTCCATTAAATGCATAATGGCATAGTATCCATTCGGGCTTTACTGTCAGTCTGACAAGCACCAACAAGGCTGCATGGCATTAAACTGTAAGTGACAAGTTCTGATAGACCTGTCAGCTTGAGATGTTTTACTTTAAAGCAAACAGAAAAGACTGCAGATTCTTTTATTAAAAAAGTAATATCCATTTGGGGAAGAGAGGGTAGCAGGTATGATATAGTCCAAGGAATAGGGCTTTGGAATCAAACAGACCTGGGTTAGAGTTAGTGGCTCTGTCAATTACTGCTGTGTATTTATTGAGCAAATTCCTTCACCTACCTGAGTCTCAATTCACTAATGAGTAAAATGGGAATAATGTATATTTCGGGCTTGCCTTAGATAAGGTTCTCCAGGAAAAAATCTCTGGGACAGAAATGTATACTCAGATCATTTACTGGGAAGGGTTTTTGAGGAAAGTAGCTACAGTGGAGTTAGGGAACTGGTATTGGGCTAAGAGAAAAGTTAGACATTCTTCTCTTCCTTCAATAATTTGCAGTGACAGCCATTAACACGAATTTATTCAGTTCAGTTCAGTCACTCAGTCATGTCCGACTCTTTGCGACCCCATGGACTCCAGTATGCCAGGCTTCCCTGTCTATCACCAACTCCCAGAGCTTGCTCAAACTCACGTCCATTGAGTCGGTGATGCCATCCAACCATCTTATCCTCTGTCATCCCCTTCTCTTGCTGTCTTCAATCTTTCCCAGCATCAGGGTCTTTTCCAATGAGTCAGTTCTTTGCATCAGATGGCCAAAGTATTGGAGCTTCAGCATCAGTCCTTTCAATTAATATCCAGGCTTGATTTCCTTTAGGATTGACTGGTTTGATCTCCTTGCAGTGCAAGGTACTCTCAAGAGTCTTCTGAAACACCATAGTTCAAAAGATTCAATTCTTAGACACTCAGCTTTCTTTATAATCCAAATCTCACATCCATGCTTGACTACTGGAAAAACCATAGCTTTGATTAGATGGACCTTTGTCATCAAAGTAATGTTTCTGCTTTTTCATATGCTGTCTAGGTTTATAGCTTTTCTTTCAAGGAGCAAGTGTCTTTTAATTTCATGGCCACAGTTACCCTCTGCAGTGATTTTGGAGCCCCCCAAAATTAAGTCTCAGTGCTTCCATTGTTTCTCCATCTATTTGCCATGAGGTGATGGGACTGGATGCTATGATCTTCGTTTTTTTAATGCTGAGTTTTAAGTCAACTTTTTCATTCTCCTGTTTCACTTTCATGAAGAGGCTCTTTAGTTCCTCTTCACTTTCTGCCATAAGAGTGGTGTCATCTGCATATCTGAGGTTATTGATATTTCTCCGACGAATCTTAACTCTAGCTTGTGCTTTGTCCAGCTGGCATTTAGCATGATGTACTCTGCATATAAGTTAAATAAACAGGGTGACAATAAACAGCCTTGATGCACTCCTTTTCCTATTTGGAACCAGTCTGTTGTTCCATGTCCAGTTCTAACTATTGCTTCTTTTTTTTTTTTTAATTTATTTATTTATTTTTAATTTTTACTTTACAATTCTGTATTGGTTTTGGCATAGATTGACATGAATCCACCACAGGTGTACATGCTTCTTGATCTGCAAACAGATTTCTCAGGAGGCAGGTTAGGGGTCTAGTATTCCCATTCCTTAAAGAATTTTCAGAGTTTGTTATGATCCACACAGTCAAAGGCTTTTACAGTCAATAAAGCAAATAGATGATTTTCTGGAACTCTCTTGCCTTTTTGATGATCCAGCAGAGGTTGGCAATTTGATCTCTGGTTCCTCTGCCTTTTCTAAATCCAGCTTGAACATCTGGAAGTTCACAGTTCACATACAGTTGAAGCCTGGCTTGGAGAATTTTGAGCATTACGTTGTGTGAGATGAGTGCAATTGTGTGGTAGTTTGAACAATGTTTGTCATTACCCTTCTTTGGAATTGGAATGCAAACTGAACTTTTCCAGTCCTCTGGTCACTGCTGAGTTTTCCAGATTTGCTGGCATATTGAGTGCAGCACTTTCACAGCATCATCTTTTAGGATTTGAAATGGCTCAACTGGAATTCCATCACCTCCACTAGCTTTGTTCATGGTGATGGTTCCTAAGGCCCACTTGACTTTGCATTCCAGGATGCCTGGCTCTGGGTGAGTGATCACACCATTGTTGTTTTCTGAGTCATGAAGATCTTTTTTATATAGTTCTTCTGTGTATTCTTGCCACCTCTTCTTAATACCTTGTGCTTCTGTTAGGTCCATATGATTTCTGTCCTTTATTGTGCCCATCTTTGTTAATCTTAAAAGCAATCATTAAGCACTTCTCTAGAAACATAGAACTGTCCTGGAAGCAGAATCTAAGATGGAACTTTGAGTGAAGGTGGCTTATTGGGGAGTGGTCTTATATATACCACCTGTAAGAAAAGTGGGATTATCAGAATAGCGTGTTGATCTACAGTGTCGTTGCAGCAGAGACCTCAGATTATCCTGTGGAATTCTGTCACACAAATACGGCTTTTCACAAGTGCCTTACATTTCAAAGGTGTTTCACATAGGAGCAAGGGATCTGGGTCTTGGTTCAACTGCTTCAGTAGGTCACTGGATGCAGACTGCCTTTGAGTGTGTAACTCTGGGTAAGGCTACTTCTTTGGGACAAGAGCAGTTTCTAGGGAGGGACTCAACTGTGAGCTATAAGCAGACCACATATTTGGCGGCCAGGTGGTAAATGCCTTGGTTTTGAATAGTCTCTCCCTTGTACCATTTGGATCCACTTGCTTCCTATAATCAGCTTATACCATCTAGAAACAGCTTTGCCTAGATTCTGTTCGATCACTTTCTGGAGAACCCAAACTCCTTACTAGAGGAAGGCTGGTGAGATGAAATATAGCCTCTGCTGCTGCAGATACTCTGGCTACAACTGATAGTCATCATTTTCCCCTGTTGCTATACTTTTAGATTTCTCTGCCCCTCAACTGGTTTTTCTAGTAGTCATGTATGGTTGTGAGAGTTGGACTATGAAGAAAGCTGAGTGCTGAAGAATGGATGCTTTTGAACTGTGGTGTTGGAGAAGACTCTTGAGATTCCCTTGGGCTGAAAGGAGTTCCAACCAGTCCATTCTGAAGGAGATCAGCCCTGGGTGCTCTTTGGAGGGAATGATGCTAAAGCTGAAACTCCGGTACTTTGGCCACTTGATGGGAAGAGTTGACTCATTGGAAAAGACTCTGATGCTGGGAGGGATTGGGGGCAGGAGGAGAAGGGGATGACAGAGGATGAGCTGGCTGGATGGCATCACTGACTCAATGGACGTGAGTTTGGGTGAACTCCGGGAGTTGGTGATGGACAGGGAAGCCTGGTGTGCTATGATTCATGGGGTCACAAAGAGTCGAACACGACTGAGTGACTGAACTGAACTGAACTGAACCCGTCAATTAGCCTCTCTTGTGGTGGTATTTACAAGACGTCCATCTCTGAGGGATTTTGAGCTCCTGATTATTGTGTCTTATTCAGTTTATGGCTTCCTCACTGTTGATATGCTATCAAAATTGGGCAGAAGGCTATCAAGAGGAAGTCCACGTGATCACTTGGGTGTCCACTGTTTTATTTTCTCCCACATTGTTTAACAGCAGACTCACTTCCTTCTGAGTATAGGTGATAATTACACCTTCCAGGATAGTAGCTTCCCTTTCTGGACTTCTGGTCTCTCGGCACAGAGATGTGCCCTCAGTCTTTCCCAGCATCAGGGTCTTTTCCAGTGAGTCAGCTCTTCACATCAGGTGATCAAAGTATTGGAGCTTCAGCTTCAGTATCAGTCCTTCCAGTGAATATTCAGCCTTGATTTCCTTTAGGATTTACGGTTTGATCTCCTTGCTGTCCAAGGGACTCTCCACATCATCTTTTGAAAGCATCAATTCTTCGGGGCTCAGCCTTCTTTATGGTCCAACTCTCACAACCATACATGACTACTGGAAAAGCTGTAGCTTTGACTATAGGGACCTTTGTTGGCAAAGTGATGTCTTAGCTTTTTAGTATACTGTCTAGGTTTGCCATAGCTATTCTTCCAAGGAGCAAGCATCTTTTAATTTCATGGCTACAGTCACCATCCACATTGATTTTGGAGCCCAAGAAAAATGATAATGAGGTGAATCTTCCTCTTGGAACCAGGACCTATAGATCCACAGCAATTAGAAATGCAGAAGTGGTCAGTATATATTTACCAATATATTATTGGGAATGACCTCTTCTGATCCCATCGTTTGGCTCCTAGACCTATATTCTAATTATTAGAGATATAACATTGTATAATAATATTTGTTTAGGGTATATTCTGCATCCCAAAGGATAGAGTCCCATTATTTCAAGCTATGACCTCAACTATTCCAGGAAGATCCCCTGCAGAAGGGAATGGCTGCCCACTCCAATATTCTTACCTGGAGAATCCTATGAACGAGGAGCCTGGTGGGCTACAGTCCATGTAGTCACAAAGAGTTGGATACAACTGAGCGAATGACACTTTCACACTTTCAAAAAGCTGTTATCTTGCTTGGTCAGACAGAGAGCTTCAGGGTGTATGGCAGATGACAGAACAGTGGACCCATTGGATCTAAATGGAATGCTCTACCATGTTTCTCTTGATGTAAAGTGAACCCCTTATGATGTAATGTTATGCACAGTCCTGTTGTTGTTAGATCACTTGCACATTATGTGTGTACAGAAGTGCTGGCTGAGACACTTTTGGCAAGAAAAAATTCTACCCCTTATATGTTTTGATTCTAGTTATAGTGAATTTCTGCTTAGTCCAGTTTAGATGGAGCCCAGTATAATGAACTTGTGACTAAGTGGTTGATCTCCTTGAGGCATGTGGCCATCCTGGGAATTCAGCATTAGTTGGTTGACGGCAGTTTGGGTATTTGACAAGGTTAGTTGCAAGATCAGCCTGGGCAACTGAGACTCATTCTTGAATCCATACTTTGTTTTTATCCCCGATACTATGCTTACTCTAATCATGACACCATGAGTCCATACAGACTGGCTGATGTCACCTGGCTATAGTTATTCTGTCACATTGAATAAGTCATAAAGAAGGGTTAGTGAATTTGGTAATAGATCAATAGAAGATATTCATTCTAAAGAATAAAGGAAAAAAATTGAAAAATTAATAAGTGCTTAAATAAGCAATGATATAATTTTCCATCTAACTTAATGGAAAACATTAGGCCCAGGTAAGTAAAGAGAAGTAAATGCAAGAAAAATAAGAGCAGAAATCAATGAAATAAAAGCACAAAAACATAAAGAAAATTAATAAATCCCAAATTTAGTTCATTGGAAAATAATCAAAATATCAATAAAACTCCCTCACAAAGGATTGGGAATGAAAGGGAAAACATCAGGGTTACCAATATCTTGAATGAAAGAGAGTTACATTAGAGATCCTACCAACTTTAAAAGATAAAAACTTAGATAACTTCAATAAAATGTTTCTATTTCCTGAAAAACACAACTCTCCAGAATTTATACAAGATAGAATAGAAAATATGAATCAAATTATTTATCAAAGTCCATGACATAGAGAAAGCTCTAGGTGTAAACCATCTTCACTGGGCAATTCTATTCCATATGTGAGGAGGAAAAACTAGCAATGATACTAATATTCTTTCAGAAATATAGTAGGAAGGAAAACAACTTTCTTTTTAAGGCCAACGTAACTGTGATACCAAAACCTGAAAAATACAGTAGAAGAAAAGGTATTTTTATAGAAAAATATTTCTCATACATGTAAATGCAAAGACCCATAGTATAATGTTAACAACTTAAATTCCATAACCTCTATTGGCTATGAAAACTTACCCTGGGACTGCAGATCTGATTTCACATTTGAAAATTAATCAGCATAATGTACTTTATTAACAACAAAGGAAAAAATATCATCATATCATTAGATGCAAAAAAGGTGTTTAACAAAATTCAATGCCTGTATGATGAAAAATCGGAGTAATCTAGGAATACCAGAAAACTTTCTCAACCTGGTAAGGAACATCTAGACAGAAAACAAACAAAAAAAACCCAAAACTGTTCTTTATACTTAACAGTGAAATGTTGAACACTTTCTCCCATGAGATATTTTCAAGGCAAGAAGGCGTCTACCATTCCCATTCAACACTGTACTGGAAGCTTAATGATTATAATAAGGCAAGATATAAGAGGTCAAAATATGAACAAGGAAAAAGGAAAACTATCTGTATTCAGAAATGATATAATTTTTATGTAGAAAATTCCGAAGGAATACAAAACAACTACAAGTCCTGAAAAGTAAATTTAACAAGTTCTCAAGATATGGGGTTATTATAAAGAATGTGTTTCTATGGACTTGTAATAACTTGGGAAACAAAAATTTTTAAAAATCCATTTAATGTAGCATTTCATGGAAAGAAACAGACTAACATTTATTTGGTTTGTTGTTTAGTTGCCAAGTCTTGTCCAGTGGTTGATGTCAAATGAACAATTAAAAGCAATTCAATGCAAAAAATGATTTTGAAATCGCAAAGTGGAAATATGTCCATTAACAGGAAAACTGAAAAATACCTCCTACTATATTCACAACATGGAATAGCACTTAGCATTTGAAAAGAAACACAACAGAATCTCATAGGCATTGTGCTGAGGACATCATATCACACACAAAAGAGTACATACTCTTAGATTTTATTTATATAGTGCAAGCAGCACTAATACATGGTGGGAGAAAATTAGAAAAGGAAATTAGAAAAGCTGTTGTATCTGCCATGGTAATGAACTCTCTTTCTTGCTGTATAACTTTTATTTGGGGAAATAGATGGGGAAACAGTGGAAACAGTATCAGACTTTATTTTTTGGGGCTCCAAAATCACTGCAGATGGTGACTGCAGCCATGAAATTAAAAGACGCTTACTCCTTAGAAGAAAAGTTATGACCAACCTAGATAGCATATTCAAAAGCAGAGACATTACTTTGCTGACTAAGGTCTGTCTAGTCAAGGCTATGGTTTTTCCACTGGTCATGTATGGATGCGAGAGTTGGACTGTGAAGAAGGCTGAGCATCAAAGAATTGATGCTTCTGAACTGTGGTGTTGGAGAAGACTCTTGAGAGTCCCTTGGACTGCAAGGAGATCCAACCAGTCCATTCTGAAGGAGATCAGCCCTGGGAGTTCTTTGGAAGGAATGATGCTAAAGCTGAAACTCCAGTACTTTGGCCACCTCACGTGAAGAGTTGACACATTGGAAAAGACTCTTATGCTGGGAGGGATTGGGGGCAGGAGGAGAAGGGGATGACAGAGGATGAGCTGGCTGGATGGCATCACTGACTCAATGGACGTGAGTCTGAGTGAACTCCGGGAGCTGGTGATGGACAAGGAGGCCTGGCGTGCTGCGATTCATGGGGTCACGAAGAGTCAGACACGACTGAGCAACTGAACTGAACAAGAAGGAGTCTGTATTATGTAAGGTATTGCTAGTGTGCTAAAGCCATGAAAAGTTGGAACCTATATTACCATGATGTCTGCATGGTGTTACTTTTTATAGTGTCTTTAATTAATAGTAAAACTCTTAATAAATTCCTACTTGTTTCAGTTACAGGTGGTTGGACTGATAAATTTTCCTTTTGATAACCTAGAGCCACATGGTGTCTAGGTGTAGTCAGATATTGAGAATTAGACCCATAGAGAAACCTGAATGTGCAAATGAACTCTTTAAACTTGATTACTCCCACTAAGTCACACTACTTCCTAGATAGGATGTACATCTTTGATTGTACCATCCTCATTGTTGAAGTGATGCTCTAATAAATTGATCAGCAATTTATCATATGTGTCAGTAGAGGAGGAACTCTTTCACTCAGCAGAGTATTTGTGGTGGTCCAGTCGCTGTCATGTCTGACTCTTTGTGACCCAATAGACAGCAGCAAGATAGGTTTCCCTGTTCTTCACTATCTCCTAGAGCTTGTGCAAACTCATATCCATTGAGTCGGTGATGGATGCCATCCAACCATCTTATCCTCTGTAACCTCCTTCTCCCTTTGCCTTCAGTCTTTCCCAGCATCAGGGTCTTTTCCAATGAGTTGGCTCTTCACATCAGTTGGCCATAGTATTGGAGCTTCAGCTTCAGCATCAGTCCTTCCAATGAATATTCAGGGTTGATTTCCTTTAGGACTGACTGGTTTGATCTCCTTGCAGTCCAAGGGACTCTCAAGAGTCTTCTCCAGCACCACAGTTTGAAAGCATCAATTCTTTGTTACTCAGCCTTCATTATGGTCTAACTCTCACATCCATACATGACTACTGGATAAATCATAGGTTTGACTATACAGACTTTTATCAGCAAAGTAATGTCTCTGCTTTTTAATATGCTGTCTAGGTTTGTCACAGTTTTTCTTCCAAGGAGCAATCATCTGTTAATTTCATGTCTGCAGTCCCTGTCTTCCATGATTTTTGAGCCTAAGAAAATGCAGTCTGCCACTGTTTGCATTTTTCCCGTCTATTTGCCATGAAGTGATGGGACCAGATGCCATAATTAGTATTTTTAATATTGGGTTTTAAGCCAGCTTTTTCACTCTCCTCTTTCACCTTTATCAAGAGTCTCTTTAGTTTTTCTTCACTTTCTGGTGATGCCATCTGCATATCAGGAAGGTATTAATGTACCATAGCACTAAGTGAGGGAGGGAAGCAACTCTTCTTTATTAGTCCTACCAGGTGCCAGGTTCTCATGTGTGTTCTCAAACTACCTTGTCCCATCTGATTCCCATAACCACCTTGTGAAATAAAAAAAAAAACTTACACTCAATGTAATGTAGACACAAGAGCCTTTAAACTTGTTAGTACAACCTCAGTAATGTTTTATTCAAACTCAGTTCTATCCATATCTGAAATCTTATCCTTTTTTCTCACCACTGCACTTTCTCCATATTTCATTTGCTACAGGAAGTGTTTACAGACGGTGATATTTATTTTTCTTTTTCATTATTAGAAAACATGGCACCACAGCGAAGATGCAGTGCTTAGCTGGTTATATTTGCAAATAGGCATATTCTCATAAATCGGTTGGGTGGCCATGAACTACAAGACACAAATGGATGGTGTTTTTCCCTTGGTTACTCTGCTGTGGTTAAGAACACATTTTGATTTTGATAAACTCTTGATCGTTCTCTCCCTCATGTCTGTTTCTCGCTCTCTGTGTGTCTCTTCCCCAGCCCTTCTCCTCCTCTCTCCCTCCCCTTGTTTTCTCCATTCTACTTACTGAGCAAACTTGTTTTCTGTGTGCCTACTCTGACAGCAATTGTTCAGTTGTTCTAGGCCCTGGGACTTCAGTGATGCAGAAAACAGGCAAGGCTGATGCTTTAATGTTGCTTGTACTCTGTTGAGGTTTATGGAAAATAGGTAAATAAACAAATGCAATTTTAAGTTCTAATAAGTTTCAAAAAAAAAAAAATCCTACAGAGTACTACACAGCAGAGAAGTGGGAGTGAGGGCAGCACCCTTAGTCTGGGTGAACAACTTTTCTAAGGAGTAAAACTTAAATTGACACTTGAATGATAAGTGGAGTCAATGATGCAGAGATCAGTCTGTTCAAATTCTGGGAGCAGCAAGTGCAGATGTCTTAATGGGAGAAGTGGATGTGTCCAGGAATCCTTGGAAAGCCAGAGTGACTGCAGGCCACTGGGTGGGGAGAGGAGATTGATCAGAGGTGAGATGAGGAATATAGGAAATATACAAGTCATTGCTTGGAAGCATTTGAGTGTTTTAAGCATGTGGGTAACATCATCTGATTTACTCACTGGAAAACATTTCTCTAGCTATTGGAAGGCATGAGTAAGGAGAATAGTTAGGTGATTATTGACATAGTCGAGGTAGAAGATAATCATAGCTTGATCTAACATTGCTGAAATCCAAAATAAAGGTTAACACATTTTAGAAGTAGAACTAAAAGTGCTTACTAATGGTTGGAACAAAGAGAAATATATTTTCTAAATCACGGACCATAATTATTTAATATCATTTAACTTAATAAATAATGACTAAAGGTCTATTTGTATTAGATGTTTACAGTTTGAGTTGGTGACTCAGGAGTAAAACATGACACACTTCCTCCTGTATAATAGTCGCTGGACTTTACCTAGACTTACTGACTTCTCAGAGTTATTGAATTTCAGGATGAACATGGAAATCTGAATTTCAACTAGTTTGAGAACCACTGGTATAGCCATACATGTTATACATGCTATTTTTTCCAGTGTAGAAGTTGAGAGGAAAAATAGAAATGGCAGCTCCTGTCAAGATTGTCCTCCCAAGAGTAAGACAAGCCTGGAAGAGAGAGGACTTAGGTTGAGAATAAACGTTAGCAGAATCTGTACTTAGGTTGAAGTCTTAATACAGAGTGGAGAAAAAAGAGCTCTATGCAAAGTAATGTGTAGAAGAGTTACCCATATTAAGAGGCAGATATGGGAGGAGAGCTGTCGGATTACACTTGAGAATAGTATGTGTCATGTCGACAGAGCAAGAAAAATAAAGGAAAGAGAAAAAGGGAATGATAAGAATTGAGAAATCGTAGAATGATTTTCTGAGTGTATTGTGCAATTCAGTAAATAATATAGTAATATAAATTACCATATATATTATACCATATATCTATATATAGGTATTTTATTACTGGTGACAAAAATTTGCTAAGCATGAGGAGATAATTGTTTAAGTAGTTATATCAAACTGCATGGCTTTTGATGGTTGCTTTTATAACTTGGGCAAGATTGGTTGTAAGGCATAATGAAAAGGGGACTAATAAAAGAAAAGGATATTTGGGGGCTGGAAAAAAAAATGGTTAGATCTCAGTACTACCTTGCAGTTCTAAAAAGAACAGTAAAGCTGGATTGAGTCCTGCTTATGTTACTGTATTAAATAGAGTTCTTAATGGAGGCAATGCTTTTGAAGGGAAACATAAATAATTTATTTGTTGGATTATTTTTTTTTCAACTGCTGTAAGAGTGGCTGGTTAGAACTAGGTCTGTGACAGAGTCCTAGTCAAATAAATAAAACGAAAAAACAAAATTGAGAGGAGGAATTTCTGTTTCTTGTAATTACAGAGTAACTTGTATTAGATTAATTTCTTGCACATAATAATTATAAACCTTGGGTTAAAATTTATTCTAGAACAGTCTCTGAAAGCATTGGAAAGCAGCCCAAAGCAGTCTGTGATGGCGCTTATGATTCTAATATTCATATTGAAATGCAAAAGAAACAAAAGCCAAAAGCTAAACTAGCCAAGATCATCATGAAAAATAGCAAAGATAGAGAACTCAGATTGTCAAACTTTAAGACATAGTATAAATCTACAGTAATCAATACACTGTCATACAGGTATAAAAGATAGATATTTAGATTAATGGGATAGATTTTGGTTTACAGAACACACTCATAATAAGTTGTTTAACTGATTTTTCACAAATACACAGAAGCAGTTAAACAATGGAAAAAAGCTATTTTCAACAAATGGTTCAGGAACAGTTGGATATCTATATGAGAAAAAATGAACTTCAATCTCTCCCTTCTACCATACACAAAGCTTAAAAGAAAGATACAGTGGTTGCATGTCAATTATACCCCATTAAAGCTAGGGAAGGAGGAGAAAGAAACCCACAGAAATGTCAGCAAGATGGTGGGCCAGGCATTTGTGGCCATCATTCCTCCCCACCCCAAAAAACTATTTTTGACAGCCACCCATGGATGAGAGTGCTTTTATGGGAGCCTGGGAGTCTAGTGGAAGGATTTCAGTAACGTATTGAAGCACAAAATCTGAGAATAGGCTCATTAAAGAAGGCAAGAAGAACAATTTCCGTTTGCCTGCATCATCCCTTCCTGAAGGCTGCAGAGCACAGTGGCAAGGGAAACCTCAGCCTGTGATATCTCCTAAGGGGCACGTGAGGGTTTAGTGAGCTCCTAGCTTCCCCAGCTGTGTAGGACATGGCTTAAGAGGTCCGTTTCTGTCTTGACTCATCTCATGTCACTGAGAGGATGGGCATACTTAAATAGTTTGGGCTAGCTAAAATCATGAATAATGTGTGGAACTCACAGCATCCAGGTTTGGGAACTCAAAAACTGGATGCATCTCTATTAAGCACCTTGCAAACTGAAGCAAGAGGCTCACTCATGAACCACACAGGATACTTAACCTGCTGCTGCTGCTGCTGCTGCTAAGTTGCTTCAGTCGTGTCCAACTCTGTGCGACCCCATAGACAGCAACCTACCAGGCTCCCCCGACCTGGGATTCTCCAGGCAAGAACAGTGGAGTGGGTTGCCATTTCCTTCTCCAATGCAGGAAAGTGAAAAGTGAAAGTTAAGTCGCTCAGTCGTGTCTGACTCCTAGCAACCCAATGGACTGCAGCCCACCAGGCTCCTCTGTCCATGAGATTTTCCAGGCAAGAGTACTGGAGTGGGGTGCCATTGCCTTCTCCGACTCTTTCCTCTAGGAACCAGCAAAACAGCCAGGAAATGGTAAGAGTAAATCCCTACATATCAATAATTACTTTACATTTAAATGAATTAAGTTCTCTAACCAAAGTGGTTGAATGGATTAAAAAAAGATCCATTCATCTACATATACACAATGGAGTATTACTCAGCCATTAAAAAGAATACATTTGAATCAGTTCTGATGAGATGGATGAAACTGGAGCCGATCATACAGAGTGAAGTGAGCCAGAAAGAAAAACACCAATACAGTATACTAACACATATATATGGAATTTAGGAAGATGGCAATGATGACCCTGTATGCAGGACAGCAAAAAAGACACAGATGTGTATAGCGGACTTTTGGACTCAGAGGGAGAGGGAGAGGGTGTGATGATTTGGGAGAATGGCACTGAAACATGTATACTATCATGTAAGAATCGAATTGCCAGTCTATGTCTGATGCAGGATATGGCACGCTTGGGGCTGATAAGCGGGGATGACCCAGAGAGATGTTGTGGGGAGGGGGGTGGGAGGGGGGTTCATGTTTGGGAACGCATGTACACCTGTGGTGGATTCATGTCAATCTATGCCAAAACCAATACAGAATTGTAAAGTAAAAATTAAAAATAAATAAATTTTAAAAAAAGAATATAAAAAAAAAATTATCACAGACAAAGAAGGTCATTATGTCATCCAAAAGGAGTCACTTCATCAAGAGGACATAACAATTATAAATATAGGTACTCAATATCATAGTACCTAAATATATTAAACAAACATTGGTAGAGCTAAAGAAAGAAATAGATACCAATACAATAATAGTAGGATATTTTAATACCTCACTTTCTATAATGGATAGATTATCATGACAGACAATCAGTAAGGAAACAGTGGACTTGGATAACACCCTAAATGAAATGGATCTGTCCTTTCCAATAAAGAAAAACCCAGGACCAGATGGCATAACTGGTGAATTCTGTCCAACATTTAAAGCAGAATTAATACCAATCTTCATAACCTTCCAAAACAGTTGAAGAGAAGGGAACACTTCCAAACTTTATGAGGCCAGCATATCCTGATACCAAAGCCAGACAAGAGTACTACAAGAAAAGAACACATAGGCTGAGATGAGTGATGAACACGGATGCTAACATCTTCAACAAAACACCAGCAATCCAAATTCAACAGCATATTAAAAGCATCATATACTGTGATCAAGTTGGATTCACTCCTGAGATGCTAGAACAGCTCCCATTGGCAAGTCAATCAATGTAATATATTACACTGGACCAAAATTATATAATTATCACAACAGATGCAGAAAAGCATCTAACAAAATACAACATCCCTTCATAATAAAAAAATCTAAGTTATTTATTGAAAGAATGTACCCCAACATAGTAAAAACCATATGACAAGCCTACAGCTAACTCAGTGGTGAGAAGCTAAAAGCTTTCTTGTAAGATCAGGAATAAGCAAGGATGCCTGCTTTCACCATTTATATTCAATATGGTACTGGAAGCCTTAGCCAGGATAATTAGGCCAAAAAAAGAAAAGATATACAACTCTCAAAGGAAGAAGTAAAATTTATCTTTATGCAAATATCATTATACTATGTGTAGAAAACACTGAATACTATCAAAAAACTATTAGAACTAACAAACAAATTCAGTAAAATTTTAGTATATAAAATCAACATGTAAAATTTTGTTACATTTCTATATGCTTACAATAGACTGAAAAGGAAATTAAGAAAATAATCCCATTTTATAGCATTAAAAGCATTTATATTTATACATTAAATCCCATTTATAAAGCATTATAAGTATTTCATAAGTGAAATACTTATGAATAAATTTAAGGAGTTGAAAGATATGTGCACTGAAAACTATAAAGTATTGAAAGAATTTGAAAAAAAACCAGATAAATGGAAATATATCCCTTATTCATGGAATATAATAATTAATATTATTAAAATATCCATACTACTGAAAGTAATCTATAGATTCAGTGCAATCCATATAAAAATTTTAATGGTATTTTCCCCAGAAATAGGAAAAAAAGTTCTAAAACTCATATGGCATTTTAGCAAAGACCCTGAGTAACTAAGGCAATTTTGATTAAGAAAAACAAAGCTGGAGTCAGTATACTGTATGTTTTTAAAATATACCACGAAGCTGCTGCTGCTGCTGCTAAGTCACTTCAGTCGTGTCTGACTCTGTGTGACCCCATAGACGGCAGCCCACTAGGCTCCCCCGTCCCTGGGATTCTCCAGGCATGAACACTGGAGTGGGTTGCCATTTCCTTCTCCAATGTGTGAAAGTGAAAAGTGAAAGTGAAGTCGCTCAGTCATGTCCGACCCTCAGCAACCCCATGGACTGCAGCCCTCCAGGCTACCCTAATAAAAATAGTGTATTAGTGGCATTAAAAATAGACATAGACCAACAGAACAGAATAGAGAACTCAGAAATAAACACAAACATATGCAGTCAACTGATCTTTGACAAAGTTTCTGGGAATACATATGTGAAAGGATATTCTCTTTGTTAAATGATACTTAGAAAACTGGATATCCAAATGCAGAAAAAACAAGCTGGAAGCTAGTCTCATACCATATACAAACATTAACTCAAAATGAACTCATGTCTTAAATGTAAGACCTGTTTGTAAAACTAGTTAAAATAAACAAAATGCAAAAGCTCTTTGATATTGACCTGGGCAATGATTTTTTTACATATGAGCCCAAAGCACAGTTCACAAAATAGAAAAACAGACAAATGCAATCATATCATAACAAAAAGCCTGGACAGCAAAGGAAACACTCAACAGAGTGAAGAGAGAACCTGTGAAATGGCAAAAAATATCTGTAAACCACATGTTTTTTACTATGGGTTAATAACAACAGCAAAAAAAAAAAAAAAAAAGAGGCTTTTAATAGCAAGAAAGCTGATAACCTGATTCTAAAAACTAGAAAATGACTAAGTAGAAATTTCTCCAAAAAACACAAGTTCAACCAGTATATGAAAAGATTCTCAATATCAGTAATCATTAGGGGAATGCAGATTAAATCCAACACACACCTCACACCAGTTGAATGGCTATTACAAAAAAAGACAGATAAATGCTGGAGAGTGTGTACCTAAAAGGGGACGTTTGTATAATGTTGGTGGAAATGTAAACTATATGAGGGGATAAATATGTTAGTTAGCTTGATCATGGCAATTATTTCACTATATATATGTGTGTGTGTGTATTAAAACATATTGTACACTGTAAATATATGAAATTTTTGTGTCTCAACTTTTCCTAGGTAAACCTGAAAAAAAAAGCGTAAAAGCCAAGACCATCAAGCTTTTGGGACAAAATATATGAAAATAACTTTACAATCTGTGGATAGTTAAAGATTTCTTAGAAAGTAAAGGACTTCAATAACCATAAAAGAAGAAATTCATAAAGTAGATTTCATCAAAATTAAAAGTGTATGTTCATGAAATACACCATTGGAAATAAATAGGCAAGGCACAAACTAGAATAGCATATTATAAATAATATATTTGGCAAAAGGTTTTATCCAAAATTCAAGAAGAATTTCTTTAACTCGATAATAAAAGACATATAATCCAATTGAAAAATGAGCATATAACTTGAACAGATACTTGTAAGCTACAATAGGAGATATATGAATGGCCAATAATCCCTTTAAAATTCTCATAATTCATCATTAAGGTGATGCAAATTAAGGTCACAATGTGATGTTGCTTCACACCCACTAGAGTGGCTCAACTTGAAAAAAAAGATTCCAAAACAAAACTCAGTACCCGTCAATACTTGAATTGCTTATAGGAGTGTATAATGGTACACTGAGTTTGGGAAAAGTTTTGGCTTTTGTTGTTGTCTTTGTTGTTTTTGAAGCCAAACATACAGAATGCTTCTAAGACTCTCAGCGTCATGTGTACAGGTCCTGTGAAAGTCCTTCTTGAGTGTGGTTAGGACCTATGATTATGATGGAATAATCACCCCATTGCTTAGGTTACATTATATATGACTGACCTTGGCTACTAGAATGTGATTCTTTGGCTGGCTTTGAAAAATTTAGCTGTCATGTTGTGAACTGGTCATGTGGCTAGGACCTGTGGGCATCCTCTAGGAGCTAAGAGTAATTTTTGGCCAAGAGCCAGCAGGAAAATAGGAACTTTAGTCATACAAGTGCAAGGAGCTGAATTCTGCCCACAACCTGAATGAGCTTGAAAGTAAACTCCCAACCTCCCAAAGTAAACGTAATCTCAGCTGCCATTTCATTTCATTCTTGTTATTCTCTAAGCAGAGGATTCAGTTCTGCTGCGTAGACTTCAGATCTACAGAAATAGCGAGATAATAAATGGGTTTTGCAATATTTGTGCTAATTTGTTACACAACGTAAAAAAGCAGTATATTCCTGTTATTTATCATCTCTCTTTTGCTGCACTTTGTTCAGTAGGTTTCCCTTACAGATCTTTGAACTCTTTTATTTCCTTTATATCTTTCTGACAATGTGATATTCAAATTGTCAAACCCTATTTGGTATATTTGCACAGGAGGATGAAGTGAAGCGGTCCATCACGTGATCAATCCCTGTTCAAAAGAATCAAAATTCTTGGTTTTCAAATCATAGTATTCTTGTTCCAATGCACTGCATATACTTTATATACATGTCTAATTTCATTTATATCCCTGGCAAGACTTTGTAATGAATACCTCCACCAAAGATACATTGTTTTTGCTTGTTTTCTTACTTCTGTTAGTTCATGTTTTTTCCCCAATATTGAAACTCATTTGCTTATTACTAGTGTAGAGATCTACTCCCTGAGATTTCTCTCTTCTTTTCTCTGTTGTTAGTGGTGCATTAAACAAAAAAAAAAATCCAGGGCACATTTAAAAACTTTTCTAAGACTTGCATTCATAAAAATGGCTGAGCATTTTATTCATGAAAATTGAAATAAGGACAAATTGATTTTAAATGAAAGCCCCAAATCCTTTTTCTCAAATATACAGATTAAATTAATATCCTTTTAACTTACTCATCTTATTCAGGTTCCATTTCTCTATCAGTGGATAACTAAATGCTAATTTCCAACATCAGTGAAAACTTTTAGAACAGAGAGCTATTAGTACTGCTTCCCCACCTCCAACCAAGATTTATGCTCAGCTCCATCATTAAATAATACTTTCTGTTAAGCTGGACTTCAGACAGATGAATGCAATTCTCTTCATATGCCATTCAATTTGGAGCAGGATTTTGGCTGTGGATTTTTGAAAGACTGCATGATTCAACAATGAAATTTGAGAGTAAAATTAACACTTATGAAAGACAGCTTCTAAGGAACAGCAATTATGATTATAAAAGAGCCTTCTGTGCCATTTATGCCATAGATACAAAAAAGTATTCATCTTAAGCTTTGATTCTGCTCAATACCTTTGTTTCTGCCATTTCTTCTAAAATGCCCTTGAACTTCTTTATCTACTGAAATTTCTCTCATTCTTCAAAGTTTACTTATTTCTGTTTCCTCCCAGGTATTAAAAGAATGAATTTCTTCCTTTTATTCACTTCCACCTCCATTTTGCTTTGATGAATTTAGATATTCCTGGACCTGTTACCCTCCATCATATTTTGAGCCCCAAGGGAGCAAGATTGTCTCTTATTTGTGTCTTTATGTGGAGCCATCTTAGATGGTATTAGGTATATATTAGATGTTCAGTAATTCTATGAAATAAATGAAATGTACAATGTAATGAATGCAAATATAAATGTACACTGTAATAAGGACAATGCACAATGCCCCCCTGAGTCTGCTCTTCTACATACACTTAAAGGCAAAGGAAATACAAAACAACATCTACAACTCTGTTAATTTTTCTGAGAAAATACTCATGAAAAAACGATGAGACATATAGAATGTGGTGGGTAATGAGAGTCTTTAAGTAAGTTCTTGGCTCAAAGTTAATTTACTCAAGTGAAACAAAACAAGAGAGTGTGCTGGAAAAGCTTTATCATCAGAAGTGGCTTATAATTTGAATGGCCATCATTAGTATTAGTTACTTTCACTTCTGTGAGTGTTAATATTATTCATGTAAAACAGGGAAGCTTATGATCATTACTACCCACTGTTGCTGGGATAATCAAAGACATAAAACACATGAAGTTACCTTAAAATACAAATGCAAGAGAAACTGCTGCTGAAAATTAGGCTGTTTTCTTTTACTATTTTACCTTTATTGAGTCAGCACTGTATTCCTCAAAATAATTAGGTCAGTACATTTTATCCTGAAACATTCACGTGACTAGTAGGCATACAGTGTCATATCCAGTTAATTTGTTTTTGACCACACTGTTCTAGGACTTTTCACTTCAAATTACTACTTTGTTTTTATTCATCTTACCTAATTATCAACACGAATTAATACCTTCTTGAGTTACCTTGAACATACAGAATATTGGACATTCTCAGTTAAAAACTGTTGCATGAAAAAGAAAGTGAAAGTGTTAGTCGCTCAGTCAGGTCCGACTCTTGGCCATTCCGTGGACTTTAGCCTGCCAGGCTCCTCTGTCCATGGGATTTCCCAGGCAAGAATACTGGAGTTGCTAGCCTCTTCTACAGGAGATCTTCCTGACCCAGGGATTGAACCCGCATCTCCTGTACTGCAGGCAGATTCTTTACTGTCTGAGCCACCATGAAGGCAATTTGTTCCTTTCTTTTGTTGCAGTTTATATACAGAGATTTCTCAGAATTTACAAGGGTACAACAAATGGACTAATTTTGATACACTACTGGACATGGAACAACAGACTGGTTCCAAATAGGAAAAGGAGTGCGTCAAGGCTGTATGTTGTCACCCTGCTTATTTAACTCCTATGCAGAGTACATCATGAGAAACGCTGGACGGGAAGAAACACAACCTGGAATCAAGATTGCCGGGAGAAATATCAATAACCTCAGATATGCAGATGACACCACCCTTATGGCAGAAAGTGAAGAGGAGCTAAAAAGCCTCTTGATGAAAGTGAAAGAGGAGAGTGAAAAAGTTGGCTTAAAGCTCAACATTCAGAAAACAAAGATCATGGCATCCGGTCCCATCACTTCATGGGAAATAGATGGGGAAACAGTGGAAACAGTGTCAGACTTTATTTTTTGGGTTCCAAAATCACTGCAGATGGTGACTGCAGCCATGAAATTAAAAGATGCTTACTCCTTGGAAGAAAAGTTATGACCAACGTAGACAGCATATTCAAAAGCAGAGACATTACTTTGCCGACTAAGGTCTGTCTAGTCAAGGCGATGGTCTTTCCAATAGTCATGTATGGATGTGAGAGTTGGACTGTGAAGAAGGCTGAGCACTGAAGAATTGATGCTTTTGAACTGTGGTGTTGGAGAAGACTCTTGAGAGTCCCTTGGACTGCAAGGAGATCCAACCAGTCCATTCTGAAGGAGATCAGCCCTGGGATTTCTTTGGAAGGAATGATGCTAAAGCTGAAACTCCAGTACTTTGGCCACCTCGTGCAAAGAGTTGACTCATTGGAAAAGACTCTGATGCTGGGAGGGATTGGGGGCAGGAGGAGAAGGGGACGACAGAGGATGAGCTGGCTGGATGGCATCACTGACTCGATGGCTGTGAGTCTGAGTGAACTCCGGGAGTTGGTGATGGACAGGGAGGCCTGGCGTGCTGCGATTCATGGGGTTGCAGAGAGTCGGACATGAGTGAGCTGAACTGAACTGAACTGAATCTAGTGAGTAATAATGAAACAAAAGCAATGTTAAATAATGTTTTAGTTTTTCTTAAGGACACATTTGAATATAACAAATATCACTAGACCTTTCTATGATTTTTTCCTCGCTGCTTTTTAACAATTTTATTGTTAGAATTTATAACCAAATATTTAATGGATTCAGTGTTTGGGGAAACTGAATATATAATTATTATCGTCCTGTCTCTAGAACTAACTGTAAAGCCTTGTCTGATTGCCCAGTCATGTCTGCATGTTTCCATTATTATTTTTTCTTTTTTTAACCACAAGTCTATGTCATTGAGTTTCCCAGTATGTCTAGGAGCTAAGATCACAGGAAGAATGGCCTGACATATGTAGAAATAGACAAAATAGAGAAGGAAGTGGAGGTATGACCCAGCATTGCTCTTCTGAGTGAAATGATCCCTTCCAAAAGCCATTTTAGATCCCTGTCCCTAAGGAAAGTAATTATTCGAAGATGAATGCTTCAATCTATCCTATTTCTGAAATGTGCCCATGGATCCTCTCTTGAACCATGATGTTTTAGAAAGCAGTTTTCTGATAATTCATCATATTTCTTCTCTGCCACCCACACTGAAATGTACCTGTCACTCAAATTAATCTTATGGTTTTGCTCTGCTCTCTGTCTTCCATTTTTATTAAGTTGGTCTTTCATTGAAATTTAAGTTTCTGCTTTGTACAGACTGCTGTATTGACAGTAGGATATATAGACAAATGTGACAGGGTGTTTGTGTTCAAGGAGCGACTATTGGATCAGTGGTAAACTCTTGTTATCAGTGGTGACTGACATGATATAGATGCCATGTCATGTGAAGATAATCAGGTAAGCACTTTTATTGTCTATAGAAATGATAAGGAGGGACTCCTAGATGCCTGCCACCATTCACTCTAGAGGGGAACCAGAAAACATAGAGCCAAGGTCCCCTAATGATACCAGAAGCACAGCTGCTTGGGCATGGGTGGAAGTAGGAACTCGAGTGGTCTCTGTGGCAGGGGCACAAGATAAGGGGCATCAGAACGATCTGACACATAAGAGGATACTTGGAAGGCTTGAGGAATAGAGAGAGAATGGGAAGGATTTTTACTATCTTCTGTTTGTTTTACTCTCAAAAGAAGGAACAATGTAAAAATAGTCTTGGTAGTCAACCTTGCCTGAAAAGGTCTCCCAGTCTGCAATCCTGATTATTCTTTTGCTCTGAACTTACTTTACTTTTCTTCATAGTCAACAGATTTTGAGATTTACTGCTGGATTGTTTCCATATCTTGGCTGTTGTGAGTGATGCTTCAATTACTATGGGAGTTCTAATATCTCTTTGAGATCTTGATTTTAATTCTTTTGTATAAATACCTAGTTAGTGTCCATCAACAGAAAGAAAATGTAGTATATACATGTATTAGAACTCTATTAAGCCTTTAAAAAAGAAGAAAATTCTGCAGTGTGTGGCAACATGGGTGAACCTTGAGGTTATTATGCTAAGTGAAATAAGCCAGTCTTGGAAAGAAATTCTGCATGATTCTACTTGTATGATGTATCTAAAGTATCAAATTCATAGAATCAAAGAGCAGAGAGGTGATTAGTAGAGCCTAAAAAAAAAAGGGAAAATAGGCAGTTACCAAATCAGTGGGCATAAAGTTTCAGTGAAGCAAATTAATAAGCTCTAGAGAATCCCAGGGACAGAGGAGCCTAGTGGGCTGCTGTCTATGGGGTCGCACAGAGTTGGACACGACTGAAGCAACTTAGCAGCAGCAGCAGCAGCAGAGATAGCTATACACTATTGTACCTGTGGTCAATGTAAGTAAAGTATATTTAAACTTTTGTTAAGAGGGCACCTCTCATGTTAAATGTTCCTGCTACTGCTGCTGCTAAGTTGCTTCAGTCGTGTCTGACTCTGCGACCCCATAGATGGCAGCCCATCAGGCTCTGCCATCCCTGGGATTCTCCAGGCAAGAACACTGGAGTGGGTTGCCATTTCCTTCTCCAGTGCATGAAAGTGGAAAGTGAAAGTGAAGTCGCTCAGTGAGTAAATAAACAAGATAATGCTAGATTGTTAGTGAATCTCATATTCTCTAAAAGATGAGAGTAAATATGTGAATTGCTTTGACTCTACTTTTGACTTCTGATTTCACTTTGAATGAAGCACTAGGCTGAGAGTAAGCTAAGGAAAGTCTTAACTTACGTTGGTCTTATTGACAGCCATTTTTTGAAAATTAAGTGATATTCTGTTTGTGAAATTATGAAAGGTGTCTCAAGAGATACAATATCTGATCAGGGTAAATAGGAGTTTTATATAGGATTTAAAAGGGGAAAAGTTAGACCTATATGGTGAAGGAAACAAACAGGAAGTGTAAAGGCTCAGAGATGTGATTAAGTGTGAAGTATGAGGCCAAAGCATGGAATTCAAGGTGATGCAGTGGAACTGACATGTAAATTATGATGTATGTTTGTGGGTGTATCTTGGAGGAGAGGTGAATAATTTATCTCTTTCTAAACACTGGGGTATTTCCAACCTTTTGCTATTATAAACAATACTACTATATATAACCTCATACATATATTTTGTTTATGAGCAGTCATACCTTTAGAATACATTTCAAGAAGTACCATTGCCAAAGGGTAAATTCAAGTGTTATTTGAAAGCTATTGTCAATTTTCCTTGCATAGAATATGTTCCATTTTTAAATTCCCCAAAGCAAGTAATATCTTGACTCCTTTGTCCCCCAGCATTGCTAACAATGTGTTGACACTCTTCAATTTTTGTTAATTTGAGGGTGAAAAATATTATTTCTATTTCATATCTTTTATTCTGAGTGGAGTTGAACTCTTTATACAGCTAATGGTCACTGATATTTATTTGTATGTAAACTGCCTCTTTGTCTCTTGAACTCTTGTTCAGTGGGTTGTTCTTTTCTTCTAGATTTCTGGAAGGTGTTTATATATTAGAATAGCTTTTTTTTCTGTGATAGGAATTTCAGGCATTTCCCCCAGTTTATAAATTGTCTTTGGACTTTGGTTATGGCATTTTTGTTCATGTAATGGAAAAGAAAATCAGCTAGTTTAATTATCAGTCGTTAATAGCTTCTTAACTAAGAGACTTATTTAGAAAGTACTCCTCCATTTCAAGAAGATAAAAGAATTTCCCCAAGTTTTCTTCCAATACTTTGATAGCTTTATCTGAAAAAATATTTTAAAGTGATATTTTTCAAGTAAATAGTGCTGTGTGGTGGTGGTGATTTAGTCACTAAGCTGTGTCTGACTCTTCATTAACTGTAGCTTGCCAGGCTCCTCTGGCTATGGGATTTCCTAAGCAAGAATACTGGAGTGGGTTGCCATTTCCTTTGCCATGGGATTTTCCTGACACATAGATTGAACCAGCATCTTGAACTCACATCTCCTGCATTGAAAGCAGATTCTTTACTGTTGAACAAAAAGGGAAATCCTCTAAATGACTTAATGTATATATTGGACATTTCCTTGTGTGCCCTTCTTTCCTTCCTTCCCAACCTGTCTCTTGGCAACCAGTCATCTGCTTTTTAAACATTTACTATAGTAAAAAATTCAACATAAAATTTACCACCTTGATCATTTTTAGGTGTATAATATAATAGTGGACATGAATTTGAGCAAACTCAGGGAGACAGTGAAGGACAGGGAAGCCTGGTGTGCTGCAGTCCATGGGGTCTCAAAGAGTCAGACCTGCCAGAGTGACTGAACTGAACTGAAGTGATAGTGGCTATACCATTTTACATTCCCATTAACAGTGTGCAAGAATTCCATTTTTTCTACATGCTTGCCAACACAACAGTATCAAAACACTATTTTAATACTGGCCACCATAAAAGGATAAGAATGAGACAATAGGATACGTGATTTTGAGTTTGATGTGCATTTCCCAAATGATTAGTGATGCTGAGTATCTTTGCATATGCTTGTTGATCATTTGGATATCTCCTTGTGCTCTGCTCAGTCACTTCATCGTGTCCAACTCTTTGTGATCCCATGGATTGTAGCCCTCCAGGAGAAATGCCTGTTCAGGTGCTTTGCCCATTTAAAAAAACCTGAGTTATTTGTTTCTTGCTGAGTTCTTTTTATATTCTAGTTATTAACCTTTTATTAGGTATATGATTGGCAAATATTTTCTCCCATTCTGTAGCTTTTTTTTTCATTCCATTGACTGTTTCCTTTGCTACCTAGAAGTTTTTAAATCTAACATAGTCCTATTTTTACTTTTGTTTGCTGTGCTTTTGTGTCACATCCTAGAAATTGTTTCCAAATCTAATGTGAATGTCATGACACTTTCCCCCTACGTGTTTTTTTTCTAGAAATTTTATAGTTTCATGTCTTATGTTTAAATCTTTAATTGATTTTAAGTTTAATTTTTATATGGTATAAGTAAAGGGTCAAACTTTTTCTTTTGCAAGTAGATGTCAAGTTTTCTCAGCACCATTTGTTGAAGAGACTATCTTTTCCCCACTGTGTAGTCTTAGGACCCTGGACTAAGATCATTTGACCATAAGTTTTGTTTCTCTGCTCTATTCTCTTATATTTTTCACTCTGTATGCTAGTACCATACTGTTTGGTTAGTGTAGCTTTAGGTAATGTTTTGAAATTGGCAAGTGCGAGGGCTTCAGATTTGTTTTCATTTCTCAAGATGATATTGATATCTAGGATATTTTTATCCTAAATACCAAATTCAATATGAATTTGAATTTAAGGATTTCATATAAATTTTAGGATTTTTTTCCTATTTATAAAAAATGCAATTATGATTTTGATAGGGACTATGTTGAACCTACATATAGCTTTGGGTAATATGATAATTTTAACAATGTGAAGCCTTCCAATCCATGAACTTCAGTATCTTTCCATTTGCATCTTATTTCTTTCATCAATGTTATATAGATTTCAATGTACAAATCTTTCACTTCCTTAGTTAGGTTTATGCCTAAGTATTTTATTCTTTGTGATGCTATTATAAATGGGATTGTTTTCTTAATCTCCTCTTCAGATAGTTTATTGCTAATGTATGAAAACATTACTGATTTTTTTATATGTTGATTTGTATCCTACCAATGTATTGAATTCACCTATTAGTCCTAATAGATTTTTAGTAGAGCACTGAGTTTTCCACATATAAAATCATGTCATCTGCAAACAAATAATTTTAGCTGTTCCTTTCTGATTGGCATACTCTTTCTCTTTCTTTCATTCTCTTTCTCTCTTTCTTTCCCTACTTGTTCTGGCTAGAATTTCCACTGCTATATGTTGAAAAGAAATTGTAGGAATAGGTATATATGCCTTGTTCCTGATCTTAGAGGAGAAATTTTTAGTCATTCATTATGGAGGACACTGTTAGCTGTGGACTTTTATACATTAAAAAAAAAGAAAAAAATCTAGGTTGAGGTGGTTTCCTTCTAGTCTTAGTTTGTTGAGTTCCATAATCATGAAAAGGATTTCAATTTTGTCTGATGTTTTTTCTGCATCAGTTGAGATGTTCATGTACTTTTTCCTTTCATTCTGTTAATGTGAATTACCTTGATTGATTTTTCTATGTTGAATTGTCTTTGGGTTGTGGGACTAAATCCTTCTTGGTCACTGTGTAACCATTTTAATATGCAACTGAATTTGGCTAGCTAGAATTTTGTTGAGGAGTTTTGTATCAATATTTGTAAAGTATATTGCTCTGTAGTTTCTTTTCTAATGGTTAGTTTATCTGGCTTTGGTATCAGAGTAATTTTGTTTTCAAAGAATAAGTAAGAAAATGGACCTTCAGTTTTGTTTAAAGTTAAATGAGAATTGCTTTTAGTTCTTTAAATGCATGATACAATTCCATATCATGTAATCAGATTTAAGAATTTTTTTTGTTGGGAGATTTCTTTTCATTACTAATTGAATCTCCTTACTTGAATGTAGCTGATGTATGCCTATTTAGATTTTCTATTTCTTTGTGATTTAGTTTTGGTACGTTTTTTGTGCTCCTTTGCATTTTTCTATTTCATCTATCAACAGGTTATACAATCTATTGGCATATGATTTTATAGTACTCTGTTATAATCCTTTTTATTTATTTTGTTTGAAGTAATAAAGGCTGTTAATTTCCTAAACTAGAAAGGGCATCAAAATGCACACCTAAAAACTACTATTAATTTAAATCAAGATAAATAAACTGATATGCAAGCTGTTTTAAAAAAAACAAACAAAAAGAAAACATTTTAAAACAAATATAAATATTTTTAATAGAATAATGTAAAATATAGAGCTGAATTCCCACCAAGAGCAATGAATGCTAGTAAAAAATGGAATAGTATATTTAATGTAATAAAGAAAATAACTGCCTTTGTAGAGGTCTATGCTCATCAATTATTTAATATATAAATTAATGCAAAATCATACTTGAGTCAAACAAAATATGGCAGAATTAATCATGAGCAGAACTGCATAAAACAAACTATTAAAAGGTAGTTTATCAGGTAAGGGTATAATGATCTTTTATGCCTGTTCAGAGATATAGTAGAAAATGAAGACCATCAGAAAAGGTGATTATGTGAGTGAAGCTAAGTAAATGTGAGATTTAAAAAATATATTAATATATATATGGAATTGATCTACACCAAGAGAAAGCACATTGGGAGGAAGATAATTGGCATCATATTCTAAGATTCTTATCTAAATTAGATTATATTTTAATATCTCAAGAATGTATGTTCCAAACTCTAGGATAAAAACTAAAATAATTTTAAAATTCTCATATATCTCTTATGTGAGTTAAGATAAATGAGATTGTAATTCAAGGAGAAAGAAAAACTTAAAGTAGGAGTAATGAGTAGAAAGGAAATAGTTTGATAATGGATGTAAGTAAATAAACTGGTAATTTTTTTAATATAAATTTATTTTAATTGGAGGTTAATTGCTTTACAATATTGTATTGGTTTTGCCATACATCAACATGAATCCACCACAGGTATACATGTGTTCCCCATCCTGAACTCCCGTCCCACTTCCCTCCCCATACCATCCCTCTGGGTCCTCTCAGTGCACCAGCCCCAAGCATTCTGTATCTTGCATCGAACCTGGACTGGCTGTTCGTTTCATATATGATATTATACATGTTTCAATGCCATTCTCCCAAGTCATTCCACCCTCGCCCTCTCCCACAGAGTCCAAAAGACTGTTCTATACATCTGTGTCTCTTTTGCTGTCTCACATACAGGGTTATCATAACCATCTTTCTAAATTCCATATATATGCATTAGTATACTATATTGGTGCTTTTCTTTCTGGCTTGCTTCATTCTGTATAATAGGCTCCAGTTTCATCCACCTCATTAGAACTGATTCAAATGTATTCTTTTTAATGGCTGAGTAATACTCCATTGTGTATATGTACCACAGCTTTCTTATCCATTCATCTGCTGATGGACATCTAGATTGCTTCCATGTCCTGGCTATTATAAACAGTGCTGCGATGAACATTGGGGTACACGTGTCTCTTTCAATTCTGGTTTCCTCGGTGTGTATGCCCAGCAGTGTGACTGCTGGGTCATAAGGCAGTTCTATTTGCAATTTTTTAAGGAATCTCCACACTGTTCTCCATAGTGGCTGTACTAGTTTGCATTCCCACCAACAGTGTAAGAGGGTTCCCTTTTCTCCACACTCTCCAGCATTTATTGCTTGTAGACTTTTGGATTGCAGCCATTCTGACTGGCGTGAAATGGTACCTCATTGTGGTTTTGATTTGCTTTTCTCTGATAGTGAGTGATGTTGAGCATCTTTTCATGTGTTTGTCAGCCATCTGCATGTTTCTTTGGAGAAAAGTCTATTTAGTTCTTTGGCCCATTTTTTGATTGGGTCATTTATTTTTCTGGAATTGAGCTGCATAAGTTGCTTGTATATTTCTGAGATTAGTTGTTTGTCAGTTGCTTCATTTGCTATTATTTTCTCCCATTCTGAAGGCTGTCTTTTCACCTTGCTTATAGTTTCCTTTGTTGTGCAGAAACTTTTAATTTTAATTAGATCCCATTTGTTTATTTTTGCTTTTATTTCCAATATTCTGGGAGGTGGGTCATAGAGGATCCTGCTGTGATGTATGTCGGAGAGTGTTTTGCCTATGTTCTCCTCTAGGACTTTTATAGTTTCTGGTCTTATGTTTAGATCTTTAATCCATTTTGAGTTTATTTTTGTGTATGGTGTTAGAAAGAGTTCTAGTTTCATTCTTTTACAAGTGGTTGACCAGTTTTCCCAGTACAATTTGTTAAAGAGATTGTCTTTAATCCATTCTATATTCTTGCCTCCTTTGTCAAAGATAAGGTGTCCATAGGTGCGTGGAATTATCTCTGGGCTTTCTGTTTTGTTCCATTGATCTATATTTCTGTCTTTGTTCCAGTACCATACTGTCTTGATGACTGTGGCTTTGAAGTAGAGCCTGAAGTCAGGCAGGTTGATTCCTCCAGTTCCATTCTTCTTTCTCAAGATTGCTTTGGCTATTCGAGGTTTTTGTATTTCCAAACAAATCGTGAAATTATTTGTTCAAGCTCTGTGAAAAATGTTGGTACTCATCAAGAAACAAAGGAAGAAAAATCAAATCAATAAAATTAGAAATGAAAATGGAGAGATCACAACAGACAACACAGAAATACAAAGGATCATAAGAGACTACTATCAGCAACTATATGCCAATAAAATGGACAACGTGGGTGAAATGGACAAATTCTTAGAAAAGTACAGTTTTGCAAAACTGAACCAGGAAGAAATAGAAAATCTTAACAGACCCATCACAAGCACAGAAATTGAAACTGTAATCAGAAATCTTCCAGCAAACAAAAGCCCAGGACCAGACGGCTTCACAGCTGAATTCTGCCTAAAATTTCGAGAAGAGCTAACACCTATCCTACTCAAACTCTTCCAGAAAATTGCAGAGGAAGGTAAACTTCCAAACTCATTTCATGAGGCCACCATCACCCTAATACCAAAACCTGACAAAGATACCACAAAAAAAGAAAACTACAGGCCAATATCACTGATGAACATAGATGCAAAAATCCTTAACAAAATTCTAGCAATCAGAACCCAACAACACATTAAAAAGATCATATATCATGACCAAGTGGGCTTTATCCCAGGGATACAAGGATTCTTCAATATCCGCAAATTGATCAATGTAATTCACCACATTAACAAATTGAAAAATAAAAACCGTATGATTACCTCAATAGATGCAGAGAAGGCCTTTGACAAAATTCAACATCCATTTATGGTAATTTTTATTTGAAAATGATCCATTAATGGGTGTTAATGCGAAGATGTTCACAGCTGCTCCTCTGTCCATGGGATTTCCCAGGGCAAGAATACTGGTCTGGGTTGCCATTTCCTGCTCCAGGGGACCTTCCCAACCCAGGGATTAAGCCCATGTCTCTTGAGTCTCCTGCATTGGCAGATGGATTCTTTACCTGCACAGCCATCTGGGAAGCCCCTACTAAAAACATACCTTGCATAAAGTTACAGAGAGGCTGAAAGGATATGGAAAGTTATACTATGTGATCATTAATCAAAAGAAACCTGATTTTGGTGTATATTAAAAATGTATTTAATATACAAAGCAAACTATTGTGGTTAAAAGGAATCTTTTATAATTATAAAGAATCAATTTTCAGGTAGATATAGCAATTATACTTTTGAGTAGGTAGGTGCAATAACATACGTTTAAATATAAAATGAGAAATTGATGGGAATATAAGTAAAAATAAGTCCAGAGTAGTAGTGTAGAATTAATCGTATGTTTTTCATAACTGATAAAATAAGCAAAAACATCAGTTTGCATATAGAATATGGTAACTGTGATTTAAAGCCATACTAATTGATATATGTGTATATATATACACACAAAGAGAGAGAGAATGCTCCATCTCAAATCTGTAAATCTACCATATATATATATGTATATATCGGATGCTTGTGAAGTATTTGTCAAAATCTACCATATCCTGGACCACAAAGCAAATATCAGCAAATTCTGTGTATTGAAATCCTATAGAGTATTCATTGATCACAGTGCAAATAAGTTTATGATCAATATTGAAGAGATAAAAATTCCTAAGCATTTGTCAATTAAGTGTCTAAATAACTTGTAGTTCACTTAAAGTAGAAGTAAGGGAATAGTTTCAATTGAATGTTGATTAAACATTCATATCAAAAACGTATAGGGTGAAAGTAAAATAAAACGAAGAGGGAGTTTAAAATGCATATGTGATGAAATGAAAAAGGTTGAGAATCAATTATCTAAGTATCATTGTAAGGAATTATCAAAAGGATAATAAAAATCAAAAAAGCAAAGGAAAAGGAATTAATTAAGTGAAACTGAAAAAAAACATTTATTAAGAGTACAGAAAATTAACCAAATCTGAAGTTGATTCTTTGAGAAGACAAAAATAAATTAGTAACCTCTGGGCAAAGAATAATTAATAAATAAAGAAGACTAAAAAATAATATAAGAAATTAAAGTAAACATCATTCCAGAAAAGTGGGTATTCCTACAGGACTGATAGGCATTAAAATAATAATTATATATCATGAATAAAGTATTACATTCAGATAAAATTTATATAAACTGGATAAATTCTGAGGAAAGCACTCTTCTTCAAGCTGACATGAATTTACAAAAAAAGTCTGGATAATCCTAAAAATATTAAATAAATTATAAGTATAATTAGGAAAATTTTTACTAGGAAAATTCCAACCCACATGAATGCATGAAACTGTGATTTAATTCAGGATAGTGGTGGTTTGGGAAGAAGAAAATGAGATATAAATCAGAAGAGAGAATTAGGGAATATTTGGACTGCTAGCAATGTTCTCTTTCAAGAGCTGTATAGTAAAAGTAATTACATGACTATGTTATTTTGTGATAATTCCATTATGACTTGATAGTTTCCTTTATGTAATTTATATTTAAACAAAGAAGTTTTTATAATTAATATGCATATACTCCTGTCAGCAATATGTAAGGTATATAGATACATTCATATGTGTAAGCTATTATTAGCACTTTAAAAGTGGCGAGACAGGATATTATGTATGGAAACCTGGGATTTTAAGTAAAGAAAATGCAATTTAAGGCCATACTGAACACAGTGGTTATAATATGCCATAAATTATGGACTATGAGTAACTCTATAACAGAAGTTAAATAAAGCAATCAGGGAATAATCTCCCTAGGTGAATAGGAAATGTGTGAACATCTCCTCTAGGATTGGTGTATCGACATTTTTATAGCATGATCTTAACATGGTCCTTAAAACTAGCTGGGATAGATGAGTGACAAAAGATATTAGTTTAGACTAAAGGATGGTAGTTCACCGCTTCAATTCATATCATGTTATCAAGGAAGCCAGCACATGTGTGTCTCAAAAATCTTTTGAGTCTTCTCATATACATGGCATCATGGAACAAGTAGTTCACAGCCCACTTGTGAGTTTTTGAGTTCTCATAGAGAGTAATTGCTGATAATCAATTACAGTTTCAGGTAATATGTCAAATATAGGCAGGTCCAGATTTTGAACTGCCATTTTTTTTTAATATTTGGAGAAGGTTGTTGTCATTGTGTTATTTCACTGTTTATATCCATAAAATTAACAGTGATATGAGGGACATAGATCAGTATTCTTTAATGGTAAAGAATCTGCCTGCAAAGCAGGAGACCCAGGTTTGATCCCTGGGTCAGGAAGATCTCCTGGAGAAGGGAATGGCAATGCCCTCCAATATATTTGCCTGGAGAATTTCATGGACAGAGGAGCCTGGCAGGTTACAGTCCACGGGTTCACAAAGAATCAGCCACAACTGAGCGACTAACACTTTCACTTTCTTTTGATATTTTTTTTCCTACCTTATGGACATGAAATGAAATAAATATAGTATTTTCAAGAAATCTTTTGAAAATTTGAAAATCACTTCCAGAATACAAGTACTAACTAAAAGATCACTAGAAAGATGGGATTCCAAGATTGGAAACAAATGGACTAGTTGTTATTTGAAATATCTTCTAATTTTAAGTATTCATTAATCTTGGATCCTTACCATAAGTGAAAACTGTAGAATGAAAAAATTTGGTTGAAGAGAACTATCAATCTTGTGTGTCATAAACTAGTCTCCATAGTCAGTGTACAAAAATAAACTAAAAATTTTGTTGTTGTTCAGCTGCTAAGTCATGTCCAACTCTTTGCCACCCCATAAACTGCAGCATGCCAGGCTTCTCTGTCCTTCACTGTCTCACAGAGTTTGCTCAGATTCATGTCCATTGAGTTGGTGATGTTATCTAACCATCTCATCCTCTGCTGCCCTCTTCTTCTTTTGCTTTTGATCTTTCCCAGCATCAGGGTCTTTTTCAGTGAGGTAGCTCTTCTCATCAGGTGGCCAAAGTATTGGAGCTTCAGCATCAGTCCTTCCAATGAGTATTCAGGGTTGATTTCCTTTAGGATTGATTGGTTTTCATATACTGATATTTATATAGATAGATGCAGATAGAAGTACATACACTTTTATTATTATAGACTTTAGAGATGAATGCAAAGTTTGTAACTCAGGAGGATGTTTTTGCTGGTATTACATTTTCTAAAGTTAAATTCATATAATTATCCAGTCAAATGCAGTGTGTATTTAGTCATTTAGATACATGTTTTAGTAGGAGGGGAAATGAATCAGTTGGCTGACTTTCAATATAGTAAAAGAAATAGAAAGGCCAATGTCTGTAAGATATAATTTTGATTTAACTATATTATGTTGAAAAACATGTCATTCAGTCAATTGCTTCATGTAGGTAAATGCAATTTTCAGCTGCATTACAAGGGTCCCTGGTGCATTTTTTATCTAATTTACCATATATTGAACTTCATCTGTTTACTAACTGAACACCAGATATTAAAAAAAAAAATCACCTTTTGAATTTTCTGACATGTTTTCCATAGTGACTTAGAAAAAACTATTTTGTGCCCCCAAAGAGACACAGAATACAAAATAGTCTTTCAATAAAATATTATTTATCTAAGAAGCTCAGGATCAGAAAGAGGTCATGCGGGCACAAGCCAGTTGTATGAACATGGAATAACGGTTACTCTGAACCTTATATTCTTCAGATAAAATGGAGGGAGTAATAAAGTGGATATCTTATGATTAATAGACCTCCAGTTAAGTAGGCCACTCAGTTAACTATCTGTCTCTGTATCCTCTGTAAAACACACTGATGGATGACCAAACTCTTTCTACTCATGGTGCTAACTGACCGCGCTCTAGTTGTCTGTATATTTATTTGCTGCAAGAAAATGGAGGGAGAATAAATTAGGAACACAGGATTGACAGATACACATCACTGTATATAAAAGAGAGAAATGACAAAGATTTGCTGTACAGCACAGGAAACTATGGACCCCTCAGATGGCTCAGTGGTAAAAGAATCCGCCTGCCACTGCAGGAGGCATAGGTGATGTGGGTTTGATCCCTGAGTGGGCAAGATCCCCTGGAGGAGGAAATGGCAACCCACTCCAGTACTCTTGCTGAGATAATCCCATCCCATCGATAGAGAAGCCTGACAAGCTCCAGTCCATGGAGTCACAAAGAGTCAGACACAACTGAGCAACTGCGCATACACAAGGAATTATGTTCATTATCTTCTAATAAGCTATAATGGAAAAGAAGCTGAAAAAAATCTATATAAGTCGCTTTGCTACATGACTGAAACTAATGTAATATTGTATATCAACTATACTTCTATAATAGAAAAAAAATTAACCACTGGAATATAAAAAAGCAGATATAACCAAGAAAAGCATTTACTCTTTAAAAACTTCAGCGGCAACAATTCAGGGCTCAGCGTGTTACACAGTCTCTTGATCATAGCAGCAGAAAACCACAGCTCATGCAACTTGAGTTGACAAGGACAGAGATCAGGACTGGATGATGCCTTAGAAATAAGTGAAATATAAAAGGAGTCCAAATCTGTGCGCAAATGTTGCCTAAATCTCTTGCTTTCATTGTAATATGCAAATGAAGGGGAAACTAGGGGCCCAGCGTAAATCAGGCAGAGATGAGAAAGGACTCTGACCTTGAAAAAAAGCTGATTCAAATGGAGACTTTTGCGTTTGCTACTTTCTGAAATGACTCAGATGGGTCACAGATGTTGCATTGACAGACAGACTTTGACATCTATTGCAAAGATGTTTAATAATTAAAAGAATATATGTATAAAGAGTTAAAAATGGTTTTGTTGAGCAGGTAGGAAATCTTAACAGATAGCTGGAAACTATTAAAAAAAGAAATAAGAAATCCTAGACCTGAAAGTTACAATAACTAAAATTAAAAAAATCAGATAGTTCAAAAACTTAAAGGTGGGAGAATTAGTGAACATGAAAATAATGTATTGAGAGCAAGCCATCTGAAGAAAAGAGAGCAAATTGAGAGAATGAGCAGAGTTTCAGATATCTGTGACGGTAGCACCCAACTTATGTGCCACATCTGTGTGTGTGTATAATCTATATCTGATAAAGGACTGTACCTAGAATTCATAAAAATATAACTCACTAAGAAGACAAAAGTAAGGAAAAACAGGCAGAAGATTTGGACAGATACCTTACAAAAGAGGGTACGTAAAGGACCAATAAGCATATTTGAATTTTCTATACATCTTGTCCAACTCTTTGCAACCCCGTGGACTATACACTTCCCTCATAGCTCAGTTGGTAAAGAATCCACCTGCAATGCAGGAGACCCCAGTTTGATTCCTGGGGCAGGAAGATCCTCTGTAGAAGGGATAGACTACCCACTCCAGTATTCTTGGGCTTCCCTTGTGACTCAGCTGGTAAAGAATCTGCCTGCAATGTGGGAGGCCTGGATTTGATCCCTGGGTTGGGAAGATCCTCTGGAGAAGGGAAAGGCTACCCACTCCAGAATTCTGGCCTGGAGAAGTCCATGGTCTATACAGTCCACGGGGTCTCAAAGAGTTGGACACGACTGAGCGACTTTCACTTTCATTTCACCTCATACATCTTGTCATCAGGTAAATGAAAATTTAAATCACAAATGAGCTACTATTATACACTCATTACAATGACTAAATTTTTTAAAAGATGTGAAATTGTATATCTACAATATGAAGCAACTGAAATGCTTATATATTGCTGATGGAAATATAAAACAGTGTGACAATTCTAGAAAAGTTTGACAGTTTCTTAAAATTTAAACATACTCCTAACATCCTCTGCAGATCCCCATGTCCTCTTTGGAATAGGGGTACCTAGGGCATGTTCTTCTGGTGGCAGATCACAGAACCCAAAGAAAAACAATAAGAACACTTGCTGTCTTTGGAGACCTTGGCCAGAATTGGTATCTTGAAACTAATGAAATATGTCATTAGTCTAAGCAAGTTATATGGTTTAGGTTCAACATTAATAGGTTGAGGGAATATATTCTACACTTTATGTGAGTGGTACTTCAAAGCCACAGTGCAAACACTGTAGATACTGTTCTAATCCAGGGACACTGGGGAAGATTTTATCATGGATGACATATTGCAGAATGACAGCAGTTAACAGCATCACTCAGTGAAGAAATTAGACAGGAGATGGCACAGTTTTGATTAATGGGTATGAAAGAAGAAGCAAGAAAGATTTGAGTCAGACTGGAAAAGGAGTTGTGAGGGCTTATCTAAGGACTGCATGCTTGGGTGAGCATCTTCTAAGAACAGGAGGAAAAATAGTTCCCAATTAGATTTTAAGCAATTTCATTATAAAGGAACTTTGTGACCATGTTAAAACCAAAACTCGCCTTTTTTTTCCCCAAATTTCCTGGAATGATCACTTACATTGGAAAATATCATGTAGATTATGAAATGTTTTCTTGTACATTATCTGATTTGTCCCTTGAAGAAGACTGAGAGGAAACATTTGTTATTTTATTTTTTAATTTATTATTTATTTATTTATTTATTTTTTTTTACTTTACAATTCTGTATTGGTTTTGCCATACATTGACATGAATCCACCACGGGTGTACATGTGTTCCCAAACATGAACCCCACCCCCACCCCCCTCCCCACAGCATCTCTCTGGGTCATCCCCGCGTATCAGCCCCAAGCGTGCCATATCCTGCATCAAACATAGACTGGCAATTCGATTCTTACATGATATTATACATATTTCAATGCCATTCTCCCAAATCATCTCACCCTCTCCCTCTCCCACTGAGTCCAAAAGTCCGCTATACACATCTGTCTTTTTTGCTGTCCTGCATACAGGGTCATCATTGCCATCTTTCTAAATTCCATATATATGTGTTAGTATACTGTATTGGTGTTTTTCTTTCTGGCTTACTTCACTCTGTATAATCGGCTCCAGTTTCATCCATCTCATCAGAACTGATTCAAATGTATTCTTTTTAATGGCTGAGTAATACTCCATTGTGTATATGTACCACAGCTTTCTTATCCATTCATCTGCTGATGGACATCTAGGTTGTTTCCATGTCCTGGCTATTATAAACAGTGCTGCAATGAACATTGGGGTACATGTGTCTCTTTCAATTCTGGTTTCCTTGGTGTGTATGCCCAGCAGTGGGATTGCTGGGTCATAAGGCAGTTCTATTTGCAACTTTTTAAGGAAAAGTATTTTATAGGTTAGTAAAATGGAAACAAAGTGACTTGTCCAAATGTCTTTAGTTCTTAAAAGAGCAAGTGCTAGTGCTAAGTTGCTTTGGAGTGGGCTACCATTTTCTCCCCTAGGGAATGTTCCTGACCCAGGGATCAAACCCTAGTCTCTTTCATCTCCCACATTGGCAGGTGGGTTCTTTACCACTAGCCCCAAAAGATCAAGGAAAGGAGTCACACCTGTATTTTTTGACAGAAGTCACAGAACTTTTATATTATTTGACAGTTATTAATCCAGATTTGAGCATATAGAAAATGTTCAAGAAATACTTCCATAATTGAATTTATACAGATGAGCAAATACTGATTTGGTCCAGTAAGGAGAGAATAAAAAAAGTATGAAGAAATCATTTCCTTTTGAATTATATTCTTTTTGAATATGCAGAAAAAAATCTTTACTTCCTTCCAGTTTTTTCCATGTATAATCAGAAAATAATAGCAATTACTCAAATTTGCAGTTGTATGTGACATACTTTTTCATGCTTCTTCTAAGGCATCGAGCCCTGTTACAATGCCCTTTTTATAAAAGAGGAAACAGCCTATAAAGACTTGCCCAGGGTCATATCAGCAATTGTTGCTGTTCAATCACTAAGTAGTGTCTGACTCTTTGTGATCCCAGAGATGGTAGCCTGCCAGGCATCTCTGTCCTTTGAATTTCTCAGGCAAAAATGTTTAAGTGGGTTGCCATTTCCTTCACCAGGGGTTCTTCCTAGATCAGGGATCAAACGTGTGTCTCCTGCATTGGCAAGTGGATTTCTTTATCACTGAACCATCAGGACTAGCGGCTAAACTAAAAGGTTAACCACACCTGTTCTGTTTTTTTTTTTTCTTTCTAAATTCCATACTATTTGTCTGTGATTATTCAGAATACAGACTCACACATGAAATTTCTTCAACTCTAGTGAGATGATTACAGAGACCATTTAAGTGCAGTATTCTTAATGTCTGCCTTAAATTTTTGTTATATTCTAGTTAAATGTGCCCGTGTTTTCTGATTATTAATATTCTCATGCTGTCGTGTTCCCATGCGATCTGTGGAAAGCATTTAATGAAGACATAATTGTTCCAGCATATGTTAATTTTTACTTCCTTAAGTGTTTATTAGCATAGATCTTCTGGTAAATCCCTCCCACCTTTTTCTTCTGAGGTGTTAAATTGTTTTGTTTTCATTATATTGCAGGAAACATCATTTTTTGTTGTACAACTTAAAATTTTATCTGAAGATCCCTTAGGAAATGATGTCACACACAGGAATAAAGAAAGTAACTGCTGTTTGCACCTGGAGAATTGTTTCAATACTCTAATACTGAATTCCTTGAAATATGTTCCATATACAGAAAAGGCAGTTTCATGGGCAGCTTCACTGGACATAGAAAATATAACTCTCTCCCTTTTAATACAGCTAATGTGCATAGTGAAGCTCTGAGAGGAACTGTACTGAAAGATTTTGGTCAGTTTTTTAAATACATAATTTAAAGACGTAAAAACATCGTTTTAAATTTCCTTCAAATAAGTGAAGAGTAACAAAACTCAGGGAAGGGAATGACAGACCACTTCAGTATTTTTGTCTTGACAACCCCATGAACAGTATGAAGAGGATGAGATGGTTGGATGGCATCACTGACTATCGAGTCCGATGGACATGAGGTTGAGCAAGCTCTGGGAGTTTGTGATGGGCAGGGAAGCCTGATGTGCTGCAGTCCATGGGATCGCAGAGTCGGACATGGCTGAGCCACTGAACTGTACAAAACTCGTTGTGTGTAAGAATGTGATGGCAGAACAGGAAATAGTTTTGTACCCTTCCTAGACAATAATTTTGTTTATAGCAATTGGGTCTGGTAAAACAATCAGAGATACAGCCAAACCTTTAAATAATGCCTTTATTTATAATAAAAGTGAAAAACTATGTTTCTCAAAATAAAAAGTATCACATAAGTTAGTGTAAAACTACACGTGTAAATACTCTGCAGTTATTAAAATATTTTGTTCAAGAATTCTATAGTGTTACTCAATGGGTATAAAAATGAATAGTATAAACTCATTTCACCAAGTCAGTGTTGGAGATGGGGATATTCTAGTTTAGCGGATACACTGCGGTTCTCAGATTTCATATGTGTACATAAAACAGAAATTTGAGACCTTTCAGGGCCGAGGAAGGAAGAGTTAGTACTAGAACCTATGGCTAGAAGCCACAGAGATCAACATTTTGTTCCAGATCAGAAAGAATTTAAAGACAGATCCTTCTGTTTTACAGCTAGAGCTATCATTTACAAAACACACAATATATGTCAGGCTATCCTAAACTCTTCACACATATTAACTTACTGAGTCCTTACAGCAGCCCTCTGACTAAGTACACTCATCATTCCTGTTTCATAGATGAGAAAACTAAGCACAGAAATACTCACAAGGTCACGTAGCTTTTAAGTGGTTGAAACAGCATTTGAACCAAGATAATAAATGGCTTCAAAGCCTGTTCCCCTAGCACCTATGATAGTTGTCCTAGGAGGGAAAGAGTTACTCTTTCTAAAAATAGTCAAGCACAAATTGAAAACCCTCTCACTAGGCATTATATAGAAATGAAGTCACTCAGTCGTGTCCGACTCTTTGAGATCCCATGGACTGTAGCCTACCACATTACTCCGTCCATGGGATTTTCCAGGCAAGAGTGCTGGAGTGGATTGCCATTTCCTTCTCCAATTATGTATGTGTACAGGAAAGTTAGACTCCAAAACTGAATTTCTGATTCTGTATAAGTCCTAAAATACAAATTCTTCAGGAAAAAAGAAAATAAGATTAATGATTCTACATGCTGTTAAATATCATGGGCCATAGATTTCATTTCTTAGGATCTTTCACAATGTTTCAAATAGACCTAGACATGGCATAAGTCAACAATATACACTTGCAAAGTTGAGTAAGTTCAATTCCTTTATATGTGTTTCATTAGGAAAATTAGGAACCAGGCAGTTGATATCCACTAAATTCCTTCTGCTGCCAAACTCATCTTGCATCCACAGCAGTTCTTATCTACTTTTCTCTGGTTAGATGAGCTGTTTCTCTCTCTCTCTCTCTCTCTGCACCTATTCAGGACTATATTCCTGTATTTCAGTCACTTTCCTCACTCACTGGTATCTGTAACTGCATCTTATATTGCCTCTTTTGCAGGAGCAAAGCCCTCCCTCCCCTTGTCTTACTTCCCTTCTCTTCATCTTTTCTTTCTTTCATCTTCCTTCTCTTCCCCTCCCTCCCTCACTTGATGAAACATTTGGAGGCAATAAAAGAGAATGAAATACTACTACATAAAGCAACATAGATGGACCTTGAAAAACCTGTGAAAAATTCAGCTTTCAAAGAACATATATTGTATGATTCCATTCATTAGAAATATCTAGACTAGGCATATCTAGGTGGCTTCCCAGGTGGTGCTAGTAGTAAAGAACCTGCCTGCCAATGAAGAAGACCTAAGAGAAGTGGTTTTGATCCCCGGGTGTGGGAGATCCCCTGGAGGAGGGAATCACAACCCACTCCAGTACTCTTGCCTGCAGAATGCCATGGACAGAGGAGCCTACAGTCCATAGATTTGCAAAGAGTCAGGCAGGACTGAAGCGACGTAGCATACAGGCATATCTCCACATGTGTTAGATTAGTGGATGTTTATGGTTTGGATGCGGTGGGAGACGGTGATAGTTTGGGCAGTGAATAGGGAATGATTGCTAATGAGTATGGAGTTTCTTTTGGGGTAAAAAATGTTTCAAGATTCATGGTGATGGTTGCAAAACTAGTGAACATACTGAAAAACATTGAATTTTATATTTCAAAACAATGAATTTTATAATGTGTATGTGTGTGGTCACTTGTGTTCAACTCTTTGTGACCCCATAGACTGTAGCCCACCAGGCTTCTGTGTCCATGGAATTGTCCGAGTAAGAATATTGGAGCAGGTCGCCATTTTCTCCTCCAGGGGATCTTCCTGAACCAGGGATCGAACCCAGGTCTTCCTTTGTCTCCTGCATTGGCAGGCAGATTCTTTATCACAGTGCCACCTGGGAGGCCTGAATTTTATAATATATGGATTATATCTCAATAAAGCTGTTATTTAAAAAAACAAACTCTATACGTATTTATACACACATATGTGTGTGTATATTATATGTTTATACACAGACATATGTTTACACATATGCATACACACTGATTTATTGATACATTGATTGTTTTGTAAACTGATTTATTCAGGGATCATGCAGAGCATGGTCACATTTTCTTCATATAATGTTAATAATAAAAGAATTTTACCAATAAGTTTAGGATATAGCTGTTGTTCATTTTTATCATAAACTTGTCAGAATTTATAAACTAAAAATGTTCGGTCATTTATAGCCTTCCATTTTTTAATGCATCTTTATGTCAAGAATAGTTTTTCTTACAATTCTCTAAAGCACTGAGGGAGACTGAATACAGTTTTTTGTGCTAAAAATACATTTTAATTCTGGCTCTGATACTAGAAGTGGGTGTGGCCTTCAACTTTTCTGAATTTTAGTTTATTCAGATATAAAATGACTAAGAGAGTCAGATTTTTGTAAAAATTGTATATTTACACAAAGTGTTCTTCTTGGTCTTTTAAGTTTTCTGAACTTCAGTTTCTGTAATCTATATCATAACACTGATCTACCTCACTATTTATGTAATTTAAATCAGATATTGCAATTACATGTCTTAGTACAGAACTTGGCACAGTGAGTGGCAGCTGTACAAATTATTCTTATCATTAGTTTTGTTGTTACAACACAGTTCACCTGTCACACAGAGCACCCATGTCCTGGCACACAGGTCCTTCTTACCCTGCTTTTGTATCCTTGTTCCTCTGCCTTCAATTATATTTTTCCACTTAGTGCCTATTATATATTCAGGTTTATCTTTTAGAAACTGTGGCTGAAATAAGCAAACTGTATGATGTTTATATACAGATAAATGTTGGTAAGTCTGTGTACAAATTTCTCACTATATTAAATTCTGTGTGGTATGTAGTTGTATGTATCTTCCTGCAAAAATCCATTTTTGTTATTGGGGAATAACATATATGAACACAGGTATAATACAATTTGGAAAGAGATCAGTACCATGCAGGGGTTAAAAAAATTAAGGAGAAGGATTTATTTGTAGATGAGGTGGAGGGGGATAGACATTTTGAATCAGAGAAATTGGTAAAGGAGGAAAGATACGGAGCAGAATATGTTCATCCAAAGAGGTCTACGCCCTAATTTCTCTGATGTATAAAAATGTTAGTTTAAATGGTAAAAAGGAATTCAGGTTGCAGATGGAATTAAGGTTGCTAATCAGCTGATATTCAAATAACTATCCTGGGTTATCAAATGGACTCAGTGTAATCACTGGGGCCCTTAAAAGTGGAAACAAGAGACAGAAGAGGAGAATTAGCCAGAGAAAGATGTGACTATAGAAATAGGTACAGGAAGGTACAGTATTGCCAGGTTTGAAGATTGAACTGGGCCACAATCCAAACAAATGGGTGACCTCTGGAAACTGGAAAGAGTGTGGAAACAGGCGTTCTCTGAGCCTCCAGAAAGCTACACAGCCAGGCCAGCATTTTTGAGTTTGGTGAGATCCATGTTGTACTTCTAACATTCAGAACTCTAAGATGTATTTTTTTCTTAAACCACTAAGTTTTTGGTAATCTGTTACAGCAGCAATAGAAAGCCACAACAAAAGGGTATGGTGGCCTAGTTTCTACCCATGGAAATCTGTGTTTTTAATGGAAAGGTCACTGACTCAGGACTTCCCTAGTGGTACAGTAGTTAAGACTTCACCCTCCAATGAAAGGGGTGTGGGTTTGATCCCTGGTCAGTGAGCTAAGATCTCCACATACCTTGGGGCCAAAAAAAAACAAAGCATAAAACAGAAGCACTATTGTAACAAATTCAATACAGACTTTAAAACTGTTCCACATTTTTAAAAACAATCACTGACTCATTCATTCATCTGTTTATTGAACAAATAGTTGCTAAGTGCTTCTCCAGGCACAATTTCAGAAGCTGAGATTATAGCTGTAAGTCAGGCAAGATGCCTGCCCTCTGAGACCTCAGAGATTAGTGAGAGGCATGCAATAGATATATAAACACTTAAATCATCAGAAACGTAAAGATCAGAACAGATACATGATTCATTCCATGAACACTTACTGAAGACCTGATGTGTGAAGTCCTTGTTGCTATCACTTAGGGTGTAAGCGATGATCATTAAAGAAAGCAAAGAAAAGTTCTTCAAAGCAGAGGTCGTGGAGCCTCAGCATCTAGTTTTCATTTCCACCTTCTTTTATTAGCTCATTACCCTGGGCAAATTACTTAGTCTCTATGTGTCTCAAATTCTTAACCTGAAAAATAGAGATAATAAAAGTTTATAAATCATAAGGATGTGATGAGGATAAATGGATTACAGTATTGGGAAAGCACTTGGTGTAGTGCCTGACTCATCATGTACATAATGCAATCTTTTGATAAATTTAAAAGAATAGGGATACAATGAGACTGTTTTGTCCACAGAGCATTCACTGTCTGGGGTGGAGAGGTGTATAAATATATTTTTTAAAGTATGAATTATGAAAAATATTAGATCCTGATGTTCATATAAGTTGAAGTCTAGAGTATTAGGGACCATGAAAAGTATATTTTCCTGGAAACATGGAGACTTCATGCCTTTATGCTTGGAAAAATAACTCTCCCTTCCTTGTTCAGCTGGTTCACTCAACTCTGAGGAAGGAGCTGACTTGGCATCTTCCAAGCAATAGGAGCAGATGAGGTCATGATACAAGTTTTTGTCATCTTCCACAGGGTCCAGTATATAAGAAACGGGAAAAAGACAATTCATTTTTCAAGATCCTTCATGTACATTTTGTGTGGGCTAGAGTCTCTAATGCTTCAGTTCAGTCCGTTTCCAGCTTTTCAGTAAGATCACTATTTCAAACTAACAATAGATTCTGAAAGTGTGTACAGGTTTGAGCATCCCTGGGCATGTGCACACACACGTGTGTGTGTGTGTGTGTGTGTGTGTACACGCACACTGGGTTGTAATATTGTGTCCCACTTCTAATTTCTATATTGCTGATGTAACAGTGAAAAACAGGAGAGACAGTTCTACAGAACTGAGCAAGCAATCGATAGCAAAGCAAATCCTGTTAATTTATAAAGGATGAAACTACATAAAGGACAGAAAAAAAAAAGTGAAAGAGGAGAAAGAGAAAAATATACCCAAGTGATTGACCCTGGGGATGCCCAGTAGCTAAATAAGAATCTTTGGATCCTGCTGAACTTTTTTCTTCTTCAAAACTGCCATTCAGGATACAGATATAAGATAATTATGACCAGGAGTACCTCTTCCTTAGACACCACCTCTGAAAACAACATCATTCCACGTAACTACCTTTTGGTCTGTCTGTCCATGGAGGGTATGGGAAGTGTCACTGCAGTCAGGGGAGTGAGCAATAGGGGATCCTAACCATGGGAACCCAGCCAATCCATGAGACCATCCTCCTGGGACTGTGGTGAAAAGTAGGAGAAGGAAAACTGAGGAGCAGCTATCAATAATTCTAGAGTGATCAGAAAATAATAATCTGGTAGCATTGCGAATGAATATTTAGATTTTCAGTATCAATAAGCTCGGGGGGTCATCCAGACCCCTAGTGAGGTCCAGCACCCAGGCTGCAGTTGAAGAGTAAGGTGAGGAGGTCATCATGCATTCAGGCCACTGCTTACTCCACCTTTCCAGCTTTCTCTCTCTCTCTCTCTGTATGACCTGCTGCCTTCACATCTTCATGTGCTTTTCTCATCTGGAGTATCTTTCCCCCTTCTTTTCTCGATTTGGATGCAAAGCTGACTAATCACTGTCTGTTCTTACAGCTCACTCAGTCTTTCATTCATTCAGTGATGTCACTGAATGCCCGTCATAACGCATGCTATCATTCGGTTAGTACTTGGTAAGTGCCAGGCGCAAGAATCATGCCTTGGTTTTGTTTTAATTAATAAACCATAGTTTGTTTATTCTTGAAAAAGCATTATGAGATATACACTTTTACCCCAGTTATCCACTAAGATCACATGATTAGGTAGTGCCAGAGAAGAACTTGGACATTGTTGAACTCCAAAACCTATGGCTTAGAGCTTTAGCCACTGGGCTCCCTGGCCAGCAGTGCTGGGAGTAGGTGCTGGGGATCCTGACCTAAAAGCAGCCAGTTCCTCCCAGGAGTGCCTTCAGGTTCACTGGGCCAGACAGAGAAACCGATAATTTATATACAGTGGAATGAGAACCATGGTTGGCGGGAGAGCTGTTGATTTGGGATACAGGAGAGGAAAAGGTTCTCTTGGCAAGCCATTGAGCAAAATCTTAAAAACTGAATAGAGAGAATCAGAAAATGGTGTTCCTGGCAGAGTTAAGAGAATGTGCAGAGACACACACTATTTGGGGAACTGAATATGGTTCACTAGACTTGGGGGATAGGGTGTGACCAATTTGCGGGTGGTTTATTAGGAAATGATGCTAGAACATTAGGAGAATGATTATAAAGGACTTAGTATGTGAGCACCGAAGAATTGATGCATTTGAACTGTGGTGTTGGAGAAGACTCTTGAGAGTCCCTTGGACTGCAAGGAGATCCAACCAGTCCATTCTGAAGGAGATCAACCCTGGGATTTCTTTGGAAGGAATGATGCTAAAGCTGAAGCTCCAGTACTTTGGCCACCTCATGTGAAGAGTTGACTCATTGGAAAAGACTCTGATGCTGGGAGGGATTGGGGGCAGGAGGAGAAGAGGACAACAGAGGATAAGATGGCTGGATGGCATCACTGACTCAATGGCTGTGAGTCTGAGTGAACTCCGGGAGTTGGTGATGGACAGGGAGGCCTGGCGTGCTGCGATTCATGGGGTCACAAAGAGTTGGACACAACTGAGCGGCTGAACTGAACTGAACTGATGTGGTGCTAAGATTTCTCATCCTGGAGGTTACTTTTAACTTACTGTTTTATTGTAATATATTATAGTTGCTTTACAATGTTAATTTCTACTGTATAGCAAAATGTATAACACAGTTGTTGTTTAGTTGCTGTCGTGTTTGACTCTTTGCAACCCCATGGACTGCAGCACTGCAGGCTTCCCTGTCCTTATATAGACATACACCCCTTCCCTTTGTGGAGATCTGAATGGAAAGGAAGTCCAAAAATGTGTTAAGGTTTTTTTCAAATTTTTATCCTGAGGACATCAGGGAGTCGTCCATGATGTGGATGGTAAAAAAAAATCAACCACTTCTGAAAGAGAATGAATGGCAGGCAGTTAACTAGTTGCAAGACAGTGTTATGTTTATGTTAGAAGTTTAGAAAACGTGTTGAAGATCCCTAGAAGAAATGGCAATGTGCTCCAGTATTCTTGCCTGGAAAATTCCATGGACTGAGGAGCCTGGTGGGTTACAGTCTATGTCGTCACTGAGCTGGCCACGATTGCGTATGCACACACACGTGTATGATGTGACATGTGATGTTAGAGGTTTAAAGGACATGCTAAAGAAACATGGAGATGGGAGATTTAGAACAGTCCCATGGGGTGAGAGGTCAAGGATGACGTTGAAGAGTAACTCACAGTGTATGTGCAAGGAAAATGCAAATTATCAAGGAAAAGAAGGGAGGGGAGGACATTCCAAACAAAGAACAGAAGGGGTTTGTAAGCAAAGAGCCATGAAACAGCAAAGGGAACACTGAACAGATCTTTGGAAGATGGGAAAAAACAGATTCTTATCAGGACATGGTGAGAGATAAGAAAAGGTTCAAATTACAAAAGGCTTATACACCCAGCGGATCTTCCCTGGTGGCTCAGATGGTAAAGCGTCTGCCTACAATGCCTACCATGTGGGAGACCCGGGTTCAATCCCTGGGTCGGGAAGATCTCCTGGAGAAGGAAATGGCAACCCACTCCAGTATTCTTGCCTGGAAAATCTCATGGATGGTGGAAACTACAGTTCCTGGGGTTGCAAAGATTAGGACACAACTGAGCAACTTCACTACACACCCAGCTAAGCCATTTATGAGTAGGCCTGTAAGCTGTTATGAGACTTTGAAGGATATTTGGGAGACAGAAATGAGCAAATTTGGTTTCTTAGACTATTGCTCTGGCAGCAATTGAGTAGGTGGATTAAAAGGGGTGGGCAGCTAGTTATTGAAAACAATAAAAAACAACTAGAAGACTATGTCAGTAATCCAGAAGAGAAGTGAGGAGGACTTCAACTAAAAATATGGTGGTGAAATGGGAATGGGTGCAAGAATTTTTTGTGTCACATGTAAAGAGGAAATGAAGATGACTCATGTTTCTGACTTTGGTGACTGAATGGAATCTGTCATTGAAGGAGGACATTCCGGAACAAAAGCCAGTTTTGGTTAATGATGCCTCCATACTAGATGTGAGCAGCATGGAACGTCTGTGGAACATTCACGTTGAGATGTTCAGAAAGGTTTTTGAAATCCAGAGTTAAGTTACGATGTAAGTCACGACTGTGCATACCAATAAATGTGGGTTCCCTCATTCCTTTGTATTTGATCCTAAACTGGTTGCTCTTGTTTACCTTTTTCTAAACAATTCTGTTTACACATAAGTCTGTTAGAGGATTCTTAGTGCCCAATGAGGCGCTGCTTGAGTTTCACAAGCTATAAACACAATACTCTAACAAAAATCTCAAGTAGACATTCTAACGTCATGAAGACTTGTGACAGTAGGAGAGATCCATCTTTTACAGAACTTCTAATACCCAAAGAGAAAACAAATCCTTTCTAATCAATTTCATGGTTTCTCAATTTCCATTTTATTTTCCTGGTACCATTGGCATCCTATCTGCCCAACTTGAACTCTGACCACAGCCAGGGGTACATTTATACCAGCTCAGCACCACACAAGAAGCTGCTTCCACAGCCGCTGCCGATGCCCTTGATGAGGCGCCCCTATTTCCCAGAGTGCGCCAGCTGGATAGATGATGACACGCCGTGGTACTTGGACAGCTCCTTGCAGAGGCTTTTCACATGCCAAGCCGCCTCACATGCAGTGACTCAGTCCTATCCTCACGGCAGACTTCCGGAACAGGAATTGTCACTGTTGTTTTGAAAATCCCCTCTAACACAAGCACCGTGTTTGGCACTGGAGTTGTGGAGCCGATACCTACTGTTCAATAGTTGAAAGTCTAGAGGGAGAAAGGAGAAATATCCTATAACATCCTCTTATATGTGATTCTAAAAAGAAATGATACAAACGAACTTATTGGCAAAACAGAAACAGACTCACTGACTTAGAGAATGAACTTATGGTTGCCAGTGGGGAATGATGCGAGGAAAGGATAGTTAGGGAGTTTGGGATCAACAGGTACACACTGCTATATTTTAAACGGATAACCAACAAGGTCCTACTGTATAGCACATGAAGCTCTGCTCAGACTGGATGGGAGCAGGGTTTGGGGGAGAATGGATACATGTATATATATATATGGCTGAGTTACTTAGCTGTCCACCTGAGACTATAACAACATTGTTAATTGGCTATCAGTTCAGTTCAGTTCAGTCACTCAGTCGTGTCCGACTCTTTGCGACCCCATGAATCGCAGCACGCCAGGCCTCCCTGTCCATCACCAACTCCTGGAGTTCACTCAGACTCACGTCCATCGAGTCAGTAATGCCTTCCAGCCATCTCATCCTCTGCCATCCCCTTCTTCTCCTGCCCCCAATCCCTCCCAGCATCAATGTCTTTTCCAATGAGTTAACTCTTCCCATGAGGTGGCCAAAGTACTGGAGTTTCAGCTTTAGCATCATTCCTTCCAAAGAAATCCCAGGGCTGATCTCCTTCAGAATGGACTGGGTGGATCTCCTTGCAGTCCAAGGGACTCTCAAGAGTCTTCTCCAACACCACAGTTCAAAAGCATCAATTCTTTGGTGCTCTGCCTTCTTCACAGTACACTCTCACATCCATACATGACCACTGGAAAAACCATAGCCTTGACTAGATGGACCTTAGTCGGCAAAGTAATGTCTCTGCTTCTGAATATGCTATCTAGGTTGGTCATCACTTTTCTTCCAAGGAGTAAGTGTCTTTTAATTTCATGGCTGCAGTCACCATCTGCAGTGATTTTGGAGCCCCCCAAAATAAAGTCTGACCCTGTTTCCACTGTTTCTCCATCTATTTCCCATGGAGTGATGGGACCAGATGCCATGATCTTCGTTTTCTGAATGTTGAGCTTTAAGCTGACTTTTTCACTCTTCTCTTTCACTTTCATCAAGAGGCTTTTTAGTTCCTCTTCACTTTCTGCCATGAGTGGTATCATCTGCATATCTGAGGTTATTGATATTTCTCTCGGCAATCTTGATTCCAGCTTGTGTTTCTTCCAGCCCAGCATATCTCATGATGTATTCTGCATATAAGTTAAAGAAGCAGGGTGACAATATACAGCCTTGATGTACTCCTTTTCCTATTTGGAACCAGTCTGTTCTTCCATGTCCAGTTCTAACTGTTGCTTCCTGGCCTGCATACAGATTTCTCAAGAGGCAGGTCAGGTGGTCTGGTATTCCCATCTCTTTCAGAATTTTCCACAGTTTATTATGACCCACACAGTCAAAGGCTTTGGCATAGTCAATAAAGCAGAAATAGATGTTTTTCTGGAACTCACTTGCTTTTTCCATGATCCAGCAGATGTTGGCAATTTGATCTCTGGTTCCTCTGCCTTTTCTAAAACCAGCTTGAACATCAGGAAGTTCACAGTTCACATATTGCTGAAGCCTAGCTTGGAGAATTTTAAGCATTATTTTACTAGCGTGTGAGATGAGTGCAATTGTGCGGTAGTTTGAACATTCTTTGGCATTGCCTTTCTTTGGAATTGGAATGAAAACTGACCTTTTCCAGTCCTGTGGCCACTGCTGAGTTTTCCAAATTTGCTGGCATATTGAGTGCAACACTTTCACAGTGTCATCTTTCAGGATTTGAAATAGCTCAAGTGGAATTCTGTCACCTCCACTAGCTTTGTTCATAGTGATGCTTTCTAAGGCCACCTGACTTCACATTCCAAGATGTCTGGTTCTAGATGAGTGATCACACCATCGTGATTATCCGGGTCATGAAGATCCTTTTTGTATAGTTCTTCTGTGTATTCTTGCCATCTCTTCTTAATATCTTCTGCTTCTGTTAGGTCCATACCATTTCTGTCCTTTATCGAGCCCCTCTTTGCATGAAATGTTCCCTTGATATCTCTAATTTTCTTGAAGAGATCTCTAGTCTTTCCCATTCTGTTCTTTTCCTCTATTTCTTTGCATTGATCGCTGAAGAAGGCTTTCTTATCTCTTCTTGCTATTCTTTGTAACTCTGCATTCAGATGCTTATATCTTTCCTTTTCTCCTTTGCTTTTTGCCTTTCTTCTTTTTACAGCTATTTGCAAGGCCTCCCCAGACATCCATTTTGCTTTTTTGCATTTCTTTTCCATAGGGATGGTCTTGATCCCCGTCTCCTGTACAATGTCACGAACCTCATTCCATAGTTCATCAGGCACTCTATCTATCAGATCTAGGCCCTTAAATCTATTTCTCACTTCCACTGTATAATCATAAGGGATTTGATTTAGGTCATACCTGAATGGTCTAGCGGTTTTCCCTGCTTTCTTAAATTTCAGTCTGAATTTGGTAATAAGGAATTCATGATCTGAGCCACAGTCAGCTCCTGGTCTTGTTTCTGTTGACTGTATAGAGCTTCTCCATCTTTTGTTGCAGAGAATATAATCAATCTGATTTCGGTGTTGACCATCTGGTGATGTCCACGTGTAGAGTCTTCTCTTGTGTTGTTGGAAGAGGGTGTTTGCTGTGACCAGTGCATTCTCTTGGCAAAACTCTATTAGCCTTTGCCCTGCCTCATTCTGTACTCCAAGGCCAAATTTGCCTGTTACTCCAGGTGTTTCTTGACTTCCTACTTTTGCATTCCAGTCCCCTATAATGAAAAGGACATCTTTTTTGGGTGTTAGTTCTAAAAGGTCTTGTAGGTCTTCATAGAACCATTCAACTTCAGCTTCTTCAACGTTACTGGTTGGGGCTTAGACTTGGATTACTATGATATTGAATGGTTTGCCTTAGAAACAAAGAGAGATCATTCTTTCATTTTTGAGATATCCAAGTACTGCATTTTGGACTCTTTTGTTGACCATGATGGCTATTCCATTTCTTCTGAGGGATTCCTGCCTACAGTAGTAGATATAATGGTCATTTGAGTTAAATTCACCCATTCCAGTCCATTTTAGTTCTCTGATTCCTAGAATGTCGACATTCACTCTTCCCATCTCCTGTTTGACCACTTCCAATTTGCCTTGATTCATAGACCTGACATTCCAGGTTCCTATGCAATATTGCTTTTTACAGCATTGGACCTTGCTTCTATCACCCATCATATCCACAGCTGGGTATTGGTTTTGCTTTGGCTTCATCCCTTCATTCTTTCTGTAGTTATTTCTCCATGGATCTCCAGTAGCATATTGGGCACCTACTGACCTGGGGAGTTCCTCTTTCAGTATCCTATCATTTTGCCTTTTCCTACTGTTCATGGGGTTCTCAAGGCAAGAATACTGAAGTGGTTTGCCATTCCCTTCTCCAGCAGACCACATTCTGTCAGATCTCTCCACCATGACCCGCCCATCTTGGGTTGCCCTGCAGGCATGGCTTAGTTTCATTGAGTTAGACAAGGCTGTGGTCCTAGTGTGATTAGATTGATTAGATTTTTGTGAGTATGGTTTTAGTGTGTCTGCCCTCTGATGCCTTCTTGCAACACCTACCATTTTACTTGGGTTTCTCTTACCTTGGGCGTGGGGTATCTCTTCACGGCTGCTCCAGCAAAGCACAGCCCTGCTCCTTACCTTGGATGAGGAGTATCTCCTCCTGCCGCCCTTCCTGACCTTCAGCGTGGGATGGCTCCTCTAGGCCCTCCTGCGCCCGGGCAGCCACCACTCCTTGGAAGTGGGGTTGCTCCTCCGGACAGCTGCCCTGGCCTCTGGTGTGGGGTTGCTCCTTCTGGCCGCCGCCCCTGGCCTCGGGCACCGTCCCTGGCTTCCGGCGTGGGGTAGCTCCTCCCAGCCGTCGCCCCTGACCTCGGACGTGGGGTAGCTCCTCTCCGCCATTCCCGCACCATCGCAGCCTGGCACTCTAGGCCGCTGTCCCTGACCTCAGACGTGGGGTAGCTCTCGGCCGCTGTCGCCGCCTGCGCTGTACTCCAATATAAAATAAAAAGTTAAAAAAATACATTTTGAAGCAATGTGGAGAGCAAAACAAAAGTGGAAAGAGACAGGAAGCAGGGGGAAACACAGAAGGTTAAAAAAAAAAGTCTAGAGAAGATAACACAGAGATATTTACAAAACTATGTGACGATACAAGGACAACCCTGGAGGTGTGCAGTTGGAGGTGATACGTGAGTGACTTTAGAAAATCCCTCAAGTCATACGGCCTGCACTATTTAAATTTTTTATTGAACTAGTGGAGCAAAGTTGTATATCTTACCTCATTTTCAACCTAGGCAGAGCTGATTAAAAGTCTAACCTAAGAAAACATCAGATTATTTTTTACCCTATGTGAAATTTGTGTAAGTATAGACGATCAATTTCCCTTTCTCCAAATGGAAAACTTAATTAGAAACCTTCCACTAGAATGAATGTATAGATTTTAAATGTTTTCTTCATTTCTCATATTGCTGTAAAGAATAGAATGGCCTCTAGAGGTCGCTGATGGGCTAATTTGCAAGTGGGCGGCTCTGTGGTTACTTTATCTTTGCTTAGAATTCTCCCTCTTAAAGGATTACATGAAAACTGGTGTGAACAAAAAGTCTCCTTTGACGCTTATGCATTATTTTAACCACCCACAGACAATCGTTACCTGCTTCAGTATAGTGCTGTTTCTGATGGAACACCTGGCAATATAGTTCAGTAGCTGGAATCATCTTGAGAGACCTTTAAAGAAACCCCTGTCAATTTATCGCATTAAGTACCTCCTGATGAGGAGCATCATAGATGCTTGAACATCATTGATGAATCACAGACTGTGACCCTAAAGAGAACTTAAGTCTAGTAAATTTATCCATTTTCCGTATGAGAAACTGAAGCCCAGAGAGAAAATATGATTTGCTCAGTGTCACTCAAAGAGTTAATTACAGAGGCAGATTAGAACCAACAAACCCTCATGTCCTCCCTGCCCCATTTTCTTTAGTTCAGAGGTTTGAACTCTTGAGTTCAGCAAGTTTTGTTGCTTAACCTTTACTTAGAGTCCAATACATGCCAGCTGTATGTTTTCATGGATGCTGAGATGAATTGTGGTCTCTGATGTAGTGAGGACTTGGACACGTGTACAGGTGATTATAAAGAGCTTATATCATAAGATAGAGGTACTATCTTCTAGGGAACATAGCATACTATTGGAGCACAAGAAGGGCACCTGTCTAAACCTGAATACCTGCTGGGTATTTAGAGATGTTTTCTTGCACAAAAGGATTGCTGAGATGATGGAAAAATTAGTGGAACTTATCCAGAGCGAGATAAGATGGGGAGTGTAAAGAAAAAGGATGAAAAGGAGAGCCATTCCAGGTGGACTAGAACAGCAGCTTTAAATACTGTGCCTTTGAGCAAAGCTGTCTTTTACTCTTATTTGTTGTGTTTTACTCCTAGCTTCTTCTGTAAGATATGTCTTTAGGCACAAATGCAAATGCTTATTGGGACTAGTCATGTATCCCTAAGTGGATGAAATCAATCCAATGTAGAAAAAAATTGCAGCAATGTTAATTATGGGGAGTTGGAGGATATGCCCCTTTATAAAGGGAGAAATCGATACTTAGTTTATGGCAGTTACTGCTAAGGGGAACCAGTCCTGTCGAAATTTCAGTTTTTCAAAAGTTCTCCAACTCTGGGTTTTTGGATGAGATCCTCTGAATTTTGAGCTGTTGGTGATTCTGTACGTCATCTTTAAGATCCTCAGAAGGGCAACAATACATATCAAATTAATGAAAGCTAAAGTAATTGCAGGTATCATTATATTACCGATTCCTTGTGACTTTTCTTTGCGAAATAGAACAGTAAACACAGCTGTAGTAGAACAGTCACAGCGTAGAAGTCAGGAGATTTGAATTTTACCTCTACGTGATTGTGAGTGTTACGCAAGCAACTTAGTGTTCTCAGCTAAAAGTCATGAGTTTCCTAGATTAGCTAGTCAAGACATTTTAATATCCGTATATGAGTTTTTAATTCCAAGGAAGCTCATAATATACGTTCAGATGTAGTATGTTTTACTTTCTTCTCTGCCTTGTTCAGCTTGCATATTGCTCTGTAGGGTGTTTCTACCTATGAGCTCAGTGTGGATGACTGGGGAGAATGTTCAGAAGCACTAAAGAAGGAGATCCAGTCAGCTCCATCCACCTTCTTCCTCCTGAGGTCCTGTTTGTACCTGGATTCCTTGCTCCTTCCTCCTGCTAGAACAGAGGAATTTCCCTATTTTATAGTGCTATTCCCCCCTACCTGGGCTCTAGTTCCTTTCCTTCCAATTTTCTCAGAAATCTTTATTCTAGATTCTTTGATATTTCATTGACTTCAGCTATCCTCTCTTTGCAGGATCCTGTCTACTTATATACAAAATTTTAAATTAATTTTTATTGGAGTATAATTGCTTACAACAATGTAAGTTTCTGCAATACAAAAAAGTGAATCCGCTACATATATATATATATATATGCTGCTGCTGCTGCTGCTGCTAAGTCGCTTCAGTTGTGTCTGACTCTGTGCGACCCCACAGACAGCAGCCCACTAGGCTCCTCTGTCCCTGGGATTCTCCAGGCAAGAATACTGGAGTGGGTTGCCATTTCCTTCTCCAATGCATGAAAAGTTAAAAGTGAAAGGGAAGTCACTCAGTCGTGTCTGACTCTTAGCGACCCCATGGACTGCAGCCCACCAGGCTCCTCCATCCATGGGATTTTCCAGGCAAGAGTACTGGAGTGGGGTGCCACTGCCTTCACTCACACACACACATACACACACACACACACACACACACACTCACACTCACACTCACACTCACACCCTCCCTCCCTCCCTCCCTCCCTCCCTCCTCTCTTTTGGATTTGCATTCCATTTAAGTCACCACAGAACATTGAGTAGAGTTCCCTGTGCTGGACAGTGGATTTTCATTAGTTATCTGTTTTACACTTAGTAGTGTATATATCGGAGAAGGCAATGGCACCCCAGTCCAGTACTCTTGCCTGGAAAATCCCATGCATGGAGGAGCCTAGTAGGCTGCAGTCCACGGGGTCGCTAAGAGTCAGACACGATAGAGTGACTTCCCTTTCACTTTTCACTTTTCATGCATTGGGGAAGGAAATGGCAACCCACTCCAGTGTTCTTGCCTGGAGAATCCCAGGGAGGAGGGAGCCTGGCGGGCTGCCACCTATGGGGTCGCACAGAGTCGGACACGACTGAAGCAACTTAGCAGCAGCAGCAGCGGTGTGTATATAGTAATTCCAGTCTCCCAATTCTCCCACCTTCCCTTCCCTCCTTGGTATGCATATGCGTGTTCCCTAGATCTGTGTCTCTATTTCTGCTTTGCAAATAAGTTTTCTGTATCCTTTTCCTAGCTTCCACCTATAAGAGCTATTATACAACATTTGTTTTTCACTTTCTGCCTTACTTCAGTCTGTATGATAATTTCTAGGTCCCATATCTACATCTCTCCCAATTATTTCAGACTATTTAAACAATATAAAACTCCCCTGGATTCACTACCCCAGATAGCTCCTAGACTTTACACACCACATTCATGCATTCGGGGCTCCATTTCCTCACCAACTACACATCCCACCCCTCTAATGTGACTTTCCTTCATACCACTGCACATCAAAATCACCATCATTCTTTCCATGAAATCTGGTACGTGTGCTCAATACATGGCTCTAGATTTTGGGGAAGATTTTAACACTGTTTGGCACACCCTTTTTTAAATTCTCTCTTCTAATGACTTTTTAATGCCCTATATTCTCATGTTCTTATTGAAATTTTCCTTTGTTTTTGATTGTCTATTTCTGATTTCTTTGTGAGTGGGACTTTTACAGTGGCTGTGTAAGTATCTTGGTAGACCTTCTAATCATCAAAACAATCGTTTTACTGGTGAAAATTATATTTACCAATGTAAGTCTTTGGAAATTGACCTAAAGAATGTACATCAAACAGAGAAACAGTAATACAAGAAAAACCTACTCAGTCTTGGAAAGAACAGTGAGTCTGGGTCATTTGAACTATGCTCTGTGCCTACCTCTGTCAGCCCAACCCTCAGCTCTCTGTTATGGAAACATCACCACAAATAGTGTGGCCAAGGAAATGGGGCTCAGTCTCCCTTTGACTCTCTGTCTAAGGGTATGATTCTTATCCTGGGAACTGCAGTTCACCTGCATATCTCATTCTTTCTGTGCCCATCTCCATATCATAGATGCTCTGGACTGGATGTAAGTAGCCAAGACAACCACAGTTTCTTCCCCTATCAGCTCTCAATATTAAGGGAAGGGTATATCCTAGATACAACAAGCTAAGAATATCGTGACCTTGAGTTTTCCTCCCCTTGGTTGCTTTAAAGGTTGAAGTTTCATGCCAGGAGGGGGAAACTGAGAAGACCAGAGGCTCCTATTTACTCCAGTGTCCACCCATAGAGTTGAGTTGTCACTCCAGCACAAGCAGGTTGCTGTCCCTGCCCCCAGCCTTCATACCTGTGCTGAGGTTCTAACCAAGGTAAGACGCAGGACTTAAGGACTACTGAGTGCACAGTTCTGCCTGAAAGCCTGGACTTTGCTTGGAACAGGGCATGGAGAAGTTCATGCCTAAGCCAGGGAAAGAGGTGTCTGAGAAAGGCTCTTCTGGGGTTGCATTCATGCCTGGTGATCTGGAAGGCTGGGATAATCAGAGCAGAAAGAGTAGAAATCATTCACAACAAATTCATGCACAGAGGGCAGAAGTCTTACTATCTTAAGGGATCAAAGCACAACCTTTGATCAAATGTAGGATGTATAGTAAGTTACTTTGACTCAAGGAGGGACTTCCCAGGTGGCTCAGTGGTGAAGGCTCCACTTGCCAATTTCAGAGACACAGGTTCGATCCCTGGGTTGGGAAGATCCCCTGGAGAAGGAAATGACAACCCACTCCAGTAGTCTTTCCTGGAAAATCTCATGGACAGGTGAATCTGGCAGGCTACGGTCCATGAGATCACAAAGAGTTGGACATGACTGAACAACTAAACACTGGGTCAAAGATGACTTTAAGGAAGCCAGGTTCCAAAATAAAACTGGGGTCTTCCTTGAAGGTTCAGTGGCTGAGACTCCACACTCCCAATAAAGGGGGCCTGGGTTCAATCCCTGGTCAGGGAGCTAGATCCCATATGCCACATGAAGACCCAGTGTAGAGAGATAAATAAATATTAAAACTAAAAGCACACATTTGAAAAACAACTGAACTTATTGCTGATGGTCCAGAAGGCCATAAAGCCCAGAGCTGAACACTCTCTGGAACAGCCAGACTCCTGAACTATTAGTTCAGGGAACTTCTAAACTGCTAGACTTTGGCTGAATGCAAGCAAAAGGTAAACTCTCTGAGCTGTGAAAGACATCTCCAAATCCCCTAGAGATTTAATAAGGCTGAAAATCTTACTGGCTTGGATGGCTTAAGCACAACCTTGTTGTATAAGCATAAATGGTATATACTGAACCCAGGTGACTCCTCAGAAGCCATGCTAAGGATAAAAACAAAGGGAAAAGATCTGAAGTGACACTGGTCAACTATTCAAATCTGCCTAAAAATCCAAAGAGATCTGGTAAAGGTAATAACACAAAAAGCATAATTACCTACCTAGTTTCCTTTTTCAATAATATGTGCATAAATATATTCCCAATATACAGTTTTTAGGAAATAAATCACATAAAACAATACTGACAAAATTATGTTGTTTGGATTTTAGACATATAGGAATATTAATATACTTGATAATAACAGCACAGAAAGGATTGAATGGGATGAAGCTATGTTGTAACAAGGAAATAGCAACAGATGGTAACTCAAATCCACAGGGGTAAATAAAGAGAACTGCAGGTGATACATAAGAAGGTTAATCTTTGTTTCAGAAGAACTCTATAAATATTGTTGAGTCCTCCTTTGTTCTCTTAGCCTCTTAAAATGTGTGATTATATAAAACAATACTTAAACAGCATATTTTGGGTGTTTTTAACATATATAAGATTCATATGTATTATTATAATAATGACACAGGAAAAGGGAAGACAATGGACCTCTGCAGAAGTAATGTTTCTACATCTTACTGGAGTTAGTGTGAATTTGAAGTAGATGCTGATGTGGCGTATATTATAAGGTCTAGAGCAATTGTTAAGAAAATAATTTAAAACTTAGCTAAAATTTATTAAAGGGCTTAAAGTAGTGTACAAAATAGTATTCACTTAATGCAAAAGAAGGCGGTAAAGGAAGAACAGAGTTTCAAAATAGTCATGAGACATAAAGACATCCTTTGTAGCTCGGTTGGGAAAGAATCTGCCTGTAATGAAGGAGACCCAGGTTCGATTCCTGGGCCAGGAAGATCCCCTGGAATAGGAAATAGCAACCCACTCCAGTATTCTTGCCTGAAGAATCCCATGGATGGAGGAGCCTGGCGGGCTACAGTCCACAGAATCGCAAAGAGTCGGACACGACTGAGTGACCGCTTTCATACTGTATTGGTGTTTTTCTTTCTGGCTCACTTCACTCTGTATAATCGGCTCCAGTTTCATCCACCTCATTAGAACTGATTCAAATGTATTCTTTTTAACGGCTGAGTAATACTCCATTGTGTATATGTACCACAGCTTTCTTATCCATTCATCTGCTGATGGACATCTAGGTTGCTTCCATGTCCTGGCTATTATAAACAGTGCTGCGATGAACATTGGGGTACATGTGTCTCTTTCAATTCTGGTTTCCTCAGTGTGTATGCCCAGCAGTGGGATTGCTGGGTCATATGGCAGTTCTATTTGCAGTTTTTTTAAGGAATCTCCACACTGTTCTCCATAGTGGCTATACTAGTTTGCATTCCCACCAACAGTGTAAGAGGGTTCCTTTTTCTCCACACCCTCTCCAGCATTTATTGCTTGTAGACTTTTGGATTGCAGCCATTCTGAGTGGCATGAGATGGTACCTTATTGTGGTTTTGATTTGCATTTCTCTGATAATGGGGATCACAATAAATTGTGGAAAATTCTTCAAGAGATGGGAATACCAGACCACCTGACCTGCCTCTTGAGAAATCTGTATGTAGGCCAGGAAGCAACAGTTAGAACTGGACATGGAAGAACAGACTGGTTCCAAATAGGAAAAGGAGTACATCAAGGCTGTATATTGTCACCCTGCTTATTTAATTTCTATGCAGAGTACATCATGAGAAACGTTGGACTGGAAGAAACACAAGCTGGAATCAAGATTGCCGGGAGAAATATCAATCACCTCAGATATGCAGATGACACCACTCTTATGGCAGAAAGTGAAGAGGAACTAAAAAGCCTCTTGATAAAAGTGAAAGAGGAGAGTGAAAAAGTTGGCTTAAAGCTCAACGTTCAGAAAACTAAGATCATGGCATCTGGTCCCATCACTTCATGGGAAATAGATGGGGAAACAGTGGAAACAGTGTCAGACTTTACTTTGGGGGGCTCCAAAATCACTGCAGATGGTGACTGCAGCCATGAAATTCAAAGACGCTTACTCCTTGGAAGAAAAGTTATGACCAACCTAGATAGCATATTCAAAAGCAGAGACATTACTTTGCCGACTAAGCTATGGTTTTTCCAGTGGTCATGTATGGATGTGAGAGGTGGACTGTGAAAAAGGCTGAGCACCGAAGAATTGATACTTTTAAACTGTGGTGTTGGAGAAGACTCTTGAGAGTCCCTTGGACTGCAAGGAGATCCAACCAGTCCATTCTGAAGGAGATCAAACCTGGGATTTCTTTGGAAGGAATGATGCTGAAGCTGAAACTCCAGTACTTTGGCCACCTCATGTGAAGAATTGACTTATTGGAAAGGACTCTGATGCTGGGAGGGATTGGGGGCAGGAGGAAAAGGTGACAACAGAGGATGAGATGGCTGGATGGCATCACTGACTCGATGAACATGAGTCTGAGTGAACTCCGGGAGTTGGTGATGGACAGGGAGGCCTGGCGTGCTGCGATTCATGGGGTCACAAAGAGTCGGACACAACTGAGCGACTGAACTGAACTGAACTGATAATGAGTGATGTTGAGAATCTTTTCATGTGTTTGTTAGCTATCTGTATGTTTTCTTTGGAGAAATGTCTGTTTAGTTCTTTGTCCCACTTTTTGATTGGGTCTCTTGTTTTTCTGGAATTGAGTTGCAGGAGTTGTTTATATATTTTTTAGATTAATTCTTTGTCCGTTGCTTCATTTTCTATTATTTTCTCCCATTCTGAAGGGTGTCTTTTCACCTTGCTTATAGTTTCCTTCGTTGTGCAGAAGCTTTTAATTTTAATTAGGTCTTATGTGTTTATTTTTGCTTTTATTTCCAATATTCTGGGAGGTGGGTCATAGAGGATCCTGCTGTGGTTTATGTCAGAGAATGTTTTGCCTATGTTTCCCTCTAGGAGTTTTATAGTTTCTGGTCTAAAGATTGTAATGATAACCCTGTATGCAAGATAGCAAAAGAGACACAGATGTATAGAACAGTCTTTTGGACTCTGTGGGAGAGGGCGAGGGTGGGACGATATGTGAGAATGGCATTGAAATGTGTAAATTATCACATGTGAAGTGAATCGCCAGTCCAGGTTCGATGCATGATACAGGGTACTTGGGGCTGGTGCACTGGGATGACCAGAGGGATGGGATGGGGAGGGAAGTGGGAGGGGGGTTCAGGATGGGGAACATGTGTATACCCGTGGCAGATTCATGTCAATGTATGGCAAAACCAAGACAATATTGTAAAGTAAAAAGATAAAACTGAGATAAAAAAATAAATAAAGAAAGAATAACCCAGCTAACTCTCAGATTCTCCGAGATTCAGAGAATGTCATTGCCAAAAGAAGTTTTGAGCCCAAACCTGTCATTGAGCAGGGGAGGAAATTTTCTAAAGAGAGATGACCTTCCCAGAGTTGAGCAACAGTTACATTTTGTCAGAGCTAGGATTAACCCCAAGTGTTTTAGCTTCTAGTTTAGTACTTTGAATTGTGCATGAAAACTTATAAATAATACTTTGTTTATATCTCAGCTAACAAACTTTTGAGCACAAAGTCCTATAGATTAGATGTCCAAGTTGTCTTATTCAACATTGGCTTACATTTTTTTCCAAAATACTTTCACCTTGTGAAATTACCTCAAGTGATTTTTCTGATTTTGGACTTATACTTGCAGGCTTACACCTACAAAAGGAAAAAAAAATTTCTGTATATTGAAATAAAAACTTGCTGAGACTAGATATATATATCATCTATATATAATCTAATATGTATATGTGTATGTATACATTTTACTGATAAATGGTCCTACAGCACTAGCAATAATATTTCATGTGCAAATTAGTGTCTGAATTAATGTTGTGTAGCTAGAGCTAGAGAAAAGGAATCTATTTTATTACATAATAAACTGTTTTTAATTGTTGAACTAGAACAGCTTTATTATGTACCATTACTTTTGGAAACAACACCAACCTTTTCATTGATCAAAAAATGTCATCATTCATAGAAAGCCTGAAAATAAACTCGAGAATAATACTCCTAAAAGGGTGGAAGAAATGGAACTGAAGTGACGCAAGTATGGTTTTGAATACAAAGTGGGACATAATTAAGGAGCGGGTTATAGCAGAGCTCACACACATTTGGCTTTTTGAAGTCCGTTGTTTATACAAGAACTGTGAAGTGTTAGCTTTTGTTTTTATTTTAATTCAGAAATGAGAGTTTCTATAAAATACAACTTTCAACGAAATAAAGTGAGGCTCATTCTCTTTCTCTCGGTGCTTTAATTAAAGACACTTTTTGATGCTGTGCATTAAGTCTCATTTTAGATTTAACGTCAAGGAAATGGCCTATGTTAACATGTTGGTCTTTTTACAGAAGTTTACGTAATATACTTTATCATTTCAGTTCAGTCTCTCAGTTGTGTCCGACTCTTTGCGACCCCGTGAATCGCAGCACGCCAGGCCTCCCTGTCCATCACCAACTCCCGGAGTTCACTCAGACTCGCGTCCATTGAGTCAGTGATACCATCTAGCCATCTCATCCTCGGTCGTCCCCTTCTTCTCCTGCCCCCAATCCCTCCCAGCATCAAAGTCTTTTCCAATGAGTCAACTCTTCACATGAGGTGGCCAAGGTACTGGAGTTTCAGCTTTAGCATCATTCCTTCCAAAGAAATCCCAGGGCTGATCTCCTTCAGAATGGACTGGTTGGATCTCCTTGCATACATGTATATATTACCATATTATATACGTACATATGTATATATATACACATGCATGATAAGAAGTAATATTTTCAAAGGATGGTTCATGGTAATAATTTGCATAAAGCTTTACAGTTATAATGAACTAATGTGCTTAAAAAATACTCTTACCAATAATTTGTTTGCTCAACTCTTCCTTTCCAGGGACTGTCTAGATGTATTTGTTCATTTGGCTATCCCAGAATTATTCATTGAATGCCTCTGCGTATCAGGAATCATGTTCATGAGACACACCCAAACCTTGCCATTTTGGAGTAGATAGTCTAAAGAAAGGACAGATAGTAAATGAGAAGTGAAAATCAAACTGTGTAGAATTGTGTTTTTTTCACTTGCAAAATGGAAATAACACCATCTGCTTTTGTTCTTCCAAAAGTCAAATGAGATGAATGAGCAAAAAGTTCAAAGTGTACCTTGAGCAGAATTCAATAAGTGGATATATTGAAAATATCATATTAAAAAAAAATCTTTGCTTCTCCTTCCTTCATTTGTGAGGTAAAAGACTAGAAAGTTAGAAAGTCTACTGGAAAGTTATCCAGTAACTTAGCATAAGTTTATCCATAACTTAGCATATCCAGTTTCTTAGCATAAGAAAGCACACCCCCTAGGACAGAAGCTATGCCCCCAAGTTGTATGTTGGTTTTGCTAATTGCTGCTAGGTGAATGATTTTCTGCTCAGTGGAGGAGCTGAAACACATATGCTTTTGATTGTGAATTCTACTATTAATGTTTCATTCTTCTCTATCTGAATGATTACGTTGAGTCCCTAATCATGAAAGTCTTCCCAGTAAAGCATCATAGCCTCAGGTATGATCAATTAATTATTTGGGGTTATAGAGTAAAAGTCTAGGGGAAAGTCAGGTTGGGAAATGCTTAGAGATCTGCTTAGAGGCAGCAAATTTTTAGTGAGGATGGAGATGAACCCCCAAACTCTCTCTGCCCAACTCTTATTTCATTCTCACATGCTACTAACAATTAGGTAAGTGAAAAGAATCTAAAGAATGGGATATGGGCATTGAACAAGGGGAGATGGGAGAACTCAAAAGGAAAACAGAAAGTAAAGGATATAAAAACTCTTTGTCTTCAAGCGTGTCGATGAGAAGCTTCTGGCATAATCTTCAGTTAGAGTGAAAACTCAGTAGCAAGCATTTACCCTCAAGTTCCTTCTGACAGAAGGTATGTAATTGCCCTAGAAAGCTGAAAGAAGATTCAGGGCATGGAATTTATACGGCTCCTGCCGAGTGATGTTGATGCATTGGACAAACTAAATGAAAGAGTGTGGGTGATTAATCTCCAACTGAAGACAAAGGGTGAAAGCCAGAGGGCCTCTTAAATAACATATAAGTGACTTTTATCTATCGAAGTCCAAAAAAAGCTATGGGGCAGGTGAGGGAATTAATTATGAGAGTGACAGAACTCCGAAAGGGTTGAAATTTTAGTCCCAGCAAGTTTACTGTGTCGGGGTCACAGCCCCGGATAAAAGATGTTGGGTGCTGAGACTTAGGGTGAGGTTATACAGTGGATGTACATGAGAATCTCGAAATGCCACTTCACCCTGAAATCTATGCCCGTGGAAGTTACCTGCTGTTAGACGCTAGTCCTTCCCAGCTTGCAAACAATGCCGACACCTTCATCTTGCAAGTCTACACGTGTTCTCCTCTGATGACAAGACGACAGTCAAGTCACCACCAAATACAGGAAAGTGCTGGAGCCATGAGGGAGGAAAGGGACAAGAGTTTGCTGAGCCTAGTTAATTTTTATTAGCGGATCCAGGGGTATATTGAGGCTTATATTCTGAGACGGCTGGGTTTGAAGATGGAATAATAAATTGCAATGAGGGAGAGTTACAGAAAAATTGCTCCTGGGAACAGTTTTCCAAGCTACATTGTTTAAAATCCTAGGCAATACTTAGGCAGGAGATATTTACCCATTGCTAGGATGGCTCTTAGAAGTTTGGAGAAAGTGATGGCCCCTAGAAGTGAAACACAAGTGCCACAATGATCCTATTCTGTTCTATGAAAAGAGATCAGAAGGTGAAGAGAAGTGAGTTTTTTGTCAGAGCAGATGTAACACTTGAATGTTCTGTGTTCGTTGGGAAAGCCTAGCTGCATCCTTGAGCTTCCCCAGTGGCTCAGTGGTAAAGAATCTGCCTGCAGTGTAGGAGACACAGGAGATGCAGGTTCAGTCCCCGGGCCAGGAAGATCCCTTGGAGAAGGGAATGGCAACTCCAGTATTCTTGCCTGGAAAATTCCATGGACAGAAGAGCCTGGTGGGCTGCAGTCCATGGGGTTGCAAAGAGTTGGACACAACTGAGAGACTCACTTGAACTGAGTGACTCAGTACACAGACACACACGCATGCACGCACACACGCATTCACAGATGCATCTTAGAGCACCCCAGGTGGTAAGGTGGTAAAGAATGTGCCTTCCAATCTAGGAGACACAGGTTCCATCCCTGGGTGGGAAATATCCCCTGCAGTAGGAAATGGTAACCTACTCCAGTATTCTTGCCTGGAAAATACTTGAACAGAAGATCCTGGTGGACTACAGTCCATTGGATTGCAAAGTCGTACACGACTGAGCACACAGATGCATTCTGCTCACCAGAGCAGCACAGTGACACTCAGAAGTCAGAGGTGGCCATCTGTCTTTTGTGTGTGTGTGCTAAGTCACTTCAGTCGTGTCTGACTCTCTGTGATGCTGTGGACTGTAGCCCGCCTGGCTGCTCTGTCCTTGGGATTCTCCAGGCAGGAAACTGGAATGGGTTGCCATCTCCTACTCCAGGGCATCTTCCCAACTTGGGGATCGAACTCACATCTCGTATGTCTCCTTCATTGGCAGGTGGGTTCTTTACCTCTAATGCCACCTGGGAAGCTCCCTGTCTGTTGTGCCGCCGCTGCTGCTGCGAAGTCATTTCAGTCGTGTCCAACTCTGTGTGACCCCATGATTGGCAGCCCACCAGGCTCCCCCATCGCTGGGATTCTCCAGGCAAGAACACTGAGTGGGTCGCCATTTCCTTCTCCAGTGCATGCATGCACGCTAAGTCGCTTCAGTCCTGTCCGACTCTGTGCGACCCCATGGATAGCAGCCCACCAGGCTCCTCCGTCCACAGGATTCTCTAGGCAAGAAGACTGGAGTGGGGTGCCGTTTCCTTTTGTTGTAGGCAAGGGCTAATAGTAGGACTTGGTAGAACTTGGCTTCTTGGTAAGAATGACAGTGACAAGATGCTGAAATAATAGAAGCTTGGTGGCCGGGTTTAACAAAGTGGCTGTGGTTACTCTCATGAATGCTAAGATCGTAGTGGTAGCTGCAGGGTTTGGCACACTGACTGTTGAAGAGATATGGAGATGGCTGATAGAACACAGCACCCTTAGGGGCAAGATAGATTAAAAGTTGAAACAGTTATGCTCAAGTTATATAATCAAAGTGTATCAAGGTTGGATGATCAGGAAGCTGAGGGCAGATGCATCAGTGATAGGTTGTTTTCCCCTGCCTAGTTTTTGGATCTGAGATAGTTCAGACTTGAATGTCCCAGACCACAGAAGAGGCATAACCCCCGGGAAGAAAGATCCCGAAACACTATGATATGGGCACATGCTAATGACTCCCCTATTGGAAATAGGTAGGGCTACTGATACATGGTGAGAACAAAAGTTAATATATTTGACATCGAGATAATCCTCTGAGGCATCTTTGGGGAATCTCTCATACAATTTTAACCAAGGATAGTGCCCAGAGTCTAAGAAGGGCATGATCACTGAGAGTTAAGAATTCTCAAGGATGGAGGGTCTCTGTACCAGGTAAGCCATTTGGACCAGTGGAGGTACCAGTATGAGTAACAGAGGGAGAAGCTGATGAGTGTCAGCGCAGACTCAAGGCCAGCTGCAGGGACACGGATTGTCTCACTAGTGTTTCTCTTAAGGAAACATTTTCTCTCAGGAAAGAGACCAACCAGAATCTGGGGAAAATCATTTCCAGAAATTATCATATAAAGCACACGAGACTGTAGATGTTGCTGTGCTGTGCCACCCTTCAGGGCTCTGATTTACCCCTGCTGCAGAGAAGACGGTGGCTGCTCACAGCTGAGTCCCTCTCATGAATTATCTCATGAATTATTTATCTTCACTAAGTGGAGCAGTTTTGCCCAATGTCGCTTTCTCCCCAAGAGCAGTCTACCTCCAATGACTGGTTAACCTGTGTGTAGCGTCCTGATCAGTTTTGCTCAAGGCCGAATGATTCTGGCAGGCAGGGCCGTGCTAGCTCCAGAACTCTCTATAAGATCAGCTGGGACTTTAATTGTAACTGCATCATAGCTTTGTTCTGTGCTCAGTCCTACTAACTGCAGTCTCCAAAGGGGTTGATCCCAAGGATTCATCCTAATAAACTTCCTAGTAATGCCAGTCTCTCTCTCAAAGTCTGCTTTCTGAGGAGTTTGTTCTATTCTGCACAAATCACTACTGCAAAATAGTTGTATTTTATAGTATTGATTTGTGATTACCACAAATATATGTGAAACTCATTTGCACCCATGACTATGATGACTGAACTAAAAGCGCCATGTGGGCAAAAGCAGCGTCAGTTTCACTCACCATGTCCAATATTTGCTGAAGGCCTACATGGAAAAATGCACCCAGGAATGAAAGAATGAAGTCCCTAGTCTAATACTAGCAGCATAGTAAGAGATCAGTATTTGATAATATTTGTGGTTACTATTATTTGTTAGTCTTATTAATGGGAATCTAATCCATAACAAATTTAGCAAATTAATATTTTGGTGGAAAATGAGTCTAGTTGGTTAATTGATAAACATATTGAGTTCCTAACATTGGTCAAAAACTGTTGGATTTTAATGATATAAAGATAAAACAATCTTTGGTATCAACCATCTTGAATTTTAATGAAGGATATTGGAAAATGACTTAGTTCAATGAGATCATTAGCATGGAAAATAATGTAATAGTACGAGTAAACCTGGGACAAAAAATGGATTTAAAATATTTGTAACTATGTTAAAAGTACATAGAAAATCAGAAGAAAATACTCCAAAATGTAATAACTTTTGGAAAATTACAAGTGTTTTCTTCTTCAGAGTCCTTATATTTTTCATGATTTTTGAGAGTGTTACATTATTATTAATGGATATTATTATTTTAAAAATAAAAAAACTATAGTGTTTTAGTCAATTTATGTTCTAGATATGTATATGGGCTCAGACTTTATTGTATTTGAATTACATTCATGGCATGGTTTGCATTTTGTTTGAAGATATCAAATTCCTGATTTTATTCAGTTACATTCCTAAAGGGATACTTTAAATATTCTTTCATCTTTCATCCTTTAAAAAACCAAGAAAAGTGCAGTATATATCTTCATCTCCTTGTCATTATGAAATTTATAATTATGCTGTTAAATTAGAAAAGGTTAATATTTCTATATTTAAAACCAGAGAACATTTTAAAAATGGTTCCAAATTTATAGTATGCAAAATTCTCTTCTATACACAATTAATTTATGATTCATTGAATAGCTCTGATATTTTGAATACAGATAGATTTATTAAAATGAGTGGGCTATAATTTAATGGCTGGTTAGTTGGCACTCTTCCTAGTTCCCCATTGTTGAACTTTAAAAATATGTTTTAATGGACAATTATCATTTTGTATTCATAAAGCACATTGTTGAGAAAATAGCTGGAAAACATTATATTACCTAGATTATGTAGATTTTTATATTTTTCTGGTGATAGAAACTAAGATATTTGTCTCCTAAAATTTAGCCCTATGAGCAAAGTTTGTTATTTCTGAAATTGTTTACATAGTTCCAACCATATCTAGAAGTATTTTCAGAGCCAGTCATGGATTTGTGGGTTTAATTAATTATGTGACTCTTTAATTCTATTTTATATTCATCTTTTAAGTTTAATTAATATGTAAACCCACTGTAACATGATAATCAGAGTCAAAATAATTGAATTGCATAAAATGTGATCTCATAGCTTTGCAAGGTTAATGACATGAATAAGCTAGGTCTGTGATGCCACTAGACCAGGAATTTGGTGCTGTCTGTGTGCTATCCAAATTCCCATTAGCCTTCAACAGTATCTTGCAGCTGGGTTGTAGTTGTTCATTCAAGCTTAATTGTTTATTGGGAAGGTGCTGGGTCTCCTGGCTGCTGGTATTTCTAGAAGGGAGGGAGCAAACTTCAGGGATCTCATAGGTAGTTGGCACAGTTTCTCCATTCTGATATGGGAAAGTGGAGGCCCAAGAAAATTGGGAATATGGGGACCTACTTTCCTGCCTGGCCTTTTCCTCTAAGCTTTTCCTCCATTTCTATCTCTGAAGATGAAAATATTAGCCTACCATTATTTAAGAGTGGGAGCTGGGCATAGGAGCTAAATTGCCCATCATATACCATTTTAATATATAATATTTCTGAGCCTGTTACCAAGATTTTATAGTATTAGTATCCTACAATGTACAAGATATATTGGCAGGTTTAGATTTGAACAGAACTGAATATGTAGACTCTTGAGAATCCCTTGGACTGCAAGGAGATCCAACCAGTCCATTCCGAAGGAGATCAACCCTGGGGTTTCTTTGGAAGGAATGATGCTAAAGCTGAAACTCCAGTACTTTGGCCACCTCATGCGAAGAGTTGACTCATTGGAAAAGACTTTGATGCTGGGAGGGATTGGGGGCAGGAGAAGAAGGGGACGACAGAGGATGAGATGGCTGGATGGCATCACTGACTCGATGGATGTGAGTCTGAGTGAACTGCGGGAGTTGGTGATGGACAGGGAGGCCTGGTGTGCTGCAATTTATGGGGTCTCAAAGAGTCGGACATGACTGAGCAACTGAACTGAACTGAATATATAGACAGATACAATGAAACATTGGATTGCCTTAATGATTCTTTAAATTATTTATTTTTCCATCAACAAATATTGTCTGTTTTGTCAGGCACTGTGCTATACCTTAATCAATAATAGTGAACAACAACAGAAAGAAAACTCCTTATCCTCACAGAGGTCATTGTCTGATTGTCAAGAAAAGGTTGTAAATCAGCAATTCTGTATTGAATAATAAGTGCTCTTGTGTCAGTGACAGAAGCTGTAAGAGTACAGAAGAATATTCCATTGTAGATGGAAAAAGTTAGACATATGGAACCAGTAAGAGATGGGACCAGCTTGAATAGGGCTGGTTATATATGTAATTTGGACCAATCCACAGTTTGAGGGAATACTTTAGTATACAGAACTTTCATGATATTTCATTTCATAGTTTATATAAAGGAAGGATGTTGACGGTTGTGCACTTGGCTTTCGAGGAGTTAGCAATTGGATTTGATTTTTAAAATAGTGGTTAGATTGACAAGTGAAGCCTGGGATCAGCCTCAGAGTATTTTTGATCTACGCTTATGTATTAGGGTGTGAGTGCTCTGTCATTCAGCCTCTGCCTCTTTGAAACCCCATGGACTGTGGCCAGGCTCCTTGATCCATGGGATTTCCCAGGCAAGAGTACTAGAGTGGGTTGCCATTTCCTCCTCCAGGGGATCTTCCCGACCCAGGGATCGAGCCCACGTCTCCTGGGTCTCCTGCCTTGGCAGGCATGTTCTTTACTGCCCAAGCCCCCTGGGAAGCCGATTATGTAGTAGAGTAGATGTGAATTTGTCTGCCTTTTCTCAAACATCTGCCTCACTTTGTGACTGTTCACTTGGACCTCTCAATTTACTTTGAGAGGAATAACAAATATTGTATTTATTTACAATAAAGATTTCTCAAGAGGAAAAATCCACGTGTGAAAAAGAGAAATCCAGTCTTCCATACAATTTCAGACCAGGTTTGAAATCCAAAGATCTTTGGCTACCTCTGTTGTAAACCAGTTTTCTGGATCACATTTCTTCCTACTCTGATGCCAAACATTGTCTTCAAACTAAGGTTATGAATCTAAAATGCCCTAATGTGTGCATAAGTGTACATTGGATAACACTGCCGTGAGAGTTCAGAGAGAGAGAGAGAAAGTGGCGTTATGCTTTTTCTCTGTATATACTATGAAAAATAGAAGTATTCCTTAAAAATCTGAATTTATTTTGGGTGGATATGTGGATATGGTTTGACAGTTAAGTTAATATCTGTAAAAGTATATAGTATATCATTTAGGATGAGTTCTGATAATACAAAACAGAAAAGTCAATACAAAAAAGATAGGAATTTATTCTCTCAAATAAAATAGGTCCAGAAGCATGTAGGTTAATGCTGATATAACAGCTGCAGTCATCAGGGCCCCGGTCTCCTCCTGCTTTTCTGCTCAACTACCCTTGTGCTTACCTTCAAAACTTGGAATACTTCATGTTTTATTATGGCTACTGGAGCTCCAGCCTTTTCAGCCTTTCAACCCACAACCCCACTGCAGAACTCTCAGAGTAGTTTGCAGAGACAGCCAATCCCTGGAGTTTAGTATCAGTGGCTCTCCAGCCCGGAAGCTCCCTGACTTAAAGACTGTCTTTCATGATCTTCCATTATTCCTTGACTCTATCTCCATAGAAACTCTCCAGTCACGACCAAAAGCTCTAATATGGAGGCCGTGCAAAGTAAGAGATAGAGAAGGCAACGTAAAACTCTGAAGACAAAAGACACACACCTTCTGAACAGAATGAATGAGAAAGGAAAGGGAGAAGGCATTTCCTACAGCTGCATCATTTCTCATGAAACAATCTTCCTAGAAATTCCATACAACTCTTTGATTCATATATCATTGGCTGTAACTTGTCATGTCCAACAGTAGTGGTAAGAGAGGCTGATAAATTTAATAACTAGATGCGTCCCAGACTCAAATAAAATGAATCTTCCTACTAAGGAAAGAGGAGAGATGGATTTTGCATGAAAAATGAAGAAGTTTACCATAAACTGATACTTTTGTCTGTGAATAGCAGGAAATAGAACTAAAAGTGAGTCCAGCAGTAGACTATTTTGGCATTTCAGGTATCAATAAATAAATATCAAACTGGTAATTTAGGCTTCCCTCACGGCTCAGCTGGTAAAGAATCTGCCTGCAATGTGGGAGACCTGGGTTCCATCCCTGGAATGGGAAGATCCCCTAGAGAATGGAACAGCACTCACTCCGGTATTCTGGCCTGGGGAATTCCATGGACTGTATAGTCCATGGGGTTGCAAAGAGTTGGACATAGTAGTTTAGAGTTCAGCATGGCTGTGTGATCCTCAGTGTTGGCATATTCTCTTGGGCAATTCTCCACAGGGTTTCATTTCCAGACTTCATGTGCAGACTTCTATTTCCAGAGGGAAAAAAAAGTGATGTTTGCTCTATTCGTGAGCTGAGAAGAATTACCACCCCCCCTACCCCCCTGAGAGGGTCCCAGCAGTCTTCCCATCATATCTCATGACCCAGCATTGGGTCACAAGCCTGTGCCTGCAGGACCAGTTCTTTAATTTGCAAGGCCAAAGTCAAAATGAAAGTTCAGGGCTCCTTGCTAAAAGTGAAGAATTTCAAGATGAAGATGACAAAGGGCTAAACCAAACATGTATGCGTGCATGCCAGTCTAGTTCAGTCATGTCCAACTCTCTGTGATCCCATGAACTATAGCCTGCCAGGCTCCTCTGTCCATGGGATTCTTCAGGCAAGAATACTGGAGAGGGTTGCCATTTCCTCCTCCAGGGAATCTTCTTTCAACCTCAGGGATTGAACCCGCATCTCTTATGTCTCATGCATCGATGGGCAGGTTCCTTAGCACTAGTGTCTCCTGGGAAGGCAAAACCAGGCATGAGGCCCTTCTAAATATGCCCATGAAAGTCAGTCTTTTCTGCCTCAACATATCAGCTGGCAAGGACAGTGAGTTTAGCAGGTTTGGCTTGGATGACGAAGATTCACACTCTGGGGCTAGAAGGTATCTTGCCCCCCATGAAAGATGTGTCCTCTGTAAGAGAACATAAACTCAGGCTTCTGTTATGAAAGAAAGTGGGACTAATGCTTGTTGTACAGACAATCCTGGTTTGTTACCCAGGGTTTTATGAATTTGGAGTTATATTCTCCTGGAAGGAGAAAACAATGTTAACTCCCAAATATCATAAATCATGTTGGAAAATGAAAACAGTTCCTATTTTAAATGAAGAAAGTAAGTGGAAAGACCTATTGGCTTTGATTTTTAATTATTCATAAGCAATAATGATCAAACAGTATGCCTAAGCATGTACTCCTGGTGAACTATTAATATACAACTAGGAAGTTTATATCCTTACACCCATCACAACTGATGAAAACTACGACTGGGATGACAGATGTAGGTTGTGATCTGAGTCTGATTTCGAGGTGGGCTGCAAGCCTCCACAAACAGGAGAACATTCCAAAACAGATATAATCAGGTGTTCATTTCATTTCTGTGGACGTTTAGTCCCAGGTGGCTTAGTGGTAAAAGAATCTGCCTGCCAATTCAGGAGAGTCAAGAGATGCGGATTCAAGCCCTGGGGAGAAGATCCCCTGGAGTAGGAAAGGGCAACCCACTCCAGTATTCTTGCCAGGAAAATTCCATGGGCAGAGGAGCCTGGCGGGCTACAGCCCGTGGGGTCTCGAAAAGTCAGACATGACTGAGCACACACTTACTTTCCCTCAATTAGAGATTGATTCATATGTGTAATTAGGGCTTCCCAAGTGGTTCAGTGACATAGAATCTGCCTGCCAATGCAGGAGACACAGGGGATGTGGGTTCGGTCCCTGGGTGGGGAAGATCCCCTGGAGGAGGAAACGCAATCCACTTCTGCATTCTTACCTGGAGAATCCCATGGACAGAGAGGAGCCTGGCAGGCCATGGTCCATGGGTTTGCAGAGAGTCCGACATGACTTAATGACTGAGGAGAAGTCACACACAGGAGAAGGAAAGATCATTTCTGGAATAGCTGCTGTCTCTCAGATGCCCACTTGTGCTTCACTATGCCATGCAATGCATTCAAACCTTGTGTGAAATAGATCTAACTATTCTCATTTTGTGAGTAAGAAAGATTCTAAACTCCATCTCCAAGGTGAGTCATTCAGCTGTGTCTGACTCCAAAGGCCAAACTTACACAATTTGATTTTTATGGTCCAGACTCATCTTTAGAAATATTTGATCTGAGGGACTTCCTTGGTTCAGTGGTTAAGATTCTGTACTCCCAGTGCAGGGGACACAGGTTTGATTTCTGGTTGGGGAACTAGGATCCTACATGCCACCTGGCACAGCCAAAAGGTAAATATTTGATCTGAGATTGTGGGGAATTTGATCTGATTGTCACATCCTTATCTAAGGCTGGTCTGTCTTTTCAAAACGGCTCTTCATCAGCATCTTGAAAGTCATGGAATGCCAATCCTTGCTACAAGTACAGACAAACTGAGATGGAAAGAAATATGTTTCAGGGAAGATTTTTTTAAGAAACATTACAAGAACACATAAGAAAATAGACTTAATTATAGAGGATGTGTAAAATTTTGCATATGTTGAGTTAGCTACTATAGCTTTAGGGTGTAAAAAGGCAAGCCCGAGGGGAATATACTGAGGGAATGAGAGAGGTATCAAGCATTCATGAAAGGTTCTGCTATGTAGTTCTTAAAGAATAATCTCTCCTGAGTGTGACATTTATAAAGCTTTTAGACTGGAGTTGACTGACAGCTGTATAGAAAAATCGTGTTTAAGAGAAGACACTGAAGAACAATGATTTTCTACACTTTCTTAGGCAGATATGCGGAAGTGGTTATGGGCATGGATTGAATTGCATCCTCCCAAAATTGAAATGTTGAAGTTCTAACCCCAAGTGCCTAAAAATGTGGCTGTTTGGAAATCAGGTTGTTTCAGATGTAATTAGCTAATAAAATAAGGTCATTAGAGTGGGCTCTAATCCAATATAACTGATGTCTTTATTAAAAGAGGAAATTTGGACCCAGCAAGAGAGATGCATAGAAGGAAAATGATGTGCAAAGATATAGATCAGTACAATAATTCTTTATTTTCCCTGTTACATTAAATCTGCTTTAAATTTACCCGTTGAGTTCTTTGTTTCAGTAGCCATATATTTTCTGTTCTCACATTTCATGTGTCCCTTTTTTCTGACATACTGTCATTGTATATAATTTCTAGTTACCTTCTGAAGTTGTTATGCTGTTTTTAACTCCTTGAGCAAACATGCCTAAAAGTTTCATGAAATATATCTTCTAATTACAATATCTGAGTCTATTTATGTTACTTGTTTATATTTCCCCTGCTGATTTTACCTCCAGTTACCTGTTACCCAGCTTGCATGATTGACTTTGATCTTGTATTTGAAAATTTACTTGAAAATTAATTTGAGCACAGTTTGATATTCTCCTCCTCCAGAAAAGAGGGATTATATCGTGTTTAAGTCCACAGGGTGCCTGAAGACAAGGATAGTGTGCAAACCATGTTTCCAAGTTACAGCTTTAAGGTTTTCCTCATGATTTAAATAATGTGAACAAAAGGGGTAGGGTGTGTGGGTTTTCCTGACTTTTTTTTTTTTTTTTCCTATGGTTTATCTTTACTGACAAGGTACAGAGCCTTTTCTGGTCCCATCATGAAACTCAGATTCAGCCAGTTTCTGTCCCCCTGGCCACTGCAGGCTGCCCCAGAGCACAGAACAACCCCACAGATAATAATAATGTCACAGCAATAGCCAAATGCTTTGAGGACTAAAGTGTTGCTCAGAGTCCAACTCCTCCTCTTGGGATTGTGGTGTCTCCTGGATCTTGACCTTACCAATTGCACAGTGTTTGTTTAGCTTCTTGATACTTTAATGAAAGGTGCGCTTCTTATTTCATTCACCTTTGAACAATATTTCAGCACAAGGGTTGCTCCAAATGACATAGCCTATAATTGCTTGAAGTAGCAGCTTCAAGTTTTTGTGAATTACAAAATATTCAAAGCTTCCTTTTATATTTGGTACTAGTACAAAACATATTTCAAGTAATTTTTATTGATTGTAAAAAAACACATAAGTTTCTGTGTTTAAATTATAAATCTCTCAATATTTGAGCTTTTCATAACTTTCATGGTTGGCATAGGACCACGTGAGTGCTTAATGATTTGAATGAAGGAATGAATCAGTAAATGCAATCTATCAGGACATAATTAAATTATGAAATGTCATCATTTGAAAATGTCACAGAAAACAGGAGTATGGCAGGTAGTAAAATTATTCTACTTCTATTGCAAAGGAAAAAAAAACCCAAAGTAACCAAACTAACATCAACACATTCAGATGCCAGATGTCTTTTTCTCTCCCTTTGTATCTAGATAGAACAGTCTCAGTCTCTGATTGTATATACTATTGAAAGATGAAGCGTCACCATAAAATTCAAGAAGTTCCCAAAGTTCTTACGTAATCAAACTCGAGAGTTGAGTTTCTTCCTTCTTTGAACCAGTTTACTTTATACAACGTCTCTTCACTCTGGGCATGGTCCCTGTCGTGTCCACCGAGATTCAGATCTCAGGCTCTTCTGCTATTTCCTTATCCAAGCTCAGATCCTCACTTGCATTTGTGTTTTTACTTGATAACTTGGTATCTGGCTGTTTTTTCTCCTAAAAGTTTACTATGATCTTTTTCTTATATCTTGAAACATTGTTTGAAAACATGAGCTGTGTATCATATTCTGATATAGATGGACCACATTTTACTTTAATCTTTCGTCTATTTTGGGAAAGTTTAAAGCATTTCCTATTTATCTGTAACATAAATAGCTATTCAATAAATGTATTGGCAGATAAATGTTAGTCTAATTTTTATCTGTTATTCAGTGTGAAATTATTTCTAGAGAAGAAATTGCAAGCTAATTATTATATGAACTTGTTAAAGGATCTAAATACGTATTCCAAAATACTTCTCCATATGTTGTACAGATTTACACTCTTTCTGTTAATGCACATTTTATGCCACAGTTGGCAAAATTAATTCTTCTTTTAAATTGCTAATCAGGTAGATTAAAACAGTACATCATTTTTGAATGTACGTTATTTTGACAACAAATGAAGTATTTTGTTATGTTCTGGCCTGGTAAAATAATTTGTAAGTTTATGTTTCACAAAGAATTCTGTTAGTATGTGTAAATCAGTGGATTGTGGCATATAGTCTGTGTCCCATTCATAAAGACTTTATTGACAAGGAATCTTGGAGAAGACTTCTTCTTTGTGCCTTAGTGTGACTGAGAAAATGAAAAGGGCTCCTGAATTTGTCTGAAATCCATTGTCTTATTCAAGACTGTGCTGTCAACAGAATCCATCAGAGGAAAACAAACATCACATTTAGGATGTGATGAAAATTCATGTGCGCAGGACCATAGAATTTCCTAGAAATAAAATGGAACAAATACCAATAAGCGTGGTTTCATAAAAGAGTCCAAGGAAAAGATCTGTTTGAAATTGCCTAGGCATGGAGAAAGCTGTGTCTGTCTAAAAGTCTTCAACTTCAGGCTGCTCCAGATTACAGGGCCACTTCTCTCTGTATCCCTATCGTTAAGATTTGACATTCAGATATGAAATGTACTTGAGTGAGATGCTGCAAGCAGTTAGCCTTTATGTAACCACATGTATTTATAAGAGAGAGAGAGTCTGTGACTGATGATAATTTTTCTTAAACTTTTCTCCCTAAGTTTTCATGCTTTGTTATATATACTTTTTCCACGGTGTCAACAAAGGACTAAATTTGACTTCAGGAAAAAAAAAAAAAAGGAGGAAAGGGAACATTACATTGATACCTAAGCTCTGTCACCGTCCTATTATTTTTGATTAGACTGATTCCCATCCTTGCTCTGAGTCTCAGTTTCCATATATTAAAATGTGGATAATAGCATTCCCCTTGCCTTTCAGATAGGATTGCTTTGATGATCAAATGCGACATAAATAAAAGAGCATTTCAAACTTTGAAAGTGTTTAAGAAGCTTGAAAAACGTAAGGTTTTATTTTTCCTTCAGTTAGAAAGCCCCACTCCTTGGGTAGGTGGTAGATTACTATGCTATCATTAAGATCTGACTTATTAAAAGCAATTGTACCCTTGCTGGGTATGAAGAGATAGTTGTGAAGACTTCAAGACATTTCACCAAGAAAAAGGCATAGAATAGCGATAGACTGTGGATTCACAAGCTTGTCTGCTTATTTTTAAATGCCAAGGTTTAAATCCCTTTTGAGTAGGGGTGGCACTAGTGATCAGAATAGCACTGAGCCATCCCTTTGACATGGCAACAGCCCAAAAGACACTATCACAGGGATGGATAATATTTTTAAATGATCACATTACCATTAATCCGGTGCTGAGTATTCTCTCTGCCTAGAACAAAGACTGCAGCAGCTGGAATTCAGAGCCGAACTGGGACATCCAGCAGGTATTTTTGACACAACATGTGCCTTTGAAAAAGCATGGTCTCTCTTGATAACAGATGATACAAAGGCACCCTTCTGGTGCAGAGGGGCGGGGAGAGAAAGAGCCTCACTCAAAGGGAGAAAAGGCGGATCCTTCAAAGATAGCTCAGCCTAGTCTTATCCTGCTTCTATTTCTTCCAGGAAAAAAAAATTATCTTCTGTATGTTGAATCACCAGAGATTGGCTGTTTTTTTTCATTGGCTAAAACACATTTTGTAAGTTTTCCGTCCTTGGCTATGGGGTTATGAGGGTTCTTGGATGATGTCAGTATTTGAAAACTTTTGTTTGAAGAAGAAAATACACGTGGCAGTGATTTCCATTTATGGCACTGAATCCTTTATGGTCAAGCATCTGAGAAAGTCCAGCTTAAAACGTGCTGATAATCTTTTATAATTTTCTTGCCCTCCAGTTAAAATGTCATCTATATCATCACATTTTATTTATTTTTTACTCTCCAATCTTTTCATTTGAACTATTGTTCCGGGTCTTCTTGCCCATTCTTAAGGCTGAAAATGATTCTCATATCCTACATCATAAAAATACTTCCTTTGATTCTATTTCTTCTTTAAATGCTAAAGTAAGCTGGTTTAAGTATGAGCTTTGGAATCTGGCAGATCTAGGTCTGAGTTTCTACATCCGTCCTTAACAATCTCTGTGACTTTATTTAATGCCCCCAAGACCTAGTTTTCTTATCTGTAAAATGAGGATGGTGGTAGTACAGATTTCAAAGAGTTGTTAGGGTTAAATTAGATATGGGATATAGCCTGACACATTTAAGCACTTAAAAAAAATTATTGGAGTATAGTTGCTTTACAATGTTGTGTTAATTTCTACTCTATAGCACAGTGAATCATCCATATGTATACCTATATCCACTCTTTCTTGGATTTCCTTCCACTTAGGTCACCGCACAGCACTGAGTATATTCTCATTAGTTATCGATTTTACACACAGTAGTATATATGTATCTATCCCAGTCTCCCAATGCATCCCACCCCTTCTCCTCCCCTGTTATCCATTTTTGTTCTCTATGTCTGTGTCTCTATTGCTTAAGCACTTTTCTCAATTTGCCACAGCAATTCTTCATGAATGTACGTGTCTTAAGTGCAAGGAAGTATCTCGTTTGTTTGTTCACTGCTGTACCCACGCTGCCTAGAATAGTGTCTGGCACATAATAGGTGCTCAATAAAGTGTTTTGGTGAATGACTGAAAAAAATAGATGAATAATCTATGCTTACAGTCTCTATATCATCTCTTACCCTTCACCAGCCATAGGAAGGGAGAGTCCTTAATGTAATGCTTAAGAGCTAGCTGGCCTGTCTTCAGATATCAGAAATGACAGTTGGCCTGTCATTTACAAGTCATAAGACCATAAGCAAATTTCTCCATCTCTTTAGGCAACAGTTTCCTCACCTGTAGAATGTGGATGTAATGGTATTCCCTCTGTCCTAGGGTTGTGAGGATTGAGGAATTAATACTTGCAAAGCCCTCAGGAGGGCATAGGTCACATCATAAGCATTGTGGGAGCATTTGCTGCTGTTTTAACCAAACTTACTCATCATTTTGTTCATCATTATTTTATACCACTTTCTGTCCTGGATGGAACTTTTTAAAGGTTTTTCATGTCTCTGCATTATTTACTCTTATTTCCCCAAGCTGGACTATGGCACCGTCATATAGTAACTGTTAAACACATGTGCTTTCTATGAGTATTCCTCCCCATGGCTTAAATAACTCTTCAAAAGATTTCCACGCATCCCCTCTCATTCCCTTTGTCCCAGAACCTCCCACATGTAGAACCCTCTCTTTGACATCCAAATGTTCATTTCCAATAGCTAATGCAAAAACTCATATGTATTAATAACTTGCTCATAAACCGTCCATTCCAAAGACTGTCTTATACCATGTCCTAGAGTTTTTATCTTATTTAATGATGAAAACAGTACCAATACCACCTCTCATGGGCAGAGGAGCCTGGTAGGCTGCAGTCCATGGGGTCGCAAAGAGTTGGACACAACTGAGCGACTTCACTTTCACCCTACACGATAGTTGTCTGTAAGATTTTGATTTTGCTATGTTTTCTTTGAACTTGGACAAATTACTTAACCTGTCTCCATTTCTTTTTGTAAAAATGGGATAACAATAGGAATCTTCAACGTTTTCTCTGGTTTCTATATTCTGTGAATCCATTTATGTAATAGCATGCTTAGAACAAGGCCTGAAAGTGTTAGTTGCTCAGTAGTGTCCTATACTTTGTGACCCTATGGACTGTAACCTCTGTCCATGAAACTTTCCAGGCAAGAATACTGGAGTGGGTAGCCATTCCCTTTTCCAGGGGATCTTCCTGACCCAGGGATCAAACCTGCTTGTCCCACATTGCAGGCAGATTCTTTACCATCTGAGCCACGAGGGAAGCCCCAGAATAAGGCTTGTCAGCCAATAAGTGCTCAATAAATTTGACCTAACATTCTTATCCTAGCTTTTGTTGAAATCTAATCTCTCTCAAGCATAATTCTAGTCTTGGGTGATTATGCATGGGTTTAGCTCTCAAATAGATACTTGGTTTTTAGTATGTGACTGTTATACTTTGTAACTTCTGATCATTTACAACCAGGAAAGACCACCATAAAGAATCATCTTTTCTTTATAAAAGCAGTTATTGGAATCTTCACAAATCTGAGTGCACAGGAAAATATTTGATACTTTGAATCCTGATCTGATTAATAAGGATGGATTTCTGCATGTTTAGAAAAGTGTTTTCTTCATTATTTGTCCTTTTGATAGACCCTAGTTTTAAATCGTATCTTATGTTTACCACATTGTTTCTTTGCATGACTGTTTCTCTCTTCCTGGAATGACCTGCCACAGATTCCCATTTCATTTTCAAAATCCAAGTCTGATGACATTTCCCTCCACATTTGTGCTTTACCTATAAATTTCATGTAAATTGCATATGTTTAATTCATTGTATTGTCAGTTTATGCATTGTTTATTTACATTTGTTTTCTCAGACAAAATTTGGTAGCCCATCCTAGCTTTAATCATTCTCAAAGACACAGTAGCCAGCACCTGAGTCCCATATAATAAATGTTCAATGCATGTTTGTTTAATTAACCTGGACTTTAAAGAACAGATTCTATTAATGATAAGTAAAGTTGTTAATGTTAAAGCTCTTTAATTAAGGTGCAATTAAAGAGCAGAATTGTTGAAGAATCTATTGGGATAATTTTAATAGTAGGATGATTCCTCTATTTTCATGAGCATACAATTTTCTCAAATGGCTGAAACTTAAGATTGAAAAATGAGGTATAAGGAGTTCATGTATTAAAAGGGGGGGAGGGAAATGTTAAATAGATGTGATATTAAAGATTCCCTATGATCTTTCATTCTATTAAAGGATGTTAAGACATAATTAGAGATTAGTAAGATACAGATAATAGTAAGTGACATAAAGGAGGAAAGACAGAACTGATTCAAATGTATTCTTTTTAATGGCTGGGGATGTTGTACCATCCCAAGAGGGATGGTATAGGGAGGGAGGGAGGAGGGGGGTTCAGGATGGGGAACACGTGTACACCTGTGGCAAATTCATGTTGATGTATGGCAAAACCAATACAATATTGTAAAGTAATTAGCCTCCAGTTAAATAAATTTAAATAAAAAAACTTGAAAAAAAAAAGAGAGGAAAGACATGATTCAATGTTCTCAATGGGGTTTAATTTGGAGGTAAATCTAAGGGGAAGTCTGCCACATGTTGGTGAAGGGGATTTCTAACACTGATAACCCAGCCTGTATCCTTGATGCTTCAGAAGGGGCAGGGATCCAGATTCATTGGCAGAGGAGCCTGTGAGGCCTATTCAATCCCATGGTTGAGAGCTGCTCTTCACCATCACAGGGTCAGTGTTTTATGAACCAAAATCAGGACTATGTCTGACAGGTCCTAATCTCCTTGGAAAAACTGGGACAGGAAAGTTTGAAATAGAGCAGCCCCCCAAATGCAGCCCCCGCCTATAATCTACCAGTGCTTTCTCCTTCCCCTTTCATTTATTTCTCAACCTCATGCAACAGTTTACTCAGTAGTGATGTGGTTCTCAACAAATTCTGCCTGGATGAAAAAAAAATGAGCATAAACATGTTGTCACCACATATTTTAAAAAGTTTTATTCTATCAAAGAAAAGTTGGTTAACAATGTTAATTCCTGCTGTACAGAAAAGTGATTCAGTTATACATTTATATACATTCTTTTTCGTAATGTTTTCCATTACAGTGTCTCATGGGACCGTGAATGTAGTTCCCTGTGCTATGCAGTAGGTTGTTGTTTGTCCATTCTGTACATGATAATTTGCATCTGCTGATCCCCAGCTCCCAATCCATCCCTCTCCCCACCTTACCTCCCCCTTGGCAACCACAAGTCTCTTCTCTATGTGAGTCGGTTTGTGTTTCCTAGAGAAATTCATTTGTGTCATATTTTAGAGTCCACATATAAGTGTTACCATATAATTGCCTTTCTCTGATTTAGTATGACAATCTCTCAGTCCATCCGTGTTGCTACAAATGGCATTACTTCACTCTTTTTTATGGCAAAGTAATATTCCACTGCGTGTATGTATCTTTTGTAACTATTCACCTGTCCATGGGCCTTTAGTTTTTTCCCATGTCTTGGCTATTGTATCACCACAGTTTTTATGATAATAGATTCAAGAATGTGCATGTTTGTTTGCTCATTCATGAAACATTTAACAAATGTTTTATTTAAGAAAACAACTTTTGTAGTTATAATACTAGCAACTTGGAAACTGCCCTAGATTTTTTTCCTCCTTATCCTATTAACCAAAAGTGTCACAAAGTCAGATCAGTTTTACCAGTATCAGATATCAATATCTGTCTCCTCCCCTTTATTCTCACAATCCTAAGTCATGTACTTATCAATACTATCTTATATCTAGTTGAATACAGATTGTCTTAATGGTCTTCCTACTTTGACTTATTCTACCAGCTAAACCCTGGTGGCTTAGAAGGTAAAGAATCTGCCTGGAGTACAGGAGACTTGAGTTCGATCCCTGGGTTGGGAAGATCCTCTGGAGAAGGGAATGGCAATCCACTCCAGTATTTGCTTGGAGAATCCCATGGACAGATGAGCTTGATGGACTACCATCCATGGGGTCGCAAAGACTCAGACACAGCTGAGTACAGGATAACACCAGCTAAACCAACCATGGTACAACTGCCAGAGCAATCCTTATCCCATGTAAATCTGATCACACCACTCTCCTGTACAGACTTCTTCGCTGCTTCTTTAAATGGTCCTCCTTTTTGTCAGTGTATCTGGTGCTCCTATGCTAGTGCTCTCTTCTGCACTGATAAGCTTTCTTGTTATTGCCATTCTGTAGAACAGAAGCAAAAATCATGCTTTTGTCACTCTTACCCACATCTCTCTTAATTTTTTTAATTGACTTCACTTTTTAGAGCAGTTATAGGTTGACAGCAAAATTGAGCAGAAGTGCATAAGTTTCCCCTAGACCCCTTTCCCAAATACCCATAGCCTCCCCCATTATCAACATCCCTCACCAGTGGTTCATTTGTTATAATTCTTAAACCTATATTGATATATCATCATCACTGAATCATACCTGACCTTTTAGTTTAGCATTCTCTCTTTCATACTTTTCTGGGGTCTTTTATAGATAGGTTATTCCCATTTTACATTACATATATGCTTTAGTTCCTTTAATCTGTGCTTTTTCTAGAAATTACAACCATGGGTGCTTATGTACTTGTTCCTTATCACAGACCCGAGCCTCTGCCAGAATGAGTATCAGTTCAGTTCAGTCGCTCAGTCGTGTCCGACTCTTTGTGACCCCATGAATCACAGCATGCCAGGCCTCCCTGTCCATCACCAACTCCCAGAGTTCACTCAGACTCATGTCTATAGAGTCAGTGATGCCATCTCATCCTCTGTCTTCCCCTTCTCCTCCTGCCCCGAGTCCCTCCCAGCATCAGAGTCTTTTCCAATGAGTCAACTCTTCGCATGAGGTGGCCAAAGTACTGGAGTTTCAGCTTTAGCATCATTCCTTCCAAAGAAATCCCAGGGCTGATCTCCTTCAGAATGGACTGGTTGGATCTCCTTGCAGTCCCAGGGACTCTCAAGAGTCTTCTCCAACACCACAGTTCAAAAGCATCAATTCTTCGGTGCTCAGCCTTCTTCACAGTCCAACTGTCACAGCCATACATGACTAGTGGAAAAACCATAGCCTTGACTAGACAGACCTTAGTCGAATGAGTATAGTAATTAGTAATAATTACTAAAGATTCAAGAAACAGGAGTGCTTACACACCTTGCAGATATTCTCTGCTTCTTGGTGTGTTTTCAGAGATATCTAATGTGTCTGCTAAAATAACTGGGACTCTCGGTACACACCATGCCTCCATAGGCTGGATCCGGGAAGCGACAGGTCTGTGTGGTCACAGACTGCATTCTTGCTTGCCCTGATTTAATTTGAACTCTTGCCACATACTTTGCAGTCCCAGTCATCCCAGTTAGGGATGTACCTCTTGGTTAGGGATTCATACCTGATGCTCAGGGGAAAAGTCATTTATTCCTTTGGTTTGGTTTGTACAATATAATTGTATCTGCTTAAGATTAAATTATCATTTTTCCCTTGGGCAGGTGCGTGTGGGCTCAGGCATGTCCAACTCTTTGCACCCCCATGGACTGTAGCCAGCCAGGCCCCTCTGTCCATGGGATTTCCCAGGCAAGAATGCTGGAGTGGGTTGCCATTTCCAACTCCAGGGGATCTTCCCAACCCAGGGATTGAACCTGCATCTCCAGTGTCTGTGGCATTGAGAGACAGATTCTTTACCAGTGCACCATTAGGCTCATAAGCTTCATGTGGGCATAAGCTTCACTACTTTGGCACTTTCTTTGGAGTTCTATAGATGACTCTGTATGGATTTTTGCCTGTAGAACCTGCTTGGTTAACTTTGGACTCATGCATAGTTCCCAAACTCTGCCCATGCTTTCCAGACCTTTCCACTGCTTCATTGCTATGGGCAATGTAATATATTTGAAATATGGAGAACAAGCATTTTACCCTTTTCCCTGCCCTTTCTGTTATTAATAATCACTGTGACTTTTCAAAGTCTCACTCTTTTCCCTTCACCCGCCTCTCCCTGGAAGTGTCCTGTCTCCTGTCTAATTAATGACCATAGTTTACAGACAGTGCAGCTGTCTACACATATGGTTCATTACCCTTAAGACAGAAAACGATGTAAGAGTTGAAGGTTTTCTTCTCAGGGTTCTTTGGGCACTATGAAGGATGAAATCATTAGCATGACTTTTAACTAAAACAGGGCCTTGAGGTATTGCATCATCTTGTTGTACTTCTAGCACACACACTAGGGGCATTATAGCTTTGAAATCAGGGTTTATTAGCTTCTGTTTAGAGCCAAATTTGCTTGGTGCCAGAGAGAACTGGAAAATAATAACCAAACACTTTGTGTTGTATCCGAGTTTTTGAATTGTCCCACATTTGGGGTGAACTACAAACAGTGAAATGAATTAATGAGAAGAGAGGACTAAGTATTTTCCTAGAAAGACAACAGGCTGATCATGAGAGCAGCCAGCATGTTTCAGAAGAGTGGCATTTGTAGACCTGAAGAGTGGGAGCTCTTGGGTGCTTAATAGAGTGCATGCTCAGTCGCCTCATTCCTGTCTGGCTCTCTGCAATCTATGGACTGTAGCCCTCCAGCTCCTCTCTCCATAAGATTTTCCAGGCAAGAGTCCTGGAGTGGGTTGCCGTTTCCTCCTCCAGGCGATCTTCCCGCCCCAGGGATTGAACCCGAGTCTCCTGCATCCCCTGCGTCGGCAGGTGGGTTCTTTACCACTAGTGCCACTTGGAAAGAGTTGTCCTCATTCATTCATGTGACCTGTATTCACTCACACTGTTTGCCAGATCATGTTCCAGGTGCTGGGTACCAGTAAGCAAGAGCTACTTCTTGCCTTCTAAGAAATTATGGGTTTAATAGACTTTCAGTCCCGATAAGATTATTGTGCAAACTTCTGAGTCCAGCTTCCACCACAGGAATCCCTGGTAATTGTGACTCCTGACGATAGCTTTAAACACCCTGCACCGAGTCTCTGCTTTTAGCATTGGCCTTCCCCAGTCTCTTCACGTGGCCCTTATTTACTGACATGTGACTCCTCCTGGTTGGTTTCACAGCTGCGTCCTGTGCTGATGCTGCCAAGTCAGGTGGTACAGTTACTCTCATGCCCACACGTGGCCCAGACAGTAAAGAATCCACCTGCAATGCAGGAGACCCAGGTTTGATCTCTGGGTTGGGAAGATCCCCTGGAGAAGGAAATGGCAACCCACTACAGTATTCTCGCCTGGGAAATCCCATGGATGGAGGAGCCTGGCAGACTACAGTCCATGGGGTTGCAAAGAGTCGGACACAACTGAGCGACTAACACACACACATGTGCCTCAGGTGGCGTTGGGTGCTGACTAAAAAAAATCATACTGGTTTCCATGTCTTGTTTTTTTTTTTTTTTGAAGTTTAGAAAAATTAAGAAAGATGTTTATTACTTTATTTTTTTTTGTCTTTTGTCTTCAGTTCTTTGCCCTCCACTTTTTTTTTTCTCGTTACCGAAGGTCTGTTCTAAACTTTTCAATGTGACTAGCACTTTAGCACTTAATAAACTCTAGTTCATGACCCAGGAGATCTTGTCTCTCTTCTCTGATCAGATCTCTTCCTTTTCATATCTTTAATTTTCCATTTTCTCCCACTCATCCTTTAAGTGAGGGCTTTGTAATCTGGCTTCCACAGTCCTTTAAGGATCTTTGGATAGACTTCATGAAACCTACACGCTACCTGGAATTGTATCCACAAATTGATTTATGTGTGCCTATGTAGTTTTTCTGGGAGAGAATTCACGACTTGCTTCAGAATCTCAAAGAAATCCAAAGATAGTCTCTAATAACAAATTTGAATTCCTGTAGTTTTCATTCCACAATATTACTTTCCTCTGAGCGGTCACCATCGTGCTTATAACATTCAATACCATGTAAATACCATTTGGTCTTAAATTGTATTTTCACATTAGAATTCTCTGCTACTTAACTTCATTTTTTTTTTTTTTTTTTTTGCTACTTAACTTCAAATCCCTACAGAATGTCTTCCTCCTAGGGGTCTTCTGGGCCTCTCATGCTCTTGCCTGACTTACTGCCCTAGAGTTTTCCTCCCATAACTTATTTTCTTCATGCCTCCTCTGATTATTTTGAATAGGGCTATCCTTAGCCAGGGCTCAGTGACAAAGAATCCACCTGCCAATGCAAGAGACGTGTATGCAATCCCTGGGTCAGAAAGATCCCTTGGAGAAGGAAATGGCAACCCACCCCAGTATTCCTGCCTTGGAAATCCCATGGACAGAGGAGCCTGGTAGGCTACAGTCCATGGGGTCTCAAAAAAGTTGGACACAGTTTAGTGATTAAACAACAACATCATCTTTAGCCAGAGCAGATAAGATTGAACTCTCAAGCTCCCCTCTTTCCGTCTCCACTGCCTTTATACCCATCTGTGAATACCACATATTGTATTGTTTTTTATTTACCACCTCAGTCTCTTTATCACTATGTCCTCTACCACTGCCTTACTTTAAGCCTTCAGTTTAAGACTCTTACCTTCTTTCTGTCTCTATTTTAAATATCATTCAAAGTATCTTCCATGTAGAGATGAAAGGGATCATCTTCAGATACATATATAATCATGCCATTCCTTTATTTAAAATACTTTAATGTGTCCCTTGTCTACAAGATGAGATTACAGGAAAATTCTTTTAAGATGGTCTACTGTGTATCCTATGATGTAGTTCATACCTGCCTCCCCAGGCCCATCACTTGGTTCTTTCCTATGTATGTTGGTTCTCCAATACTGTTATGCTTTCTGTACTCATGCAATAAAACGTCTTCCTACTGAGCATTCACTACTCCTTGACTCTGTCCATCATGTGACATGCTTTGACTAAAGAGATATTAATACATGTGATGTAAGCAGTGTCTTGAAACTGCTTGAATGGGTGACCTGATTTGCTGTCCACTATCACCATGAGAAGGGGATTCCTAGCCTCTCCTGCTGGTCCTGGGGAAGGATGATGAACAAATGGAACAGAGCTTTTCCAGTGAAATTGCTTCAGCCAAGCATTCACAAGAGCAGCTGCTTCTGCTAAGTCGCTTCCGTCGTGTCAGACTCTGTGCAACCCCATAGACGGCAGCCCACCGGGCTCCCCTATCCCTGGGATTCTCTAGGCAAGAATACTGGAGTGGGTTGCCATTTCCTTCTCCAATGCATGAAAGTGAAAAGTCAAAGTGAAGTCACTCAGTCGTGTCCAACTCTTAGCGACCCCGTGGACTGCAGCCTACCAGGCTCCTCTGTCCATGGGATTTTCCAGGCAAGAGTACTGGAGTGGGGTGCCCTTGCCTTCACACAAGAGCAGAGGCCTCTCCAAATGAGTGAGCAAGCCCAGATGAGGTAACCAGAGTCCTGCAACTTCCTGTGGTGTGCCTCTGAGTTTTGGGTTTTGTTACACAGCAAAAGTAAACTGATACATTTTCCGTAAACTTCTCCACATGCTGGCCTAATTCAAAAGCTCAGTATTACTCAAAGCCATAAACCTCTGCTCTGGTAATGCTTTACTTTGATTCCCTTTAGTTTCTTATCTGCCTACTGAATTCTTCCTTATAAGCTTGAGACCCAAATCAAGCATTTCTTCCTTAGTGAAGCTTGTTGTGAATCTGCTATGGAAGTTGTCATTTTCTCCATTGGGCCATGTAGGACTTTCCACATACTACTTTGTGTTTGCAGCTCGTCACACGTCTTTTTTCCCCTACCAGTCTGAGTATCCAGAAGACAAGGCTGTTAACTTTAGACAAGGCTAGGGAAGCCTTCACAGAGGAAGACCTACTGAGTTGAACATAGAAGGATAAAGATGAATAGAGGCAGGAGGTAAATCAGGAAAGCTTGGATAATCAAGGGGCTGATGTCAGCAGAAATGTTTGTGAATAATAACGTTTTCCCTTGATGTTTCTTTGACTTCCCACATATAATGGAGCCTGTTGTTTGATGCAGTAAAGAAACCTATTCTAAAGGCATAGTCTTGGATGTACATAGGAACACTGTGATTTTCTTCTTTTTGGGCAGCAAAATCATATACTATATGGTCACCACCTGCTTTTCTTTGGACATTCTGTCCAGCTGTCCAGTCTGTGAGAATGGTGACATTTACAACCATTACAAGGCGACAGTCCTGGCTGCTTGCCACAGTAGAGCTCAGGTCCAAGTGGCTACCATCTGGCAGGACATCTGCTCAGCCACTGGGAAGGCTTTAGATGCAGCCACATGCCCACAGAGAAGACAATGCACTCTGCCCTTTGGGGGAAGAGAATATATCGCATTTCCACCCATGCAAGAGATTAACACTGAGAATAACCCCAGGGAGGTACCTTTCCACTATGGCAGTCATCCTTCACAGGCTTCAGGTTTGGGGCCTCTGACAGTATGTACCTGATGGGAACGTGGCCTCTGTAGTCAGACCTACTGAGTTTCATCCTGGCTTCATCACTTTGCTATGTAACCTTGGGGCAAGTTACTCACCCTCTGTGTTAGGGCACAGCCCATCCTCAGTAAATATCAGCTATTTTTATTTTAAATAACACCTTAGGGTTTGTCATGTTCTCAGAAACTATGAAGCTCCCTAGGATAGCTGTGCAGCGCCTCTCAATGACAGTCAAGTCCTGCATTGGTTGGCATGCACCTGTTCTGTCGCCATGGTGAACACCTGTGCTTCCCTGGATTTCTAATACTCTTTCTGACACCTCTGGGCCTTTGCACATGCTGTTCTCTTTGCTGGAAAACTCTTGTTCTCTCTTCATGAAGTTCACTGTTCATCATTTAAGATACCTTTAAGGTACCACTTTTTCATAGAAGCCATTCGTGACTCCAGGCTATATATTGTCATAGATCTATCTCTTTGTGAACTCATCGCTAATATTGGATGGATAGATAAATGGATGAATGAAGTGCTTATGTATGTGATCTCTATTACTCTCATTTAATTAATCCTTAAACAGTCAAATTATGTGCTTTATTGTCTTCTTGAAAAAACATCTATTTGTACTTGTTTCAAATGCAGATTGTAACCCACAAGGGAGGGAATTGAAAGCCCAATCCTAAACAATGAGATTGGAGCAATGACATGCTAATTTCCCATCCAAATCTCCTCCAGTCTGTAATTGTGTGCAGCCAAATCGACCAGCTGGAAAGAGCTGATTCAGGGAATTGGTGTTATTGGTCCAATATAGACATTTGTTTAGCTGAATTTAATCATGTTTAAAATTATTTCAGTTAAGTGAAATTGTGTGTACATGCTGTCACTGGATTTAGGAATAAAGAAGCCATTTGGACCCTGGAAATTCTGTATTTTTTGCTGTGACTGAGGCCAGCGAGCCTCTTAGGCAGATAAGTTGTTGTCCACTTTACATAATTTGACAAATTCTATGGGTTTACCAGTCCAGAAACAAGTCTGTCTCTAGCATCAGCATCAGATCAGGTCGGATTTTTTTTTTTAATATTTTTTTGATGTGGACCATTTTTTAAAAATCTTTATTGAATTTGTCACAGCATTCGTTCTGTTTCTCTTTTTTTTAATTTATTTTTTATTTTACTTTACAATTCTGTATTGGTTTTGCCATACATTGACATTTTTTTTCTGGCCTCGAGGCAGGTAGGATCTTTGCTTCCCACCGAGGGATTAAACCTGCACCCTCTGCATTGGAAGGCGAAGTCTTAACCACTGAACCAGCAGGGAAGTCCCAGATCTGATATTCTTACCATTGTAGCCAGTCCTTGAGTTAAAGTTATATCTCTAGATAGTTGCTATAGAAACAACTTCATCAACTTAAATCCATAGTCTTAACCAATACAATCAAGATAATAAACATTAACCTATTTGTTCATTGAACAATTGTTTATTTTTTATACAACATAAACTAAACACTCTATATTGATATATATTTGGGACAGGTCAATGAACCAAACAAATACAGATTCTTACCTTCCAGGACCTCAGAATCTGGTAAGGAGGCATGGAAACTAATGAATCAACATAATTTATAAGCAGAATGCAAAGATTTTTGGAAGTCTATAAGTGCTGTGAAAAAAATAAAGCCAATTAAGATGCAAATTTTATACTGTATATAGCCCTTCCTCATACATAGTGTGATGTGATCTTTCTGCATACCTTGAGGTGGGCAAGGGACATATTCCCAAATGGAGCAATTAGAGAAAAAAGGCAGTATGAAGTTAGGCCCTGCTTGTCTTAAGTTCTTCCTTATATGTGGATGTATTTGAAAACACTCTTAGCTTAGATTCAACTCAAAACCTAGGGCCAATCCTAGAAACAGATTTTAAAAGCTCCAAGAAAAACATTCTTGGTGTGAACATGAAATAGCCTTTGTCTTAGTCCACCTCAAATCTGTGTACTAGTTCCGACAATCAAGTGCTTCTTACCTTTTAGCTGAACCTCTAGTTACTGGTGTGTAGATCAGCTTTAGTGCCTGATTCTTGTTCACTGTATGTTCAGTGTCTGTCAGACAGTCAAGAATTGGAGTTCTCCAATGTGCTTGCTAGTCCTACCATGGATACCCTGATTCTAGAGCTTACGTTCTTCCCTGTGAACCTCAGACTACTCGGTATGACCTTCACGATAATGACAAATAGACTCTCGACAGATGCTCTTGGTGGTGGAGCATGGCATGAGTGAATTCAGCATAAGGGCTGGGAAGAAGGCAGGCAGGGCCAGAGTGGGAGAGGGCCCCAAACTAAGGCACTGACCACCAGGGCAGAGCTGTAACAGTGGTGAAAGCGGAGGTGGGAGGTAAGCAAGTGACATTAAGTGGATGAAAATAAACAACTTCAGAGGAATTATAAAATTTATTCAGGCATTCAAATAACATTGACGAAAAATGGCAATATCATTACTAGTAACTTACTCTTATTTTCTGTTCCTTTTATTTGCTGGGGACTAGAAAACAAACTTGATCTATATCGATTAATAATCCTCCAAAGAAACACTTAAGGTTAAGTAATATGTTGTTTTTTGAAATCTGGAATTTAGTTCAGAAAAAATAAGTAATTTAACCAGGTTCAAAGCTAATAAAAGGATGTTTTAGAGCCAAGTTATGGATTCACATGGACTAGTTTTGCACTTTAATGAAGTTTCCTCATAAACACAAAACAGAACTAATAAATTTACCATAAGGAGTTGTGATTAAGTTCAAATAAAATTATACATAAATATCCCTATACTTGGCATATGGTCCATATTTAAGCTTTTTTTTTGTAATTATGCTGTTTATTATTATTATTTTTCCTGTGCTCCTTTATCTTTGTTAACCTGGCTGGGGCTTCCTGAGACTATAAAAGAACTATGGCTTCTCATTGTGATTTAGGATAAGTTCATTGTTGAATTAATAACTGTAAAATCTTATTGACTGGAATTCACTAGTAGTTGTGGCTAACAAACAAAAGAAGCTGGCAATATGTTAGTATTTATGATGCTATTTAGCTTCCTATATATTAAGAGTTGTTTTGAAATTGGTGCTTTTAATTGGTTTCCACCTGTTTCTGTTATGTGTTTTGGTGTCTTTGCAGGCACCACATTCATTTCACCATTTATCTGGAATTTGTAAGATACAGAACAACCTCTACACATGGAGTCATGAGACATCAGTTCCTTAATTGTGATTCTTAAATTCAACTTTATGTGGTTCAGTTCAGTCACTCAGTTGTGTCTGACTCTTTGTGACCCCATGGGCTGCAGCACGCCAGGCTTGCCTGTCCATCACCAACTCCCGGAGCTTATTCATACTCATGTCCATTGAGTTGGTGATGCCATCCAATGATCCTATCCTCTGTCATCCCCTTCTCCTCCCGCCTTCAATCTTTCCCAGCATGGGGTCTTTTCCAATGAATCAGCTCTTCACATCAGGTGGCCAAAGTATGGGAGTTTCAGCTTCAGCATCAGTCCTTCCAATGAATATTCAGGACTGATTTCATTTAGTTCTTGATGTAGAAATGGAAGGAAATCACTTTCCCTTGGTGTAGTAGAAATGCTAGAAAAAACAGTGACAATTCTGTCTCATGCTAGCTGTGTGAACACAAAGTACTTAACTTTTTCGAGTAAATTTAGAAGGGGACTTCCCTGGTGATCCAGGCATGAGTTTGACCTCTGGTCAGGGAACTAAGATTCCTTGCATGCTGTGTGGCCATGGCCAAAAAAAAAAAAAAAGACTATCTTGTATCTCCCAGGGTGATAAAGTTAAAAGGAACAATACATTAAAAATAATCAACACATAGTACATAGGTGCATAGTACATATCGCTTCCCTCCCCTGCCACCTGACCTCTGTGCCATCTGAGAACTGATGGGATTAAGCAAGACTATTGGTCTGTCTATCTATCTGTCTATTCATCTGTCCATCTATCAACCTACCTGCCTGCCTATTTACCTATTATCTGTTTATGAATGAACTCAACATCCAAAAAAACTAAGATCATGGTATCTGGCTCCATCACTTCATTGCAAATAGATGGGGAAAAAGTAGAAACAGTAATAGAATTTATTTTCTTGGTTTCCAAAATCACTGTGGATTATGACTGCAGCCACAAAATTAAATGACGCTTGCTCCTTGGAGGAAAAGCAATGACAAACCTAGACAGTGTATGAAAAAGCAGCGACATCACTTTGCCAACAAAGGTCTATATAGTCAAAGCTATGGTTTTACCAGTAGTGGTGTACAGATGTGAGAGTTGGACCATAAAGAAGACTGAGCACCAAAGAATTGATGCTTTCGAACTGTGGTTCTGGAAAAGACTCCTGAGAGTCCCTTGGGTAGCAAAGAGATCAAGCCAGTCAATCCTAAAGGAAATCATCCCTGAATATTCATTGGAAGAACTGAAGCTGAAGCACCAATACTTTGGCCAATGATGCAAAGAGCTGACTCACTGGAAAAGATGCTGATTCTGGGAAAGACTGAGGACAAGAGGAGAAGGGGGCAATGGATGATGGGATTGTTGGATGGCATCACCAACTCAGTGGATATGAGTTTGAGCAAACTCCAGGAGATATTGAAGGACAGGGAAGCCTGGTGTGCTGCAGTCCATGGGACAGCAAAGAGTCAGACATGACTTAGTGACTGAACAACAACAAAAGAATACTGTATTTGCCAGAAAACCCTGTTCTCAAACCGAGAACACCAATGTAAAAAAGAAAAAAAAAAAAAAAGATACTGCCAGAGCTACTCTCGTAAACCCAATAACACAAGCATTTTTCAAACCTAAAACTCAATGGCCAGAGCAAGTTACATGTCTTGTCAGACTAGCAGGGCTCTACTTCCATAGTAGTTGATGTGAATTCAGTGAGAATATTACAGCTATAAATGTAATCAATTTACCACAAGTAATTAAATATAGTTCTACAAATTGGTTCACAGACCTTCACTGACAATTGTTCAAGATGATAGACTAGGGACACTGACTCTTCCACTCTCTTGATATAACCTTTAATGTCTATTATTATCTATATAAAACAAAGATGATAATATTCTCTTTATCATAGAGTTATTGTCAATATTGTTAAGCTTAATATATATAATTAGAATAGTGCCTAATAGTTGGCAAGTACTATGTCAGTTCTGTTCACTTCAGTCACTCAGTTCAGTTCAGTTGCTCAGTCATGTCCAACTCTTTGTGACCCCATGGAATGCAACATGCCAGGCCTCCCTGTCCATCATCAACTCCCGGAAGCTTGCTCAAACCCATGTCCATTGAGTTGGTGATGCCATCCAACCATCTCATCCTCTGTCATCCCTGTATCCTCCTGTCTTCGATCTTTCCAGCATCAGGGTCTTTTCCAATGACTCAGTTCTTCGCATCAGGTGACCAAAGTATTCAGCTTCAGCTGAAATGAGTTTCAGCTTCAGCATCAGTCCTTCCAGTGAATATTCAGGACTGATTTCCTTTAGGATGGACTGGTTGGATCTCCTTGCAGCCAAAGGGGCTCTCAAGAATCTTCTCCAACACCACAATTCAAAAGCATACATTCATTGGTGCTCAGCTTTTTTTAATAGTCCAACTCTCACATCCATACATGACTACTGGAAAAAACATAGCTTTGACTAGATGGACCTTTGTCAGCAAAGTAATGTCTCTGCTTTTTATATACTGTCTAGGTTGGTCATAACTTTTCTTCCAAGGAGCAAGCATCTTTTAATTTCATGGCTGCAGTCACCATCTGCAGTGACTTTGGAGCCCCAAAAAATAAAGTCTCTCACTGTTTCCCCATGTATTTGCCATGAAGTGATGGGACCAGATGCCATGATCTTAGTTTTCTGAATGTTGAGTTTTAAGCCAGCTTTTTCACTCTCCTCTTTCACTTTCATCAAGAGACTCTTTAGTTCTTCACTTTCTGCTGTAAGGGTGGTGGTCATCTGCGTATCTGAGGTTATTGATATTTCTCCTGGCTATATTGATTCCAGCTTGTGCTTCATCCAGCCTGGCATTTTGCATGAGGTACTCTGCATATAAGTTATATAAGTAGGGTAACAATATACAGTCTTGACGTATTCCTTTCCTAATTTGGAAACATTTTGTTGTTCCATGTCTGGTTCTAACTGTTGCTTCCTGATCTGCATACATGTTTATTAGGTGGCAGGTAGGATGGTCTGGTATTCCCATCTCTTTAAAAATTTCCACGATTTTTTGCAATCCACACAGTCAAAGGCTTTAGCATAGTCAATAAAGCAGAAGTAGATGTTTATTTGGAATTTTCTTGCCTTTTCTATGATCCAGCAGATGCTGGCAATTTGATCTCTGGTTCCTGTGCCTTTTCTAAATCCAGCTGAACATCTGGAAGTTCTCGGTTCACAATATGTTGAAGCCTAGCTTGGAGAATTTTGAGCACTAATTTGCTAGCATGTGAAATGAGTATAGTTGTGCAATAGTCTGAACATTCTTTGACATTGTCCTTCTTTGTGATTCAAATAAAAACTGATCTTTTCCAGTCCTGTGGCCACTGCTAAGTTTTCCAAATTTGCTGGCATATTGTTATGTCAAATCATATTGAAAAACATACTATTTCATAGAATCATCTTTTAGGATTTGACATGGCTCAGCTGGAATTCCATTACCTCCACTAGCTTTGTTTGTAGTGATGCCTACTAAGGCACACTTGACTTTGCATTCCAAGATATCTGGCTCTAGGTGAGTGATCACACCTTCATGGTTATCTGGGTTATTAAGGTTTTTTTTTTTTTTTTTGTATATTTCTGCTGTGTATTCTTTCCATCCCTTCGTAACATCTTCTGCTTCCGTTAGGTCCTTACTGTTTCTGTCCTTTATTGTGACCATCTTTGCATGAAATGTTTCCTTGGTATCTCCAATTTTCTAGAAGAGATCTCTCGTCTTTTCCATTCTATTGATTTCCTCTATTTCTTTGCACTGATCACTGAGGAAGGTTTTCTTATCTCGCAGTGCTATTCTTTGGAACTCTGCCTTCAGTCCCTTTTGCCTTTAGCATCTTTTCTTTTCTCAGCTATTTGTAAGGCCTCCTCAGACAAATATGTTTCCTTTTTGCATTTCTTCTTCTTGGGGCTGGTGTTGATCACAGCTTCCTGTACAACGTCACAAATCTCCATCCATAGTTCTTCAGGCACTCTGTCTTTCAGATCTAATCACTTTAATCTATTTGTCACTTCCAGCATATAATCTTAAGGGATTTGATTTAGGTCATACCTGAATGGCCTAGAGGTTTTCCCTACTTTCTTCAATATAAGTTTGAATTTTGCAGTGAAGAGTTCATGATGTGAGCCACAGTCAGCTTCCAGTCTTTTTTTTTTTTTTTGCAGATTGTATAGAGCTTCTCCATCTTTGGCTGCAAAGAATATAATCAATCTGATTTTGGTATTGACCATCTGGGGATGTCCATGTGTAGAGAGGTCTCTTGTGTTGTTGGAAGAGGGTATTTCCTATGGCCAGTGTGTTCTCTTGGCAAAACTCTATTAGCCTTTGCCCTGCTTCATTCTGTACTCCAAGGCCAAATTTGCCTATTACTCCAGGTGTTTCTTGATTTCTACTTTTGCATTCCAGTCCCCTGTCATGAAAGGATATCTCTTTTTGATGTTAGTTCTAGAAGGTCTTGTAGGTCTTCATAGAACCATTCAACTTCAGCTTCTTCACCATTAGTGGTTGGGGCATAGACTTGGATTACTCTGATACTGAGTAGTTTGCCTTGGAAACGAATAGAGATCATTCTGTTGTTTTTGAGACTGCACCCAAGTAATGCATTTTGGTATCTTTTTTTGACTATGAGGGCTACTCGGATTCTTGACCACAGTAGTAGACAGAATAGTCATCTGAATTAAATTTGCCCATTCCAGTCCATTGTAGTTCACTGATTCCTGAAATGTCAATGTTCACTCTTGCCATCTCCTATTTGACCACTTCCAATTTACCTTCATTCATGGACCTATCATTCCAGGTTCCTATGTGATATTGTTCTTTACAGTATCTGGCTTTACTTTCACCCCCAGACACATCCACAGCTGGACACTGTTTCTGCTTTGGCTCAGCCTCTTCATTCCTTATGTAGCTTTTTCTCTGCTTTTCTCCAGAAGCATATTGGGCACCTACTGACCTGGGAAGTTCATCTTTCAGTGTCATATATTTTTGCCTTTTCATACTGTTTATGGGGTTCTCAAGGCAAGAATGCTGAAATGGTTTGCTATTCCCTTCTCCAGTGGACCACGTGGAGTTAGAACTCTCTACCATGGCCCGTCTGTCTTAGGTGGCCCTACCCGTCATGGCTCATAGTTTCATTGAGATAGACAAGGCCGTGGTCCATGTGATCAGTTTAGTTTTCTCTGATTTTGGTCTTCATTCAGTTTGCCCTCTGATGGATAAGGATAAGAGGCTTGTGGAATCTTCCTGGTGGGATGGACTGGCTGGACATTGTAGGTTTACACAATTCTGAATTAGTATTTTTTTTATTTTTTTAAAGAATGTTACACTTGCATGTATTGCATTGCAGAAGATTCTGAAATCTTCAGTGCCTGCTTTTCATTTATGCTGTGCTGAACCTAGTGTGGCCATCATTTCCTTGATAGTCTGGTCCTGCTCCTCCAGTGACACCTCTGAGCTTTCCATTTTGATGTGCATGTGCATGCATGCCTGTGTGCGCACACACACACCCACACCCACACACACCCACACCCACACGCACACACACCCACACCCACACCCACACACCCCTTTCCTGCAAGGGTGGGCTAGACGGAAAGGCAAACACCTTCCCTGTCCCTGGCTGTAGAACTGAAGCTCTGGTTAACTGGGGAAAAGGCAAAAGGGGTTTTGAGTATAAATAAAGTTCTTAGAATTGGTCCTGCCTTGCATGCTCTAGGCAGAGTCTTTGTTTTTCTAATTCTCTCCTGCTGAGAGATAAGATACCAAAGGCACAAAACAAAACAGGATGGTTTAGATAGAAAGAACCAATAACTATGCTGATTTTGAAGTTAGCCTTAGGACAGGATATAAAATGTGTCTTTATCTGTAATCAATGGCTTAGACTATCTTACCTGGAAAATGCATTGAAGCTGTATCCCCAGCAAGATGTTAAAGAGTAAAAAGCATCCATCTGCCTGGGTGTACTTTTTGTATTATCCAGAGAACTTGTCAAAGTCCCAACAGAATGAAATTTAATGATCTGATAATCCTATTTTTCTCTCTCTTATTCTCTCTTACTATCTCTGTCTCTCTTGCCTCCTCTTCCCTTCATCACTTTTTTCCTTTTAAATCATTGATCTAAATCTGATCCAGAAAGTATTTTGCTTTTCTTTTGTCTATCTTCCTTTTCTATCTTGCTTTTTTTTTGTTCTATTTGATTTATAGTGGGTTATATACCTGGGCCTGTCTAAGGGTGATAACTTGATTTTGGAACTTGAATCTATAGTTAAGACTGTTATGAATATATAGTTGAAATTATTTGAACTTTTTAAAATATTAACAATGGGTTGAAAATAATGGAAAGAAATGGAAACTAAAATACATGTTGCTTCTACAAAATTCTTTGTGGTCCTGAGGTAGAGAACTCCCCTTCTGCTTTATCACTGGCGAACAACATTATGCTTGGTCAGGAAGCACAACTCTTGTAAAACTTTATTACTGTTCAAGATTACTAATAGGAAGCAGAGAAGAAAAAGAAGTAAATATAAAGTGTCAGTTTCAGACAGTCAGAGACAAGTTCATCGAGCTGTAAATTAAATCAAATGCCACAAAATATGCAGATTGTAAAAACACCCATTCTCTGCAAAGCTGTTAAACTTTAAAAGGTCTTTTCAGTTAAAATGACTGAGATGAGTATTGTGTCACGTTGCTATAGAAAGGACTTGCAGGACAGTCAGAAGCACGGGGTACAGGCAAATAGGTGGGGATTTTTTCAAGTATATAAAGAAATCCATTAGTAATGAATATTCGCTCACCCTGCCAATTATAGGCTCTCCCATTTTTTGTATCCTCGTTAAACTTCTGTACACGTTATTAAGATTTGGGGGTTTTCTCAATAATACTTATTTCACACTTATTTAATGTTGCCATCTCCTTTGTGTTAGCTTTGCCTCTGAATCTAAACCCCAGTTCTGAGTCATGAATGAGTGCATGACTAATATTCAGAATCTCAAATAAAAACACCCTGGATGGGACTGGGTTATGTGTCCCAGACTCTAATTTTCCTAACTGCAGAGGCGTGGCATGGTGTCTTTCTGAAATGACATACAAAGAGACATTTTACCAAAGACCACATGTACGCAGATACAGAGTGGTCTAGGTCAGCAAACATCCACCACAGCTCTAATTTTGTTGCTCAGACAAAAGCGTATATTGTTTTCATTTTTATAAAAGAAAGGAAGAAAAGGAGGAAGGAAGGAAAAAGGGAGGAAAGTAAGAAAGAATGAACAAATAAGGAAACATTTTCATTTTCCAGATTTAATAATATATCAGTTATTAGGGGTTGAATTTATTTACTCACTAGTAAGAGCAGATCTCAACTGTTGTAAGAGTTGGCACTCCTCCTTGATTAAGCATAAAAATGTCTACTATTATTTTCTCAGTTTTTTTTTTCCCCCTGCTTAGTCCAGTAGGAGAGTTAAATGAGTTAATGATAAAGATCAGTAACTCTGTACCTTTTTTTTAAAAAAAGGATACTGGCAGTTTATGTAATGGCCTTCTCCCTGTTGGTGCGTTATTGCTTTGTTTTTCTCATTTGGTAGGAAGGGGTACGGAGTCCAAGTGATGATGATGGAAGTTGCTGTGAATTCCCCTCCTGATTATGTACTCATTATATACTCGCTAAGTTGTGTCCCACTTTTTGCTACCCTGTGGACTGTAGCACACCAGGCTCCTCTGTCTCCCATTATCCAGCAGAGCTTACTCAGACTCATGTCCATTGAGTCAGTGAGGCCATCCAACCATCTCATCCTCTGCTGCCTGCCTCTCTTTTGCCTTCAGTCTTTCCCAGCATCAGGATTTTTTCCAATGTGTTGGCTCTGTATTTGGTGGCCAAAATATTGGCGCTTTAGCTTCAGCAACAGTCCTTCCATTGAATATTCAGGGTTGATTTCCTTTAGGATTGACTGGCTTGTTGCTGTTGTTCAGTCATTCAGTCATGTATCTTTGTGACCCCATGGATGGCAGCACCCCAGGTTTTCCTGTCCCGGACTATATCCTGGAGTTTGCTCAAACTCATATCCATTGAGTCGGTGATGCCATCCAATCATCTCATGCTGTGTCATCTCCTTCTCCTTCCCTCAGTCTTTCCCAGGATCAGCATCTTTTCCAATGAGTCAGCTCTTTACATCAGGTGGCCAAAGTATTGGAGCTCTAGCATCAGTCTTTCCAATGAATATTCAGGGTTGATTTCCAATTCTTCAGCACTCGGCCTTCTTTATGGAACAACTTGGACATCCATACATGACTGCTGGAAATTTTGTCAGCAAAGTGATAAATAGCCCTGAGAAGGACATAGTTGTCTATGACAGACTGAGTAGTGCACCTTAAGAGATGTCTACCTCCTAATCCCCAGCACCTACAAATACTGTTATGCCTTTCCAGCAAAAAAAAAAAAAAAAAAAAAAAAGGATTTTTCAGGTGTGATCAAGTTAAGGATATTGAAATGGAGAGATTATCATAAATTTTCTAGTTGGGCATGATATAATCCAAGGGTTGTCCTGCAAGAGGTATGCAGAAGTAGTTAGAGCTAGATATAAGATAGTGTGATGATCAAGATAGTAGCAAAGGGAAAGAGAGAGGGATTTAAAGATGCCCCACTGGTGGCTTTGAAAGATGGAAAAAAGAGACATGAGCCCAAGAAGGTACAAGGCCTCTAGATGGGTTAGTATTTGAAAGAGATCATGTAGGTTGCTGTCAGCTTTGGTGCCTGACTTTCCATAGGACCCCAGTGTTAGATGGCCTATAGATGGTTCTGGAAAAAAGACTTTAAAGGAAAGACAGGTTGTTTCTGAAGATGGAAGGTAGATTCATGAGCAATGGGATTATCGTAATAGGAATCATCATAATAGGAGTACCCAAATGGATCAATCTTTGGGGTTGTTCAGATCCAGGCTTTTGTATGACGTCCCAGTACAAGTGATAGGGTAACACCTGCTTCCACATTTTTAATATTGCCAGCTACTGAAAGATAAGAATTATTGAATCATGGGTGGAAAATGAAGGGAAAATGTTGGAAAAAAAATTGGCAACATTGACAACATTGGCAAAACAAACCTGAGGCAAGTTTTGAAGTGCTGACCTTGAGGTCACAGAATGACAGAATGAATAAGTCCTGGTGTCTTACTAGTGGTTTGTTTCAATCTGAATAACATGAGGTCACAAAACATGGAGAACTAGTAAGTTAACTTTTTGATTGTTTGGCAGAAAGGAGAGAAATAATTCTAACATTATGTTTATGTTAGAATATTTCCAATAAAATCTTTACTCATTTTTTTATTCATGCTGTGACGTGCCTTAGTCCTCAAAAACCTAGGTTCAATATAACCTAGACATAACCTAGAGCCAAGATAACCAGAGGACCTCATGTTGATGTTGAATTTTCCAGAAGTGGAAAGAAAGGGTATGTCTTTGGTATTGCAGTCAGCCTCATGAGATGCAGTACCTGTGGCTAACTGACAGAGATGCTTTGTTTAGGATCAAATCTAGTCTTTCCCATGAGTTAATTACCAGTGCTGACATGTTGGAGAGCAACTTTTAGACACTCCTTTTGTATTGGCTCTGCGCATAGATATGTCTTAGAGGGGCGTGCTTTCTGTTGCACATGCATATGGGCGTGGAGCTGACAGACATTTATGTTTGCCATTTTAATTTCTTGGCCCCAGAGAAGGGGAGTAGAACTTGAAAGCTAATCTATTTAGTGTGATATGTAGTAAGGCATTCTTTCTCCATAGTGGTGTCTTTGGCTCTGTAGAAGTGAAGCAGTGCTGAAAAAAAAAAATTATGGAGCCTTCTCCACTTGCACTGTAACTTTCCATGAACACCCTTGGAAAATCACTTTGCCAGAAATAGAAAAATAAAGGGATATTGAGAAAATCTTAACTGATCTTATTGTATAAGATTTAAATCTTATATTTCTCAAATATCAGTGATTGTGGCAGGATGAACGTGCCTTATCTGATGTTGAACAAATGAACAAAGATTCAAAATGCCCTAGGCAATCAGGCAGAAAGATATTGGTTTGCAGAATAGGTTCTAAACATTTTTTATTTGTTTTAAATTCAAGAAATACTTTTTGGACAGTCATCATGGATACTTTTTGGGTCAGTGTCCTCTGATGGCTGCCTCTACTGCTGCTAAGTCGCTTCGGTCATGTCCGACTCTGTGTGACCCCATAGACAGCAGCCCACCAGGCTTCCCCCGTCCCTGGGATTCTCCAGGCAAGAACACTGGGGTGGGTTGCCATTTCCTTCTCCAATGCATGAAAGTGAAAAGTGAAAGTGAAGTCACTCAGTCGTGTCCAACTCTTAGTGACCCCATGGACTACAGCCTACCAGGCTCCTCCGTCCATGGGATTTTACTGGCAAGAGTACTGGAGTGGGGTGCCATTGCCTTCTCCACCTCTGATGGCAGCGGAGTACAAAAACAATGACCTTGTCAGATTTAATGGAAAGGACTCATCAGAAACTAATAGCTGGGGAAGACAAAGTAAAGGCAGTGAGTGACAGAGTGCTTTAGGATATCTCTGGGATTTCCACCAGTTCTTAATAGGAATTGTTGTTGTTGAGGTGGGGACTCCTCAACAATTGAACAATTGAACTTATGTGATACAATTGTGCTTCTAAGGACTTAATAGAAGGATCACATAAAGACTCTAAGAAATGTTCCTTTAAGATCCTGGACATTCTTGAGGGGTTCATATTAAAACTGTCCTTGCTAAGTTCTATTTGTATTGCCAATTCTTGGAGATTAATGGAGCATGAATTCTAAATGGAGTAATAAGCACAAATACAAAAAAAGACTTCATCTCCTACCCCTATCCTGACTACTTATATCCTCTTGAGGTTGATGCTCTTATTCCCAACTTATAAATAAAGAAATTGGGTGCAATAAGGGTGAAGGAACTTGTTCCAAGTTATCCTACCACAATTGACCCTTAAACAATGTGACATTTATCCAAGTACAATTTATAGTTGACCCTCTAGATCAATGCTCCTTCTAGACATTCAACTAACTGCAGACTATGAAGAACTATAGTATTTAGTTTTGAAAAAATTTGAAAAACCCCTGTGCAATTCAAACCATTGTTTTTCAAGGATCAACTGCAGTTGGTGACTAAGTACAGACCTCAGACTATCTGATTTTACTCAATTACAAGTATCCAGCTTGGACCTGATACTTGAGAGTTTTTTGTTTTTTGGTTGCTTTCTGTCAGCATTTTCTCTTCACAATATGTGTGGTGCTTGTGGTCTCACAACATTCCTTTTCCACAGCCCTCAGAAAAGTATCAATTGAGTAAGCTGTACATTGTCAACATTAGAAACACAAGTAATTGTGGTACTGCTCCCACAGTGGAAGTTCAGTTCAGTTCAGTTGCTCAGTCGTGTCCGACTCTTTGTGGCCCCATGGACTGCAGCACGCCAGGCCTCCCTGTCCATCACCAACCCCCGGAGTTCACTCAAACTCATGTCCATTGAGCCGGTGATGCCATCCAGCCATCTCATCCTCTCTCTTTCCCACAGTGGAAAGGAAAGGACAAATCAGGGGAAGGCAGTGCAGTGAAGGGTAGTGCCTTCAGGGGATAAATCATTAAATGCTACTGAGGCATGTTACAATCATCCAAATTGTAAATTGTTCCAAGTGCCCAAGTGATCTTCGCCTCAAAAACGTCTCCTCAGCCCATTTCCTTGGTCAACAACTAAACTGTGTTTTTGCCATTTGACCCAAGCCTCCCTGCTTCCTGTTACTTTCGCACCTTAGCTGCAAATTATCTGCAGCCTGAGTTTCAACCTCCACATCAAATCTTCACTTTATCACGGGTTCAGGGGATTAAAAAGTGAACCTCCAGGCAGCAGTTAATAAGTCATTGTTTATTTAGCAATCACGTCACGAGTGAAGTTCACAATCAATTCTCCAGAGGCTGACTTTAGAATTCACTTAAATACTGCTCTTCATCTCCAAGTGAATAAATTACTCAGTTCTTTCCTGAGTTTAAAGTTCCAGTGATAACTTTACAGTGATTGTCTACTTATTATATTAAATTGAATCTCCACTTAAAACTTGTACTTACTAATAGTTATTTTCTATCTTATTTTCCATTTACCTAAAGATTACAAATATTTACAAAAGAATTGGACATGACTTAGTGGCTAAACTGCCACCACCACTGAATATATACTATATGCTAGACATTATGTTTAAACATGTTATACATTATTTTGATAAATACTTCTAGCATCATCCTAAATGAGTACTATCATTATTCTTCTATTAAAATGAGGAAATTAAGACTGATAAGTGATTAGAAATGTTTCTAGGTCTTAATTCAGTCTCTCAGTCATGTCCAACTATTTGTGACCCCATGGACTGTAGCACACCAGGCTTCCCTGTCCATCACCACCTCCTGGAGCTTGCTCAAATTCATGTCCATCAAGTTGGTGATGCCATTCAACCATCTCATCCTCTGTCGCCCCCTTTTCCTCCTGCCTTCAATCTTTCCCAGAATCAGGATCTTTTTCAGTGAGTCAGTTCTTCACATCAGGTGGCCAAAGTATTGCAGTTTCAGCTTCAGCATCAGTCCTTCCAATGAATATTCAGGACTGATTTGAATATTCAGGACTGATTTGAATATTCAGGACTGATTTACTTTAGGATTAATTGGTTGGATCTCCTTGCAGTCCAAGGAAATCTCAAGAGTCTTCTACAACACCATAGTTTAAAGGCATCACCCTTGGCTGATTCATGTCAATGTATGGCAAAAACCACCACAACATTGTAAAGTAATTAGCCTCCAATTAAAATTAATTAAGTAAATAATTTTTTAAAAAAGAGCATTGATTCTTTGATGCTCACCTTTCTTTATAGTCTAGCTCTCATATCCATACATGACATATGGACCTTTGTTGGCAAAGTATTGTCTCTGCTTTTTAATATCCTGTCTAGGTTGGTCATAGCTTTTCTTCCAAGGAGCAAGTGTCTTTTAACTTCATGGTATAGTCACAATCTGCAGTGATTTTGGACCTCCCTCCCCCCAAAAAAAGTCTGTCACTGTTTCTACTGTTTCTCCATCTATTTGCCATAAAGTGATGGGGACCAGATGCCATGATCTTTGTTTTCTGAATGTTGAGCTTTAAGTCAACTTTTTCACTCTCCTCTTTCACTTGCTTCAACAGGCTCTTTAGTTCTTCTTCACTTTCTTCCATAAGGGTGGTGTCATCTGAGGTTATTGATATTTCTCCTGGCAATTTTGATTCCAGCTTGTGCTTCATCCAGTTTGGCATTTTATGATATACTGTGTATATAAGTCAAATAAACAGGGTGGCAATATACAACTTTGACATATTCCTTTCCCTATTTGGAATCAGTCTGTTGTTCCATGTCCAGTTCTAACTGTTGTTTCTTGACCTGCATACAGATTTCTCAGGGGCAGGTAAGATGGTCTGGTATTCCCATCTCTATAAGAATTTTCTACATTTTCTACACAGTCAAAGGCTTTGGTATAGTCAATAAACCAGAAGTAGGTGTTTTTCTGGAACTCTCTTGCTTTTTTAATGATAGAATGGACATTGGCAATTTGATCTCTGATTCCTGTGCCTTTTCTAAAACCAGCTTAAACATCTGGAAGTTCACAGTTTATGTACTGTTGAAGCCTGGCTTGGAGAATTTTGAGCATTACATTGCTAGTGTCTAGTATGAGCATAATTGTGTGGTAGTTTGAACATTCTTTGGCATTGCCTTTCTTTGGAATTGGAATGAAAACTGACCTTTTCCAGTCCTGTGGCCACTAGTGAGTTTTCCAAATTTGCTGGCATATTGAGTGCAGCACTTTAACAACATCATCTTTTAAGATTTGAAATAGCTCAACTGGAATTCCGTCACCTCCACTAGCTTTGTTCAGAGTGATGCTTCCTATGGCCCACTTGGCTTTGCATTCCAGGATGTCTGGCTCTAGGTGAGTGATCACACCATCATGGTTATCTGGGTCATGGAGATCTTTTTTGTATAGTTCTTCTGTGTATCGTTGCCACCTCTTCTTAATATCTTTTGCTTCTGTTAGGTCCATGCCATTTCTGTCCTTTATTATGCACATTAGGTACACACACATAAATAGTAGTATATCAAAGCCTCAAGACCCAGGTTTTTATGATTCCAGAGCTCTTATTCTTAAATACTGCATTGGATAGTATTGAGGTAACAGTATGTGTATTTCCTAATAATACTTTATTTGTTTTTATTTTTATTTTATATTCTTCATAATTTTGTTTATTTTTACATTTGTATTTTGTATTGTGGTATAACTGATAAAAATATTGTGATATTTTCAGGTGAGCAAAGGGACCTAATAATGCTTCCATTTTTATGATTGCTTGAATACAGTTTAACATTCATTAAGCATTGTTTGAGTCTTAGATACCATGATAGAAATTAAAGATAGAAGGATAGTAAGTTATAGTTCTTATCCTTAGAAACATGGTCTAATTCTAGTAGGGGAGAAGGGATAAATGAATATAATTTTAGGAAAAATAGATAAATATTGCCAAGTCTTGTCCAGCTCTTGCAGCACCTTGACTGTAGCCTGCCAGGCTCCTCTGTCCATGAGATTTCCCAGGTAATAATACTGGAGTGGATTGCCATTTCCTTCTTCAGGGTATCTTCCTGACCCGGGGGTCAAACCAGCGTCACCTGCATTGCAGGCAGATTCTTTATTGCTGAGCCACTAGGGAAGACCTTCATTTCACTGGCAAAGTAGTTGCTGTTGTTCTAAAGACTCAAATGTAGAGTGCTTGTAATTTTCACATGGTCAAGCTCACCAAGGAAAGATCAATAATATGTATGGAACTGGACATTGGAAATGAACTCAGTGATCATTTGTCCATACCCAGCCTCATTCACTAAATCTGTAATACTGTGCTCACTTTTGTCTACACAGCATTTCTTTCTTTCCCCTGGGCCAAAGCATTTGTATAACTGGCAGGATCAGAGATGTTTCTGCACAAGTTACAAACTATATTAAGAGTTAATTCTTTCCTCTAACATCCTAGGTCATGGTGTGTATATATATATACACACACACACATACTTGTCCCTTTCTCATAGTAAGTTTCCTGAACTCAGCCCCTGGTATCTTCTCTTATCTGCTGACCTAAGCAGCCCATCAAAGAGTTTAAGAGTTATAGGAAAGACTGACCTGACAATTCACAGACCTTACAATCAGTTCAGTTGCTCAGCTGTGTCTGACTCTTTGCAACCCCATGGACAGCAGCATGCCAGGCTTCCCCGTCCATCACCAACTCCTGGAGCTTGCTCAAACTTATGTCAGTGAGGACATCCAACCATGTCATTCTCTGTCATCCCCTTCTCCTGCCTTCAATCTTTCGCAGCATCAGGGGCTTTTCCGAAGAGTCAGTTCTTTGCATCAGGTGGCCAAAATATTGGAGCTTCAGCTTCAGCATCAGTCCTTTCAATGAATATTCAGGGTTGATTTCCTTTAGGATGGGCTGGTTTGATCTCCTTGCAGTCCAAGGGACTCTCAAGAGTCTCCTCCAACACCACAGTTCAAAAGCATTAATTCTTCAGTGTTCAGCTTTTTTTTATGGTCCAACTCTCACATCTGTACATGACTACTGGGAAAACCATAGCTTTGACTAGACAAACCTTTGTTGGTAAAGTAATGTTTCTGCTTTTTAATATGCTTTCTAGGTTGGTCATAGCTTTTTTTCCAAGGAGCAAGCGTTTTTTAATTTCATGGCTGTAGTCACCATCTGCAGTGATTTTTGAGCATAAGAAAATAAATATTGCAATAAGGGTAGTTTATTTTCTTCTTTGTGTTTCTTTAAATATTTAATTTTATTTAAATAATTGAAATCTGAAATGCTTCAGATGGGAAGGTAATCTCGTTCTAGTAAGTATAGACTTTTCCTCCCAGTTTCACTGGTCGGCAAGAAGATTCCTCCTGAATTTGCAGGAGGAATTTTTGAAGGTATTTCTGGCTCAGTCCTCAGGTATTTTGTGTCTGGTGTTTGTTGCTGTCCTGGATTGTGACCCAAAGCAGCTCTGTCTTGCACTTAGTATCCTACGTGCTTGACTAGTAGGATTACAGAAAGAGGCAAATTTAGAGACAGAACTTGATGGACATGAGCGTTACAGAGAAATCCCTTCCAGTGGTTTGTAATTTCAGCCTCCATGTGGTCAACTTTTTGTTTCCAAAACCAAGCCCAGGTTATGGTGAAGACATTTACTGAGGGCCTTTAGTATTTCAGGAAGCATCAAAAACAAATGAGTAACAGAAAACTTTTTTTTTGTTTAAAGCAAAGTTTGCAACAATTTGCTTCTTTATTAAAAAAAAAAAAAGCCCATAGTAACTAAAATAAGTCTCAAATTGACTTGAGTTACATGAAACAACAAAGAAATAACTATAATATAGCTTGAAGAAAATAAAAGAGTATTTTTACTGAAACTCTGGAGGTGCAAGGGCTTTCTTGTCTTTAAAACAGCAGAACCATCAAGGGAAAACTAATCAATATGTTTGGCTAAATGTAAAGATTTAAAAGCTACTGTATATCAATAAACAAAATTTTTTTTCTAGCAAACACATAACAAAAATAAAAGAAATAAAAATGATGGCATACTGAGTGAAGTATAACAAGCTAAAAAAGGCACATGCTGTGTGATTCCATTATGTAATGGTCTCAAAAAGACATAATTATGAAAATGGAGAACAGATTAGTGCTTGCCAGGGGACAGGGTGTGATGAGGGGTTGGATGTGACTATAAAAGTGTAACATGAGAGAGGCCCTTGTGGTCATAGGATCGTTCTGTATCTTGATTTTGATAGTTGCACAAAGCTGTGTGCGGGCTGCTTAGTCACTAGGTCACGTCCAGCTCTTTGCAACCCTGTTGACTGTAGCCCACCAGGCTCCTCTGTCCATGGGATTTTTCAGGCAAGAATACTAGAATGGGCTACCATTTCCTCCTTCAGGGATGGAACCTGTGACTCTTTTTTTAAAAATTAATTAATTTTAATTCGAGGCTAATTACTTTACAATATTGTACTGGTTTTTGCCATACATTGAAATGAATCAGCCATGGGCGCACATGTGTTCCCCATCCAGAACGCCCCTCCCACCTCCCTCCTCATCCCATCCCTCTGGGTCATCCCAGCGCACCAACCTGAGCACCCTCTCATGTATCAAACCTGGACTGGTGATCCGCTTCACATATAATATTCACATATAATATAGCATTTCAACGCTACCCTCTCAAACCATCCCACCCTTGCCTTCTCCCCCAGAGTCCAAAAGTTTGTTCTGTACATCTGTGTCTCTTGTGCTGTCTTGCATACAGGGTCATCGTTACCATCTTTCTAAATTCCATGTATCTGCATTAATATGCTGTATTGGTGTTTTTCTTTCTGACTTACTTCACTCTGTATAATAGGCTCCAGTTTCATCCACCTCATTAGAACTGATTCAAATGCATTCTTTTTAATGGCTGAGTAATACTCCATTGTGTGTATTACCACTACTTTCTTATCCATTCGTTTGCCGATGGACACCTAGGTTGCTTCCATGTTCTAGCTGTTGTAAACAGTGCTGCGATGAACATTGGGGTACACGTGTCTCTTTCAATTCTGGTTTCCTCAGTGTGTATGCCCAGCTGTGGAATTGCTGGGTCATATGGTAGTTCTATTTCCAGTTTTTTAAGGAATCTCAACTCTTGTCTCTAGCTTTGCAGGTGGCTTGTTTACTCACTGAGCCATTAGGAAATGGCATAGAACTAAAATACACAAACATCATACCAATGTCAATTTTTTGGTTTTGATATTTTATTATATTTACATAAGCAAGATTGGGTGAAAGGTATACTGAACTCGTCTGTACTATTTTTGCAACGTCCTGTTTAAATATTCATTTAAAAATAAAATTGTTAAAAGTAGTGAATATTTAAAAATAAATTATTAAGATTTTTTTTTCTTAAAGTGAAAGCAAATTTATTTAGAGAGACACATTCCACAAAATGGGGATGATCTCAAGTAAGCGGGGTCTATTATTTTTTTTTAAATTTTTTAATCGAAGGATAATTGCTTTACAGAATTTTGCTTTTTCTGTCAAACCTCAATATGAATCAGCCACAAGTATACATATAACTGCCCCCCACCCCCACCCCTGCCCCACTTTGGTTCAAAAGGGCCTATTGTTAAGCTTTTAAAACAGTGCTATCCATTAGAAGTATAATTTGAACCATAAAACATTTAAATTTTTTTTTGAGATATATTGGACATATATATAAGGTTAAGGTTTTTGTGTTGATCTGATACATTTATATATTGTAGTATAGTTGCCACCTTGGCATTATCTAACAACTCTATCCACAGAAATTAATGTAATTTAAAATATTCTAAAGCTGCATTAAACACAATAAAAAATGGGTAATATAATTTAAATATTTAGGTAAATAAATTTTATTAATGTTAATCAAATTAACATTAGTAAAATGAATATTATTTTATTTATTGAATGTCTTATCCCAAATATTATAATTTTAGCATGTAATCAATAAAAAGATTATGGTTGAAACATTCATTTCTTTTTATATTTTATACTTGAAATTATTGTTTTGAGTCTTCAGGATGTAACAAATTTCTAAATTTAATATTTTGCCACATGCAGCTTTGCCTCAGATGCAAGGATCCTAGGATTTACTAAATACATCAAGATCACTTATACCTCAAACTCTAGATGCAGTAGAGAATGACCACAGAGACAGATTTGGGGGTGGGCCCCCACCTCAGCTTCCTCCCTTCTCTCCCACACATCAGGCCCTTCCTCTCTTCCAACCTCAAGAACTTCATGGAGCCCCAGACACACATGAGAGAGCAGGTCATGTGACCCACAAACCGGAATCCCACAATACCTCAACAGGAAGTCTTTCCTTATGTCTGCCCGGCTCCCAACCCCGCTTCCGCCTGAGCACTCCCCAGAAGAGTTCCGGGTGTGGGTGGAAGGTGATCCCACATTTGCTCTCCCCAGTAACCACAGGGTCACTCCCTCAACTTCTCTGGGACTTAGATCCCATGTAATCTCTTAGGAAAACCTTTCCAGAGGATCATATTTAAAATGACAATTGGCTCTCTCATGTTCCCTACGTTCTTGATCTCTAGATCACTCTACTTTTTGAGACCTCAGTAACTTGCTTCAGTTGGTTTGTATCCGTGTTTTCCATCAGCGCTAAGTTCCAAAATGGCAGTGACTTTTTGCCTGCTTTGGCATGATGAATGATTTAGTGGCTAGACACTCGACACATATTTGTTAAGGCATTGAAAATATTTAAAAGTGTTTATGGACATGGAACAACAGACTGGTTCCAAATAGGAAAAGGAGTACGTCAAGGCTGTATATTGTCACCCTGCTTATTTAACTTCTATGCAGAGTACATCATGAGAAACGCTGGACCGGAAGAAACGCAAGCTGGAATCAAGATTGCCAGGAGAAATATCAATAACCTCAGATATGCAGATGACACCACCCTTATGGCAGAAAGTGAAGAGGAGCTAAAAAGCCTCTTGATGAAAGTGAAAGAGGAGAGTGAAAAAGTTGGCTTAAAGCTCAATATTCAGAAAACAAAGATCATGGCATCTGGTCCCATCACTAGATGGGGAAACAGTGGAAACGGTGTCAGACTTTATTTTGGGGGGCTCCAAAATCACTGCAGATGGTGACTGCAGCCATGAAATTAAAAGATGCTTACTCCTTGGAAGAAAAGTTATGACCAACCTAGATAGCATATTCAAAAGCAGAGACATTACTTTGCCGACTAAGGTCCGTCTAGTCAAGGCTATGGTTTTTCCTGTGGTAATGTATGGATGTGAGAGTTGGACTGTGAAGAAGGCTGAGCGCCAAAGAATTGATGCCTTTGAACTGTGCTGTTGGAGAAGACTCTTGAGAGTCCCTTGGACTGCAAGGAGATCTACCCAGTCCATTCTGAAGGAGATCAGCCCTGGGTGTTCTTTGGAAGGAATGATGCTAAAGCTGAAACTCCAGTACTTTGGCCACCTCATGTGAAGAGTTGACTCATTGGAAAAGACTCTGATGCTGGGAGGGATTGGGGGAAGGAGGAGAAGGGGAAGACAGAGGATGAGATGGCTGGATGGCATCACGGACTCAAACGTGAGTCTGAGTGAACTCCGGGAGATGGTGATGGACAGGGAGGCCTGGCGTGCTGCAATTCATGGGGTTGCAAAGAGTCGGACACGACTGAGTGACTGAACTGAACTGAACTGATATTTATTGAAGCAGATATCTAACAATCCTGGATAATAGGCTGTTAATTTTAGAATGCCCCTTTTTAGTTTTGTAGCTGTAATTAACTTTCAGTATTTGAGCAGATAGACATATATTTACTTGATTTTTGCTTAATAGATTGTGCCCTTTATTTTATATCAAAAGGGCAGACAGACTTTTAGGAAGAGAGTGAACTGGATTGAATTGGTTCCATTTGGGGATCCAACATTATTATATATCTTTGATGACCAAGTTATTCCTGTCTTAGATCAACCAGCTGGAAGAAAAGGGATAGAATTTCATAGAAAGGAAGGGGAGACTCAGACATGCTCAACCTCATTCTAAAGGGTCTGAGAGAAATGCTATTTTCCTGGAACCATCTCTGGCTTATAAGATGCCTTCATATCTAGCCATGAGGTCAGTGTGTGAAGACATACAAATTAATGGACCTGTGGGGAGCCTAGGCACACACTGGGGATCACAGTGGACAAGAGCATTAGAGAATGATAGGAAATAATTAGAAATAAAAGATTATTGCTTAATTAGGTAATTCTTACTTAGAAATAAAAGATTATTGCTAGCCAGCAGTGCTGAAAATGTTTTAACCATGATTGAATGAGACAAGACTTGTATCAAATAGTTTGGACCACGTGTTTTCAATAATAATAGCAGAGAATGGATTCCTTCTCAGGATTAGGTGGAGTTTCTAATGCATGTCTCAGAAGCAGGAAAAGACAGAACTGGACTATTAGGCTTCCTGAGATGACAAAATATTTTTTATTTTAAAAAAGAGAAGAGAATCATGGAAAAATAAAAGGTATTCTTTTGGTGAAAATATGGGTATCTCAAGTGGCGCTAGTGGTGAAGACCTGCCCGCCAATGCAAGGGACGTAAGAGACATGCGTTTAATCCCTGGGTTGGGAAGATCCCCTGGAGGAAGGCATGGCAACCCACTCCAGTATTCTTTCCTGGAAAATCCCATGGACAGAGAAGTCTGGCAGGTTACAGTCCATAGGGTCCCAAAGAGTTGGACATGACTGAACCAGCTTAGCATGCACATATTCGTGAAGTCATACAAATTTAGATATTCTTTCATTTCTTCTTTCTAAAATAAACAGGCAGGGGAAGCCTTTACACTAAAAAAAGGTATTTCATTTCAGCATTAAGTTTAATGATAAAAATAGGAAATAACCAAAGTTAGCAATGATTAAGTAGAATATTCTTCATTCTGACATTATATCCAAAGCACCTAGAATACAGATAGAACACTATCTGTTATGTAGAAGGTACACAGTATACATTACAAAATAAATGGAGAAATGAACATTGGTTTAAAATGATCTAGTCCAGGATTATACACATAAATTATAATTCCAGGATTGTAAATCCCAAGCAGTTACTGAAATGATTGTGTTAATCATCATATAGAAAGTATGAATATGATGATTTTGAGTGCAAACTATAGAATATAAAATAGTTCTTGAATATAAAATGGTTTTTACACTTCAGTGTATATCATGTTACCTGGGGGGCTTATTAAACATAAGTTTCTGAGTCTCAGCATCAGTTTCTATTTCACTGGGTCTGGAATGGTGCCCAATAATTTCCATTTCTAGCAAGTTTCTAGGTGATGTCCCTGCTGCCGGCCCCAAGACCATATTTTGAGAATTACTGATCTAAAGGATGGTTATAAGTGTGTAAAATAAATTAATACATGATACCTAGAAAAGCCATCAAGTAAGTAGAATTATTCCCAAAAAAGGTGTTGGGACTGTAGTGATTGTTTTAGAAGTAGAATCATGGCTTATAGATCTCATCTTTCTAGTTTTCTTTGTTTTCCTGATTTTCTTTATGGTCAACTACTAGTTTAAAATGGAAAATAAAAAGACCAAACAGTTTAAATATAAATACAAAAGCAAAAAAAAAAAAAAAAAGAATGAAAAATAAAGAGAGATACTGATTTTTTCTAAAGAAGTGATAATGAAATCTGGAGTTAAGGGGCTGATTTAAATGACTAGTATGTGCTTGCCTTTAGTATTACTTTATTACCTCTGCTAGAACTCCCTGATACTAAATTGATCCTTCATATGACACCTAAAGTCATCTTCTAGAAACTTTTCTTCATTCTTCTAAAGGAAACCCCCCCAGATGCTGACAGCTCAGTTTCAAAGTTTAGCTCAAGTGGAGGTGCCCTGAGGTCAAACTTGGGTTCTCATACATGCAAAGCTTCCTTGAGAATAAGACATATTGTTTCTTGTTTATCACACCTTTGGCCTAGGTATATGAAAGTGCTTCAGTTTTCTATATTCATGAGTATAATTCATGTTCAACTGTTGAATATTTTCTTTTTCTTTTGTTTCTTATATATTTATTTCTTTGCTTTTTTAAATGGAAATACAGGTGATTTATAATGTTGTATTAGTTTTAGGTAGGCAGCACATTGATTCAGTTTTATATACACTCTTTTTCACGTTCTTTCCCTTTAGAGATTATTACAAAATATTCAGTATATTTCTCTGTGCTATACAGTAAGTGCTTGTTATTGATGTTTTATATAGTAGTGTGTATTTATTAATCCCAACATCCTAATTTACCATTCAGCCGGTTTCCTCTTTGGTAACCGTAACAGAAGGAATTACAGACACAGAAAACAAATACGGATATTACCTTTTTGCCCATTTGGGTCCATTGTGCTTGCACGTGTCCTCAGTCACTTCAGTCATGTCCGACTCTTTGTGATGCCATGGACCACAGCCCACCAGGCTCCTCTGTCCATGGGATTCTCCAGGCGAGAAAACTGGAATCGGATGCCTTGCCGTCCTCCAGGGGATCTTCCCCATCCAGGGATTGAACTTGCATCTCCCGTGTCTCCTGCTCTGCAGGTGGATTTTTTTTTTTTTTTTTTTTACCACTGAGCCACCAGGGAAGTGCCATTTGGGTCTGTTATTCTCCATCTTGCTCTTTGTCATAGGAAGTTGACAATTTTGTATCCAATAGCCGACTCATTTATTACAGTATTTGAAGAAAGACCTACTAGGAAGAAACAAGGCGCTATGAATTGGAACTCCTGTTTCAAAGTTTAGCTCAAGTGGAGGTGCCCTGAGGTCAAAACTGGGTTCTCATACATGCAAAGCATGTGATCTACCACTAAGCCAGTTCTCCAGTTGTAGATAATTTGAGACTGCATCAAAAAGGTTGCTTGATTTCTGGGTTGCAGGTGGTTTGACTAGTGAGAAACACTAGAAGATGGGAGTAGAGTGAGCTCCCTTTTCCTGTTGGACCAGGGGTTGGCAGTGGCTGCACTCCTTAAGTGAAGGGCTTACCTCTTCTGGGCTTTTCCTCTCCTCCAGCCATACTTTTCCATATGGGTTCTGTTTCCCATTTCCATCCTCGATCCCTTCAGATGTAGAATACTAGTTGCTCACTTTACTGCTAGTTTGATGCTGCTTTCACATTCTTTACTGGTTTCCCTTGATCCTGTCCATACCTTGTACATATCCTTTATTCAACTCTCCTAAAATTGCGTCCTTTGAGTAGGCCATCTGTTTCTTGCTGGGATCTTTGCCAGTACACCTCCTTTTCACTTTAATTTTCATGCCTGAGGGTACATGCTTTCACTTCACAGAAAATAAGAGGCAGAAACTCCCCATGGGCTAGCATGGAATATAAAGAGCACAGGCTTTAGAACAAGCCATATTGGTTTGAACATGAGTTTTGCTATTTCCTTGCTGAATGGCACAGCAAAGTTACCTAAGAGACTCGATTTGTACCCTCAAAAGTGGGGATTATCATTTCTAACTTATTAAGTATGAAAATATGTATCAAGTGTCTAGCGCTTTGCATGTATGTATGTGCTAAAATTTCCCTTTCCCCTTCCTTCCATATGCTAGAACAAATCATACCAATAAAAGAAGACTGTTTTATTGCCTCAATATATCTCCATATTGTTCTAAGAATCCTCTGCTATAGCTGCAGTCCCTCCCAAATTTATAAACAATTTTTGTCTTTTTGAATAATGCACTTCTATCTCCCATGTATCTCTGCTGTCTGCTATACTAAGGGCCATGTAAGTTCTAAGACTTAGACCGGCTGTCCTGAGGAGGACCCAGCAAACACCAGGTCTTTGCTGCAGCCCACAAGATCTTCGGTCTTTGTTGGGGCATGCAGGATAGTTTAGTTGTGGTATGTGGGATCTCTTTCCTCTACCAGGGATTGAACTTGGGCTGCCTGCATTGGGAGCATGGAGTCTTAGCCACTAGACCACCAGGGTAGTCCCTGCTTGCTTTCTTAAGCAGAGGACATGGACATCTAGAATAGACTCCACTCTTACCAATGACCAACTTCTTTTTCAACAGGGATGCTACTTCATGATATCCTGATAAAGCATTCCAATATGGCATGACGCATCAGAACTTTTTGTGAGACATAGGACCAGGTGATTATGTATTATGATCTTTCATTGGTTTTTCGTCGCTCAGTTGTGTCTGACTCTGTGACCCCATGGGCTGCAGCACGCCAGGCTTTTCTGTCCTTCACTGTCTCCCAGAGTTTGCTACAACGCATGTCCATTAAGTAGATGATGGCATCCAACCATCTCATTCTCTGTTGCCGTCTTCTCCTCCTGCCTTCAATCTTTCCCAGCATCAGGGTCCTTTCTAATGAGTTGGCTCTTCTCATCAGGTGGCCAAAATATTGGAGCTTCAGATTCAGCATCGGTCCTTCCAATCTTACTTAGCCTTTAAAATAAGACTATAGGGGTTATTAATTTGCCAGGTGATTATGGGAAGTGAAGAACCTGAACCAAAATTCAGGTCTATTTCAAGTCACTTTATGTTCTTCCCAATACCTTAATCCTCTTTTTGAGAGTTCAATTTTTCACCCAAACACAATGGCACTTCAAAGCATCACTGGAATAAGTATTTGTGTTTTTGTGAATGTGTTTGGGGTTATTAGGTGGTGATATCAGGATCCCTGCTACTGCTAAGTCACTTCAGTCGTGTCTGACTCTATGCGACCCCATAGACAGCAGCCCACCAGGTTCCCCCATCCCTGGGATTCTCCAGGCAAGAACACTGGAGTGGGTTGCCATTTCCTTCTCCAAGGCATGAAAGTGAAACGCGAAAGTGAAGTCGCTCAGTTGTGTCCGACTCTTAGCAACCCCATGGACTACAGCCTACCAGGGTCCTCCATCCATGGGATTTTCCAGGCAAGAGTACGAGTGGGGTGCCATTGCCTTCTCCACAGGAACCCTGAGGAACCCACAAATAAAAACTGCAAGATATGGAAGCAGAGATCCTGCCTCTTAACACGAGCAAACTTGTGATATTGGAGAAAAATTTTTGACTCTTCTCCAGCTTTCTTATCTCTGAACTGAGATTCTTTCTGATGTCTGCCTGATAGGATGCTTGTTTCCTAGTAGCAGTCTCAAAGAATTTAAGTTTTTCATCCTGCTTTTGTTCAGGTACCCATTAGCTCTGGTCTCGACTGTTCTTGCAGTCCTCTAACTATTCTAGGGTCTGGTAACCTCCATACTTGCCTAAGGAGTATTTCTAAAACATGTGTGCTCAGTTGTGTCCAGCTCTTTGTGATCCCATGGACTGTAGCCCATCAGGTTCCTCTGTCCATGGGATTCTCCAGGCAAGTATACTGTAGTGGGGTGCCATTTCTTACTCCAGGGGATTTTTCTGACCCAGAGATTGAAACTTAAAAACTTAAAACATGGATTTTATCAATCTAAATATGTGATAAAAAGTCATTTAATTTGGAGACAAGCAGAATCCAAATAGAAAAGGGAGCTATTTCACTCCTAAACTATACACATAATAGTAACAAAGCTTCAGATATTTCTGGTAGCACAGTTGCCTCTGCAGAGTATTGCCACCATACACTGTGCTATGTAGACTTTCCTTCAAGCCTTGACTGGTTAATGCTGAGCAAATCCAATAATTTCTCCATTCTTCAAGAAAGATCACCTTCCAGTAGTTGTGAAACTGATTAGATTATATGTGTAAGTGAATAAGAAAAGTATCTTAGAGAATGCATTGGACTTCTAGGCTTGGAGAAGAATTAAACATTTAAAGTGATTGGAACAACATAAATATTATCATCATCACCATCATCAAGATTATCATAGGAAATTTTTACTGTTTTCTTACTGGTTGAAATATATTATTTGATTCTTAAAGAAAGTTGAGATAATTACTATTATTACATTTATGTTATAGAAAAGGAAGTGACTTTCATGGATGCTGGAGACTTATCTAGATTTAATCAAGTAGGAAAGCCTATTTGATGTGAAATTTTGTGCTCTTGAGCACTTGTGACTATATTTTACACATTTCAGTTCAGTTCAGTTCAGTCGCTCAGTCGTGTCCGAATTTTGCGACCCCATGGATCACAGCACGCCAGGCCTCCCTGTCCATCACCAACTCCCAGAGTTCACTCAGACTCATGTCTATAGAGTCAGTGATGCCATCTCATCCTCTGTCTTCCCCTTCTCCTCCTGCCCCGAGTCCCTCCCAGCATCAGAGTCTTTTCCAATGAGTCAACTCTTCGCATGAGGTGGCCAAAGTACTGGAGTTTCAGCTTTAGCATCATTCCTTCCAAAGAAATCCCAGGGCTGATCTCCTTCAGAATGGACTGGTTGGATCTCCTTGCAGTCCCAGGGACTCTCAAGAGTCTTCTCCAACACCACAGTTCAAAAGCATCAATTCTTCGGTGC